>NC_052409.1:1550000-2150000 GCF_009389715.1 Phoenix dactylifera | reverse complement strand
TTATTATTTGTTATTAGGGGTTATGATGAGGAAGGGATCCGTTATTTGGGGACATACGAGTTATTTGGGACACTGGCGATGGAAAGAAATCGAGTCTTCTCACTCTCCAAGGTAGGTCTCGTGAATTCACCAGACAGTGGCTGGTGGATCAATGAACAGGGAAAGGTCGATGGTTGTACCTCAAAGTAAAGGAAAAAGAGACACTTGAAGCGTGTGATCCCCTAATAACGACAGCTAAAGCGTGGGATTCTCTGAGAACAGGGAGTGAGTGGGAGTGGGAAGGAGGTTGGAGAACAGGTGTATGGCAATTGATTTTAATTATGGGCCGGGGCGTACGTCCATTATGATGTGGCTCCAAAGCTGCTCCCTTCTTGGCTAACTCGATCCATACATGCCATGGATTCTATTGTATTTCCATACACAGGAGTTTAGAATGATGGTATTTTTCTAGCACAAATAATCACGGCGGGTCAGAATGGCTGGCAAAATGATGAGCTTTTTTTTTTTTTTTGACGCAGAGGAGGGGCAGATGTAAGAAAAAGAAACTAAATAACTCCAAACCAAGTGTCCGATAATCAGGACAAAAAATGTTGATACTCGTAAGAAAAAGTAGTGAAGAAAAAGAACCTCATCTAGTCCAAATTATTGTCTAATTTAGGCCTCTTTTACTAACTAATATACCGAGGTTCTTAAATTTTTGGCATGATACCTGCAAGATTATCATTATAGGAGGTTCGTGCAATGATATGGAGGCAAGTGGTATCTTGGGCTCTATTAATATGAAAATTGACATATATTTTGGTTTAAATATAAAAAATAATTATATTTTAAGGAATTTTTAGAGCATCAGATCCCTAAATATGATATACTGATGATCTCAGCTAATTAGTGCTATTCCATATGGTATCTTGTCTTAAGCAAGGACCTAGAAGTTATAAAAGTTGCTAGCTAGAGCTGCTTAAGCACTGTCATGCTATTATGCATCATAAATCAATATCAACTTTCTAAATATGTAGCATTCAGGCCGTCAACTTTCTGTCTTTCATCCTGAACTGCACCCGACGCAAGTTGGAAGGAGGCAAAAGTGATTGGATTTGGATATGGTGTCGGTTCGCTCATGGATAGCACGTCGATACTGATATCTAGGTTCCACGAAACTCTTATGAACCTAATTACTAAATACGGAATGTTTAGAGAATAAAGAATCTATCTTTTTTGAGGAAAGGACAGGTAATTAAAAGCATTAGGCATTAAAGATTACTTGAATCTACAAGATCTAGGATTTAGCATCTATAGAGGTGTTTACTGCTAGGTAAACAAATTAGACACGCTAAATAAGATTTAATGAAATGTTGATTACTAGTAAATAGTGAAATCCAAGAACATGTCTCTTAACGTTTCTAAGTGGTTTCTCCTATTTATTTGATGATTGTGTTTTTGGGTTTTAGCGATCCATCATATGCAAATGACCACATTGCACCGATGTAGATTCCTGTAATCAGCCATTTTGACAGTGTGGTAACCAAGTGAGTGAATAGTTTCTAATTAAGTGTCTCCAAATCAACTATATTGTATCTTGTTAATTTGTTTAATACACGTTTGGGTGGTTATTTTTTCTTGAACTTGTTTTTCCTGCTCTTTTTATTTGGTCTTTGTACCATGATTCCGAGCATGCGGATTAGGGTGTCTAACTACACTTTGAGAGCAGCTGTCTACTTATCACAATACAATGAGTTTCTCATCCTGATTATATATATATATATATATATATATATATATATAGATATATATAGATATAGATATATATATATATATATATATATATATATATATATGTATATATATGTAACGCAAGGGACATGCCTAATAACTATTAGGTAGGATGTTATATTATACTATAGTATTTGAAAGCATGGGGCTCACTTAACTCCCTCGTGCGTGCTCTCCAATCACTCTCCTCAATTAGCATGATCATTAGCGTTGCGGCACCGAATGGATCCGATAGCACCCTTAGTGCGCTAGTTGGTGCCTTGTCAGCCAAACTTGTAAGGAGTTATACGCAAGTTTCTGCTTCATACGTTACAAAATATCTACTACGTACTACACTTCTCTTAGTATATAGTAGAACTATTACACAGACATACGTATATACGTGCATAGACTAGGGACTCAGAGTGCTAGTTATAATGCGTGAGAGAAGAGAGAAGAATGTGGGAGACAACCAGAAACAAACAGTTGACGTAGCGTCTTTTTAGAGGGTGACAGTGGGGGCAACTCCCACACTAACATCTCCTAGGCCCCACGCCTTCCTTTGGCTCCCTTTTATTCCCCATCTCTCGCCCATATTTAGACCCCCACCCATCACTCCTCACTTCTCTGCGTTCTTCCTTCCACCCATCCTCAGTCTACTTTTCTCGCCATCTGTGCCTCCGGTCACTTGAGGTGGTGGTGGTGGTGGTGGTGGAGAAATGGCGGACGATGCGGGGAAGAGTGTATGCGGCGTGCCGGAGAGGGTGCAGCTGCATGTGGCCATGCTGGCCCTGCAGTTTGGGTACGCCGGCTTTCATGTCGTCTCCCGGGCGGCCCTTAATATGGGGATCAGCAAGGTGGTGTTCCCTGTCTATAGAAACATCATCGCTTTGATCCTCCTCGTGCCTTTTGCCTACTTCCTCGAGAAGTAAGATATCTTGCAAGCATGCTCTTTTTTTTTTATTGTGATGTATTAATTGCTTTCTTAGTAGCCCAGATTTTGAAGAGCTGTCCTCATTTCAATGAGAGTATGTAACCACTGATATTCATTTTACTTTCTCGACTTGGACATTATATTTTATTACGTACAGCAGACTAAGAATTGATCGGCAACAATTTTTAAAGGGTTGGCGCCGTTCCATGAGTCATCGATCTGGAGGAACCAGACAAAGCGGCCATATCAATTCATAAAGATGGCATACATATAGATGATTTAGACTTGCCTCTTAAAGTTGAGATTCTGAGCTCTTGTTCTGGTGTTTGTCTGTAACAGGAAAGACAGGCCAGCCATGACACTCTCCTTCCTCGTTCAATTCTTCCTCCTCGCCTTGTGTGGGTAAGATCAGAGATTACTATTTCATGTATACCGCTCTTTATTTTTGTTAATAACTTATTTACGTATGTGCGTGTGTTTTTCTCCATGCAAGTATAACTGCAAACCAGGGTTTCTACCTACTAGGCCTCGACAACACCTCTCCTACGTTCGCCTCCGCCATCCAAAACTCCGTCCCGGCCATCACCTTCCTCATGGCCGCCCTCGTCAGGCAAGCTCGCACCACCTCTCCCTTAATCAACTCATAGCTCTCCTCGTCGCGTGCAACGCTTTTGAGCCACTTCTCCAACAGGATAGAGACGGTCCGCATCCACCGAAGGGACGGGATTGCAAAGGTGGCGGGCACGTTGGCCTGCGTCGCGGGCGCATCGGTCATAACGCTATACAAGGGCCCGACCATCTTCTCGCCGTCTCATGCCCTGAACCAGCCTATCCCTCGCTCCGCACCGACGATGCTGTGGCTGGGTGACGCCGAGGGGAAGAACTGGACGCTGGGTTGCGTATATCTCATCGGACACTGTCTGTCGTGGTCGGGGTGGCTGGTTCTCCAGGCGCCGGTGCTGAAGAAGTACCCGGCGAGGCTGTCGGTGACCTCGTACACATGCTTCTTCGGCGTGATCCAGTTCCTGGTCATCGCAGCCTTCATCGAGAGGGATGCCGAGGCCTGGATCTTCCACACCGGCACCGAGCTCTTCACCATCCTCTACGCGGTATAATTTCTTTCTTTCTTTCTTTCCTTCCTTCCTTCTTTCCATGGTCTGATGGTCCTCCTCTTCGGTTAAGTTGGGGTTGGGGAAAAGAGGAAGGGGGTGCATGGATGCATTTGGGTGGAACTTGAAGCATGGTATGCTATTAGCCTCACCAATGTTAATTTCCTTACCCCTTCAAGAGTACAAGCCTTCATATATTAAATTTATGAAGTAGTGCTGAGAAAACTGGAAAAGGATAAATATTAGAAACTGATAAAACAAATACAATTAATTAGCAAGTGTTAACTCCAAGTACTTGTGAAAAAGAACATGCATGGAACTTGAGGAATGCCCGAAGTGTAGACAACTGTAGAAGAAAACCTTTGGACTCTAAGCTAACTTTGCTGTTTCCTTGTTTTATTTTTACTTTATTGATTCTTGGGGTGAGCACGGTTATCTCCCCTTAGATGCACCTGACATTTACTAAATAGTGGAGATTAATTGGCCAGTCAAACATTCCATATTGTAGGTGGCCACCAAGTACACTTCCATGCGATTGGAAAAGTGAAATGGGAAATTAAGCTTTAGAAGAGGTTCCTATATTCTATCGTTCTTCTTTAGAAGCTTTTGTAGAGTCGGTTAAAGCTAGCTTTGCTCATAGCTTTTCCTTTTTAGAGGTTAAATATACGATAGGGTGCACAAAGTTCTACATGGTGGTAGGCATAATATAACACATAAGCTTTCTTTTTCAATCCTCCTGCCCCCTTAAATCTTGTTTGTATCCATTTACAATTGATTAGGCTAGCTCCATTGGAGAGAGAACTTCCTTTCCTTCAGTCATGCCTATATTCTTCCAGTAGATAAAAGAGACTGTCTTCCCTCCTATTGGAAAGGAAGAGAGAGATAAAGCACACAATAGTTGGAGATAATCCCTGCTTTCAGGGAGCATAAGCCAGCACTCAAACATCATTGTGCATCTCCCACACCATGTTAGGACCACATGGTTACAACCTAACAAATCTTTCAAGCTATGAAGCTGAAGTTGCTATTGGTGGAATCATTATGGGCAACTTTGTGATTCTCAAAATCTAATGATATTGCCGAATAAAGCATGCCTATTATCATGACAAAGGGGCCCCAATTTACAGATGGAATTGATGTATAATTAACGTAAACATCTATCCTAACATCATACATGAGTTCCAATGCAGGGATTCATTGCTTCAGGTGTTGCGTTTGCCGTTCAAATATGGTGCATCGACAGGGGTGGTCCGGTCTTCGTTGCCGTCTACCAACCGGTCCAGACACTTGTGGTTGCTATCATGGCTTCGATTGCTTTGGGCGAACAATTCTACCTTGGAGGGTACTAATTAATATATCCTTACTAAGGCATAATGCGAGTTACAAATGAAGTTATAACACTTAGAAATTCTCTTATTCAATCCATGATCACGATGCAGGATCATTGGTGCAATATTGATCATAGCTGGACTATATCTGGTCTTGTGGGGGAAAAGTGAAGAGAGAGCATTTGCTGCAAAGGAGGCCACAGTCATGGTTTCTTCCACTGGTGAAAATGATGGACTCAGACCAACAATTCCCTTCAAGGCTTCTTCCCTTGCTCAGCCCCTATTGCCATCAGAAAATGTGTGAGAGAAAGCCCCTGGAACAACTATGGACTAATTTTTATGTTATGCTGTCAAAAAGGGAAGAACAGTGTGTGCTCGATTTATAACAAAGGGTTAGATATGTTCTCTCAAATTGAATAGGCTATATTACTTAGGTTGATGGAGAATGATCGGTGAGTAAAGCTGCTTGTGTTACTACTTCTGTTGAAAAAATCTATGAGGTTTGGCTTGTTTGCTATCGTTCTTTCCTTTAATTGGTTGTAAGTTGCAAACCTGCAGAAGAGAATCAAATCATCTATTTTGTCTCTTAGCCTAGTAAACTTTGGTAGAATATGAGTTGCTTTCAACGAATGATGGCGGTTAACTATTCACGTCCATCTAATCAACTGCTTTCCTACTATAAAAAAAAAAGATGGTGATGCCTCAAGGGAAGAGTTTCTGACAGCCACAAGGAAGCACGAGACCTTCAATTATGGCATCAAAGTGGAGGTCCCTGAAGGCCTCAAAGTTCCCTACAGTCTCTATCATGATCCACTAACTTAAATAAGTTATATTCGTGTCACTTCTCTTTCTCCAAGCCTGCCATACTTGAATTCTTTACCTTCCATTACCTCGGAAATCAATAGCGGCCTTCTGCCCTTGTGCTCAAAAGCACGGTGTGCAATCTTTTCTTCTTTCCTCAATGGTATCTAAATCATCTCTAGCACTTTCAAGAAGGAAAGGAGTCGATAGATCATGGAAGGGAACTGGTGCCTTTATTGCTAATATATATATATATATATCCTCCGAATCTTCGCATGCTGTCGCAATCTTATAGCCGGCCCTTCAATTAATCAGACCATTCCATATGAGATCTTGACCAGTGGAGCTATGGACCTAGTAAGTTTCAGCCACTTCTTACAAAGGTTAGATTACGTTACATTCTCGGGCCCCAAAATTAGGCTCTGAATCTTTTCATATTTTAATGTTCTATCTGAAGTGAGTTAGGCAAGAAAATGAACAGCGGGGAAGAGTAGTTGCTAGCGTCAATATTATCTTCTTAGTGGACCCCATGAAGAGATAAGGAGAGGAAGAGAAAGGAGGATGAAGTCTCAGAAACCAAATATAAAGGACAGACCAATGCGCCGGTGAAAGGTACAAGGCGACAGGCCCAAGCATCCAAGCCATAAGGGCAGTTGCCCATTCGGGTCCGCAGCCCATGGGCCAAGGCACGCCTGACCCACAAATGAAAGGTCACCTGTCAGTCGGTCACCCTCATCAAGGTTCACAAGCGTCGCACGGGCCTCTTACGAACTGGGCTGCAGCCCAGCGCTTCCACACCTTCACTTTGGAGAAGGTTCCTGATTGGAACTTTATATTGATGGCAAACCCTATCATTCTTCTTGCGCTTCCTAGAGACCTTGGCATGGGGGTTTAGGTTTAAAGAGAGGAGGACTCGTGTTGCCTATCTAACTCACTACTATTGGCTGGATAGAAATGCCCGAGACTTTGAGGGTGGCGGCGGCCAGAGCTCTACTACATGCGATGGAGATCATCGTTACCATTGAGGCATCACATGCTGGGTTGGCTAGAAATATCTGGAGCCTTCATTCTGTTCTTGTAGCTTTCAAGTTTATACTCGTATCCTGGGTGCCTTCACCTCCTGATTTTCTTAAGGTGAATTGTAATGGCAGTGTGGCCAAGGACGGAAGATGCAGATGTGTAGGCTTCGTCATTAGGGATCACGACGCCATACTAGTGACGACGGGGAGTCGGCGGATTTTCGACTCGTTTGTGGTGTGTGCCGAGCTTAGAGCCGCCTGAGAGGGTATGTCCTATGCCAAACAGACACTGGGCGCAAACTACCTCCTCCTTAAAAGGGATTCGGCCACAGTGATCGAGTAAATCCGAGGTCGGAGATGTGCAGGCGAGGACTGACCGCTGCTCTACGACATTTGCAGATTACTGGAGAAGTGTGACTCCTACCAGGCCACGCACGTCTACAAGGAGGCAAACGGTGCCGTTGCTTTCTTTGCAGCTCATCATTCTGGAAGTTTTGTCTGAGTGGACCGTGGGTCAATGCCAGAGCCCTTATGTACTTTTTTTTTCCAATTTTGTTGACTGCATCAATACCCATCGTGTGTGAGTTGCCGCTATACTAATATATATATATAGACATACCAGCTAACTCGGTAGTTAAAGAAGCTACTTAGTTTCCCAGTAACATCCAAGGTGTTCAAAGGTCACATGCCAGGTGGCAAGGTTCTTTATAAGTAGAATTTCCACACAATGCATGGAATTTGGCAGATTGTGCGCTATTGTAGTGTTGTGGTTACATGGCATGCTATGCATACAAAACTTGATGTTCAGGTACAACATCAAACTATTACTTGTTCCAAACTTGATGGATTCAGCCACTGTTTTTCCGGTTATGAAAGAAAAACAAAAACGTTAAAGATACAATTATTGATTGCTATTATTTATCTAGAACACAAGATTTTTCTTCCATCAATAATTTGGATATAAAGTTTAAAAAATATTTTTTTTTTCATAAATATTGGAAAGGTCGTATTAACGTATATATGGCAGCTGTTGCATAAAATGCAAAGCATAACAGGTGCCAAATGACCGAATTGGGCGGCTGGTCGTGTTGGATAGTTCTGAAGAGCCGGGTAGAGAAGACTTTTGCAAAGCAGAAGTCTACCTCGCCGCTCATCTATCATGTTGTTCAGATTCCACTTCTCTTGCTCCAAAGTGGGTGGCCATGCATGCACATAATTTGAGCCTGATGCTCATTTCCTTTTCTGAAAGTAAGGATGGGAGGGTCACCGATCATTTCAACGAGATGATCAAAAATTACTCAAAAGTCTACCACTTGGATAAGTAGCTCTCAAGTTCCGAACGCAAAAGCTAGTTCACACATTCCTGTTAGCCTCTAGTTCTATAACCCAACTTGCAAACATGATGTCCATTGCATCCAACATTTGTGCAATTTCGAATTATAAGAGAAGCAGGATGACTGAGCCACATCTCCCCCAACCAGATCTCTTGAAAAGGCAAAGGAACAGCAGGATGAGAGTTGACCTCCTCCTTCCCCTGAAACATCTCTCAAAAGAGGACTAATTTCAGAGACTTTGGAATGAACCTTATGCCAGGCACACAATGCTTGAAATAAGATGCTAATCATCGCAGCACAGTCCAAGCTAGTAACAAGGTTATCAAATGGGTTTACTGTTGCAAAAGAAACACTTTTACACTTGATAAACCTATAGGCTTAAGCACAATTCAAGAGAAATAACTGCCTCTGCATTGATTAGCTCGGAGATCATTAGGACTCAACGATGGAATCTTCTCAACCACTAATAATGCCAATTAGGTACCATCTAACCTCCAAAGGTCCACCTACAATGAAAAAGCAACGAAATGGACCTTCGTGAATGGTCCTTGGAGTCCTCCTTTCCTTGTTCACGTCACTTCTATGCTAGTTTCTAAATTTAATGTCGCCTCCCCTTCAGCCCCCACCTGTACCACTGCCTAACTCGTTCACAATAATACCATCCGTACTCTGCCGCAGATATATCTCGCAGGACAATGATCAAGTCTGTAATAGAATATATTTAACTATGATTATTGAAGGCTAACCCTCTGCTAATAATCAAATCAGTGGCTAAAGTATACCAGAAGGAACAAAAGAAGGGAAAGAATTGTTTCACTGTGACCTTACATCCATATGAGATTAGGAGGATGGGGACGTTTTTACAAATATAGACAAGGTAACATCCAACACCTGGGATTAGAGAAGAGAATAATGACTTGATGACCTACCTAAAGCAATATGAGAGTTTGTTGAGACGACAGCCAATGGAAATAAAATGGACCTGCATTACATCAAGAGGGCTGTTACAAATACAGTAAAGAGGTCATTTCAAATTGTATTTCAGGTTTTGAGTAAGATGTTGGTCGACCACCAACCATTTTATTGATCAATGAAGTGATATGAAAGAGATTGCTCACATGGGTGGGAGCAGCAAAGGGGTCATATCATCTAGCAAACAGGGACAGAAACTATCAAGGATTTTAATATGAATTCAATCATACCTGAACCAATTAGATTGGTCGCATTCTGTGCCAACTGTACATTGTCTTGATAGAGTGCAAAGTGATCATCACCTGCTCCCAAAGTGAGTAAACATTTGGTTTGCACAGTCTATCCTCTTAGCAGGTTGCATGTGGAACATCCTTTCAGGACCACTGTCTTTTAAGCAGGTAGCTATACTGAGGAGGAAGACTGGTTTGTATAGTCCACACCAACTGTAGAAGTTGATGGTGGTGCCGCCCTTGTCTCAAGGGCAGACCCATCATTTTATAGGAGAGCTACAGTGTCGGCAATAAGACGTCATTCTACAAACTCCAGAAGCACATGGCTTACCGATAAAAAGGATTTGGTTTAATGTTGGAACCGACAATCGTGATAGGAGCATAACAGCTGAAATATCTCTAGATATGAACTCGATAGGGTTCGATGAGTGGTTATGTAATACGACCATATACCTTTTAAGTTTAACCAGAAATGCATTTCAGAGGTCCTAAATGCACCGAAGGAATGAAAAGGGAGGGAGGCTGAAATCAAGAAGAAGATGAAGTCCTCACACAGAAACAGAAAAAAAACCCAGAATTTTGCATGTAAACATTGCAAACTTCACTATGTTACATGAGTAATGTCACACCACCTTTGTAAATATCAGGGGCCACCCTTGTCAAATGGCCTACTACCAACTTTTGTAAATACTAATGACATCACCAATAAACTACCGGGTGGATCACACCTCCCGCTTCCATCAAAAAAAAAAAGAAGCAGACTTTCTCAAAGAAAAAAATGCTAGACCTTTAGCAGGAGCAAAGCATCGAAAGAATTTATAAGAAACAGCTCAGAAAGAGAAAGAAACCATCAGGAAGTTAACGATGTTGCCAGACCTTAGATATCATGTCAATCGTAGAACCAATATTTCGATGCCACCAGTTGCTAAAATTTTAATGGAATTACTAAATTTATGCAATCATCTGAACATGTTGATGCGCAAAACATTGTTAAAAAAAATGGCTACATGATAAACTCTCAATATTGAACCAAAAAATAAGAGTTAATTAGTTGTTTAAGTTTGTATCTAACCTAAACTAAGTGAAGGGTCTTAAAACCCCAAATCCTGATGAGGACAGCATTCCATCTCAAGTCTCTAGTAGAACTACCAAAAGAGTTTTTCCAGTACACCTTCATGCTAGGGCTTGTTGATGGTTGGATAATTTGGGTAAATCGTCAGGTTCATTGTTTGCTTGAATCTATGGGGCATCTAGGCTGTTTTGCTTATTATAATGTGTCAATTATACTCATTTATGACTGGAACCTGAGGAGCTGTTGATCCTATCCAAGCTCGACACACTTAACTGATTAATAGAAATCAACCCAAACTGAAGGACCTTGACTTGGGCATATTCTCTGAAACCAAGGAACTTGTGTTCCGATAACAATGTTTGATCAGCATATGTGGTGGATAAAAGCAGAAATCTGAGCCAGCTAAAAATTTCTGAAAACATCACCACATACTACATAAGGAAATCAAAGTAAGGGGTTCTAGAAACTGGTGTTTGTTCAAGTCGGTAATAAGTGAACACAAGAACCAAAGCAAGTACGGGCCTGTTTGAATGATTGCGCTGAAAATCTTATGAAATTCGTGGGTTAGGCCAGTACAACCAACAAAATCATAAGATTACAGGCTGAGCTAGGCCTATATTAATAAATACCCAAGAGTAGCTTTGGAGTGGGCCGGCCTGAATCCTTAACGAATTGTGGGGGCAGGCTTATGTCCTAATAATTCTGCAGTCCATATGCTTTTAAAGTCCATAATATATTCAATCTGTATTGAAGTTCCATAGTAACTCAAGTCGGTTGAGAGTTTTTTTTGTTTCAAGGAGTTCCAACTCAAGTGAGTAGTACTTGAATAATACTATGAAATGCCTAAATGCTAAACTTGACCTCTTAATCAAACTCTTTTTTTATGAATTCAATCCTTAACATATTTCAGTTTAGATCCCAAAACTTTGAAAACAATGAAATACCCATTTCTCGGTAACTTTTTTAGCAGCAGTTTACGAATACATAAATGCCTGTATCCACAAGATTCTTTACATAAGCTCCAGTCGCAGCAAAAATATGAGGAAAAAAAATACTACCATTCCAATATTTAATTCATTTCTGTCAGTTAAGTCCAAAGAAACTGAAACTTTCTCTAAGAATGAAAGATAATATTTCCATAATTAAAATAGAATTCTTAATGGCATAAACCTAAATTTTCTTAAAATTGGAAGCAGAGAAAAAAAATAAGGGAATCATATAATAGGGGGAAATTATGCATGTCAAAATAGTAAAATAAATTGTTTACAGCTTATCATCATCAATCAAACACCAGAGATATATGGTATATAAAAGCATACACTAATTTCTCGTACCTCACATGGCAGCATGAGATTATTTTTAAATGTTGTAGGACCAATTTGTTAACCTTACATGTTTTATAAGGTGTTCCTAGGAAATGAAAATTTTGCCATCTCATGAGGAAGCATTAAGGTTTAATCTATTCTTCCCATCAAAGGCCTAAAGGTATTACTGGCCTTACAAGCACTGAATGGATCTTTGTCAAGGATTTTTACATATAGTTATACTTTCAGCATACAATTTGTGCAGGCCACTAAAAGCAATAAAGAATCCAGCTTACCCAGAAACCTGAAATGGAATTTTGTTGCCAAATAAAGGACCTTCATACTTGGAAGGAATCTTAGAACCAATTAATGACTAATGAAACAATGGCATTGCCTTGCGGGCAGGTAACTGATGAGGTAATATTCAAGGCTGGAGGAAGAAAATGACCCAAAACTACCAAAATAAGCCATAAATTGAATGAAGTGGCACTCACAACTATTTCAGAAATTACAAGCAACCTCATTCCATGGTCAGCTGTGATGAGAGAAGTAGACAATGAAAAGAGACACAATATATAAAAATACTGGCTCCTTATGGCAAACCAGAGCTATCCTTACTATCATCACATGGAGATCTGGATTGAATTATAACCCGAGCTCCAGAATTAAGCCTGCAGGAATAAAAAAAAGCATTATCAATCAAAATCAAACTAGAGTATAAAAGGAAGAGCTAACAACCATGCATATATCCAATGATGGCAAAGGAGGGCAATATAACATAACTTTCTTCGATCATGATCACCTTCTCCTTTTCATCTTTGAAAGATTTTAAACTCATAGATGATCCTTTCACTAGGGAAGCATCAGTGATCATTCTACTTCCAACTCTTGATGAGTTGAGAGGAAAGGATCTGCTGCAGTCTGGCCCAGCTGAAGAATGCCTTGCATTTGAGATAGGTGATGCCATTGTTTCATTCCTGAAGTGCTTGCAAGATGTAATTTTGGTTGTTCGTAGGAGGCATTTTGAATGTTTTGAATCCACTACATTTTCTTTGTCCCCCTCCAAACTAGGCATCTTGCAGCTCCTGCATCTTCCAGATCTCTTTAGTTTGCATATATGATTGAATTGCCCAAAAAGGAAAAAATGCGTCAAGAGACCGGCAAAGTCTAAATGTTCAAATTAGGTGTAAACGGGCTAAAATATCACACAGAGAGAGAGAGAGAAGAAAAAAAGATGCTTGGGTGGTCCTAGAATACCAACAAAGAATGCAAGGAAAGTAAAGCTAATAAGTAAATTAAAAAAGATATAGCTAAATTTATATATTTAGATTTTTAGGTGGCAGGCCAAGCCACGAAAACCTCAAAAACATAGCACATGAACAAGCATGCACATGGATACACAAAGGCAGACACACAAAAACTCGCCCAAATATCTCTCAAGATTTGATATTTAGGAGATTCATTAAGAACAAAACAGTACACTGCGGTGCGCTGAAAACACCAATTCCCTCCCACAAAGGCATGGGCGATAATATGATTAGTAAATTAAGGCTTGTTAACTATCAGAATATATGGTCTTTGTGCCAAGTCAGTCTCGGTGCAAAGTACTCAACTCATACCCATAACACAACCAATCTCAGTTCTACTATTCAGTGGCTCTCGGCACCAGGAAAAACCAAGTCACAGTACCATGAACAATCTCCATAATGATATAGAAAGTGTCGATGAGATTTACTTGGCTTATGACTCCTAATCAAAGAGATTTTACCATTAAAGAAACAGTATTTTCAGCTGGGCAAGTTTTTCCGACATTTTATAGATAACCATCCACATATGGAGTAGGGTGTTCGGCTAAGCACTACAGATGGTCTTTTGAGAAGCTCATGCACATCCATCCATCTCCACTTCAAATATGTGAATGGTGGAGCTGTTTTCCTCCTTCGGGGAGAATATCTAATTTGAGAGAACACCTACAGTTCCCTAATTTTTGGCCACAAATTGAATTTAAGCATAGAGTTTGAAATAGGAGATCTGGAATGTGGCAAAAAAAGAGATCCAAATATCAAAATCCCAAGGGAAGATAAAAGGCAGATTGTGTTTGTACTGAGAGAAATACATCAACAGTTTAAGTGGGTTTTGAGAGGGCTACACAAAGCCGAGAAATATGATAGGTAATTTATGTGCAACATACCACATGCAAGCACAATTAAGTTTCTTGCCTGCAAAATGGTATTTAGCAAATAAGCACAGCTTTTTCATGAGATAATATCGGGTAATATCAGAAGAGCGCCATCAGAAGAAAGTGAAGTGGATCTAAAGATAATTGGGAAGCATATCTAAGTATGCTTCGATATTTGACAAGATAGTCTGAAAAAAAAATTCTTTAGCTGAATTGTTGATGTGTATTAGTGGCATTGAATATTGACAATAGAGATCAGCCATGGGGACAGATCTCGCTCTTGTTCGAGGGTCCATAAGCTAGAAGGCAGTGTTCCGATCTACTACAGTTCTGTATGATATATACAGAGTGTGTAGCTGCAACAGGACTTGGGAAGAATTTTTTGTTACTAAGGTCTTGTTAGCTAATAGAAAACATGGCAACACTTGTACTTTATTATACAGCCATAGCAGTGTTCAGATAACAATAAAGCTAATCTGTCGTACAGAAAGTAAATGTGTTGGTTTTTGTTGAATAACATACAGTGACTACAGTCTACAAGGGAATGTACAGTTCAAGTAAAGAAGACTGACATGATAGGCCAGCAGACATGTTAAGGACGGATTATTCTGTTAGCAAGTTGGACCGCTGATTGGACCTAGTATAACTTAAAGAACCCTTCCAAAGTTCATGATGGAGATTCTTTGGTGGATTTTCAGAACTATAATCCAGGATAGAGAATGTCAACCAAATGTTTGGTTTGAATATGTCATAGTTGAATGGCATATCATCAAAGAACAAATATATTTATCAAAATAACAGATGAAGATCTAAAGAACACCATGTATATCTGTCCGCATCCAAACTGGTGTTCAGCTGGACTCTTTCGTTAGGATGTAAAGAATCCATGTTCATCCTTTGATATCCACTTAGAAGTGGCGTGATTAATAAGCACTCTCACTTCTTGAGGGGTAGGCACTGGAAAAAATGAGAAGGTATCAGATGGAAATCACTGAATCCCTCTCTCTCCAAGCCACTGCTACATCGTAGAATCCTCTCCACTCCAGCCCATGTGCATTAAATCCATTGTTTTTACCAGTCTGCTGTTATCCTTCTCTTTGAGTGGTTTTTAATGACCTCTGCATAGATCTGAACTATTTGCATATGAACAGGTAATAATAAGCTCCCAACTCACTTCCGTTGATTTTTTCTATCTGATGTAACAAGTAACTACATTCATCTAGAAATATTTATAAGCAAAATTTGTGTTTGAATATAGGTATTTGATCAGCATTCTGTGACAAGTAACATGTAGAAAAACTATTAAAATTTCTTAATATGATTATCGTAGGTAAATCCATTGAAGAAATGATGCAGGAAATGGAAGCGAACAGGTTCATGAGACAGAATCGTAATGACTCAGATCAAATGAAGAATGGCCAACAAAGAAAGTCCAAATTTTGTTCTATTATTTTCCAGGAAAAATCATTCTTGGAAACCTCTAAAGGATCCCACATATTCAAATGCCATTAGTTTGATGACCAGCGTCGAAGTTTTTTTCCCTCTGTTTTGACTGTGACAAACTTACTGGACTACGAAGTAATTATGCCCCACATCACGTAAGTAATCCAAAATTCAAGATCAATGCAGTGATAGCTGAAGAACAGGAAATAAATATCTTGAGAAAGGGGGAAAACGAGGACCAGATAAATATAACACTGTCTAGTTAAATAATTAACCCATCTATATTGTGGGTACAGAAGAGCAATTCTTAGGTTGCTAGGGATGCAATTTATGGACGTAGTGTTTCTCGACAAGATGAGCTTCGAGTCACAATTTACCACAGATTTAGGATCTCAGGTAACGAAGGATCCATGAACACATCTCTGAAAGCGAAAGGCCTGTTGGCATCGAAAATTACCGGTCATCCTCACAGGAAGAAGCTCCTAGTTCCTCCTTGGGGTTCTTAGCTTCGATCAAGCTCCGGCCAAAATAATCGCACAACCCCGTCGGCCTCGAATTTTCCAGCCGCGAGCCGAGCTCTCCCAGCACCACCGGTGAGGAGAAGTTCGCATGAGCGAACCTCGGCCGGTAGGCGGGCACGAGCTCAAAGCCATGGCCGTAGCCTTTCGCAGAGATCGACCCGCACGAGATCAGCTGCATCAGCAAATCCGCGGCCTTGAGCTTCACCCGCATGGGGGACTCCTCCGTTATCCTAAAATTGTTCGCCCTGAAAGCCGCCTCAGCTCTTATCAAATTCTCCAACGTATCCATCTTCCCATCACCCAAGGAAGAAGCACTCCACGGAGGCGAACTCTCATCTCCGACGATCTCCAACCCCTCCACGGATCGCGGGCTCCTGTTATGATGGTGGCTGCCGTTGCACTCGGTACCCAACAACCCATCATCAGTGGAGACTCTGGCCGTGCGGGTCTTCCTTCCTCCATTGTCCTCAGTCTGGGTGGAAGCATCCCGAGCTCCAATTACCTTCTCGACCCGGTACTCGGCCAGGCTCCGGGACGAAGGGGTAGTTCTGCCGACGGGAACCGGGGAGAAGTTCCCGGCGGGGGATAGCTCGCCTTCTTGCAGGGTCGGCGGCGGGGATTGGGAAAGCTTCGGCTCCTTGAACACAACGGCGGGGGGAGAGGAAGAGGAGGAGGCTTCGTGGGCTCTATGGGAGAGGCGCGTCTTGTTCCGAACCATTGGGTCGCCAATGCCGCGATGCAGCCGATCTAAAACCCAGCAAACACACTCATTTTAACCTCCTCAGACAATTTAAGCGCAAAAAAAAAAAAAAAGGAATCGTTTTGGTACCGGGAGGGGGTTGATCCACGAGCTCAGAGCCCTTGAGGACATACTCATTGTCCTGCGCCGGGAGTACCAGATCATCCTCCGAGAGGTCGTGCCACAGAAATCCACTCTTGTAACTCCTATTACATTATTCCATGCATCAATTTGTAACCCGAGAACTCAAAAGTTGGGTCTATAACCATCTGGGCTCGCTGTGTTACCTCTTGCAGGACCACGAATACATCGCGGCCATTTGCTTTCCTCTTAGCACATTAAGCCTATTGATCACATCTACGCCAAGAAAAGAGCAACACTGAAAAAAACTCAGAATTATGACGACATGGATCCAAGATTATGTCCATATATGCTGACCTCTTAGGTAGAGACCTTCGGGAGAGGAGACAGAGACTTCGATGAAGTGCGGGGGGTCGAGGTGGCGGTTCCGGCAAAGATAATACACCACTGAGATCTTTCTACCCTGCTGCTGCTGGTGGTGGTGTTGTCGGCGGCGGTGGTGGTGGTGTTTTGGTGGTGGCTCTACCCAGATTTTAGTTCGCTCTGGACTAGTTTGGTCTCCGTATCTTCTAATTCGTCCTTCCATTTCTTTCTACCAACTTCCAGCAGCAACAGGAATGGAGTTACAAAGAGGAGGCATTCTTCTTCCTTTTATGCGGCTGCTAATAGAGAAGGAGGAGAAGTAGAAGAGGAAGACTGATTCAAGGTTCAACTACCATTACATGACAACTAATAGAGGTGCTTTATTATAAGCTACTATTGCTCTCATCTAGTGGTTTGGAAATACTTTACTGGCTCCAGATTACTATCAGATTAAAAGGAAAGGAACATGAGAGGAGACAGTGGAAGTAGGGAGGAGAAGTGGGAAATGGTCAAATAGAGCGGAAGATGGGCAAGTTGATTGTGGGGGAAACAGAAAGGTGAGCGAAAGCGACTTCAGTGAGCTTGCGATTGTATCATTTGAAATGGAAGAGATTCTGTTCCTGGCATTCTGCTGCCTTGCCTTTTTACTCCCTCTTTCTCTCACGGACATACACCTGCACAGATTGGTTTAGTTGGAAGGACTCGATCTGTGGTGATGACTAGAAATAATTTCTTCATAGGACATGGCTCCTGCAATGCTGGTGGCATCTTTGGATTGTTCCTCTCTTTGGCTTTCTCAGGCTTTCCCTGTTTTTAATGAAATTACTTTGGAGTGGAATTATGGGAAAGAGTTGCTGCTTGCTTTAAACTTGCTCTTACCTGACAGCCATAAGTTTGATTTGGTTGAACCCTCACGGCAAATTTGATGATGTCCTTGCATTGCATGACTTTCAGAAAAATTTCAATTAAGTTAAATGGAGATTTTGATTGATCTTGACCTGGCTTGTGGTCCTAAATCTTAACATCATGCAGATGGGAAACCCGGTTTTTTCTGATTATTGATGGTATTCTTACATGTGATCATGTTCCTGAAAGTCATGGTCCTCCAAATATGGTGGTCACATATCCCTGCAATATCATTCATAGTATCAAATTTAAGGTTTAGTTGAGCCATAAAGTGAAGCTGTGCATCCAATCCAATTTAACCTAATTAATCAACAAGTAGGGTAACTTAAACTGGTCAGAGTTTTGGATAACAGTGAGCTAACAAAACTGAAAGATTTATTTCAAGGAAGACTCAGGTCTATTCTCAACTCTATAACTAGTAACTAGCATCTTAGGTGCAGCAAAACCTATTTCATCCCGAGAATAACCAACATTTTGTTGAGTTATCAAACAACATGAACCCCTTAAGTTATTCAGCAGGTGATATCACAATGGTTATAGGGTAACACAATAATTTGAGATGAGATTATTGTGTCCAATCTAAGTCAGTATTCTTGTCCGAAGATCTTCGTTGTTTTCGAACGACACAAGAATGTGCACCTAGCAAAAGCTGGGGGTGGTCCTTCATAGGCTGGAATTACTTGAGTTCTTGACAGGCCTCACTCATTAAACACAATATTTTTCTCATGTGATCTGGTCTGATCCAACTGATAATTATGATCGGATCTTCATAAGATGTGCTTCTTGTCATGTAATGTAAAGGGTTTCCACAGTGTAAAGGGTTTGGCCTTGTTCTAGGGTGGTCCTCTTGAATGATTAAAGTGGAACCTTCTATGTGGCACCCATCTATATCCTTGGATTGCCACATATGATGGGGAATTGAGCAAGAAACTGAGTAGGTTCAGTAACGATGCTCTTATCTTAATGTTGGAATCAAGATCTGCCGAATCAGGGTAAAGGCAGATGAAAGTCTCGTGACTTTTGTCGGGCTAAGAAAAAGAGAGGGAGGAGAAGATAACGACAGTAGAAGCATGAGGGCTGGTCTATGGATGGTGAAAGAAGATAATATCCTTACATTTCATCTTTCCCCACAATCACACAAAATTAGTCTATTATTGATATTGCTTGCAGATGATAAGTTTGAAAACATGGTTCACAGTACCTACATCATTTCAGTCCAAGAATTGTTTCAAAAATGCATTATAATCCACCAACAAGTTTCAAATGGAAATAAAATTTGCAAAGTAATTGCTCTTCTGCTTTGAGTTGGTGAGAGAGGTTTGGATTTGAAAATGTAATAGGTGGGTTTACTGAAAATGAACTCCAGACCTGTATTTTCAGATGAACTCATGCTCTATCATTGCACCGATGGATTTACTGAAACCGATCCTTACCACAAATGAATAATCTGCAATTATTCCAATAAATAATTATAACTAGATTTCTTATTGAGTTGCTGCTATTTCATTATTCTTAATCTTAAGGCCTGTTTGGTTACCCCGCAATAGAGAATCGATACTTGAATAAATAATTATAACTAGATTTCTCATCGAATTGCTATTTTAATATTCTTAATCTTAAGGCTCGTTTGGTTGTCCTATAATGGAGAATCGAGACTCGCCGACATTTGAGAGAAGTGGAGGTTAATTAGTTTGAGAGAATCCAATTTAAGCTCGAAATGGAGTTGAAGTAGAGCTTTCGAAAGTAAAGCTTTTTGAAATAAAGTTTTTATAAAAAACTATTTACTGTTTGGTAATTATATTCTTAAAGTACTGTGGAACTTTAATATGTGCTTGATAAACGAACTAAGAAATACTTTTGGTATGCCAAAATGACCATAAAAGATATTACATAACATTATACAACAGAGCATAATAAAATATAATATATATCAATACATAAATATATAACATAGTATAATATTACTGTAATATAATATAATATTATTATAATATAATAATATAATATTGTATACTATAGCACAATAATATAACATAATTTGATATTATATAACATAACATATTAATATATTATGATATAATATAATATAATATAATATTTATAATATAATAAAATAATAAAGGTATAAAATATTATAATTACTATCATTATATATTAATAAATATAAAAGAATATTTTTTATAATTATAATATTTTATCATTGGTTTTTTGGTCCAAAAAGAAAAAATATAAATCAAAACAGTTTTCCAACGCATGTTAAAAGTGTTTTTTCCGTTTTCTGGCAAAACTAAAATAGACTTCTTAATTTTTTTACCAAATATTTTTATTTCATGCAAAAATATTTTTGGAGGGCCAGACAATACTTTGTGGCCCACCAAAAGCTCCGCCAAATGGACCTTAGTCTACTGAGACCAAACCAAATGGTCCCTTGGGAATTTGTAAATTAATTTCATCTTTCGGGTTTTAATACAGTAACTACAAGAACAATTCAGGAGTGGCGGACAAAATATGTTTCTAGTAAACTAACCCAGGTTCTAACTGGTTTGAGCTTGATCCAATTAAGACCCAACCTGTACAAGGAGTTCAGATCTATCAACCAGATAATATAAGTTCTAAGTTAGGACCTGACTTCATTCAAAAGAGTTGGGACCTGCCTTCTTAAAACTTCTAGCCGAATCAGGTTTTGGATCTCTTTCGCTTCGAAACTCGGACCACGCCAGTTCACGAGAACCAGTCATGGTTTTCCTTTCTTCTAGTTGAGCTTGGGCAGGGCCTGGGATCTGAGGAGCGAGGGCGCCGCCACGCCGCGATGGAGCAACGCAACCCCTCTCCCTCCCCCGTCCGCGTCCTCGTCCGCCCTCCGCCTTCCGCTGCCTCCACGTCGGCCGCTTCTCCTCCTACCTCCAACCCCCCGATCCCGCCTCCCCCAAATCCCCCCTTCTCCTCCGCCACCGCTTCCGCCGCCGGCGCTGCTCCTCCTCCCGACGGTGTCGTGGTGGTGGGATTCCTCGGAAGCAGGGCCACCACCGACGTCTCCCATCTTATCAACCGGATCCTCGACGCCAACGTTTTCTGCTCCGGCGGCCTCGATAAGGATCTTTTCCACCCCCGCTCCGATGGGGTCGGCCAAGAAGAGGAGTGGTTCCGGCGACGAAGGATCAGCTACTACCACGATGCGGAGAAAGGGATGGTCTTCCTGCAGTTCTCGTCGTCTTTATCGCTGCTGTCGTTGCTGGCCTCGTCTCAAACAGATGGTGGGGGAGATGGTTCCGCATCGATCTTGGAGCAATCCGAAGCCGAGGATCTCCGTGGGATGCTCTTCATGTTCTCTGTGAGTTGTTTCCTTTCGATCTTGTTGTGTTTCTACTGCTGGGCTGTAGGTTTCATTATGTTTGCTTGGTTCTTGATCTTGCCGTTGGTTTGAGTTTGTTATGTCTTCTTTAATGAATTTGATTTGGTTCATGATCAGATGAAAGGTTTATAGTACAAAAGTTACAGATTTCGGCCTGTACTTCGTGCTTTGGCCTTCCAGTCTTGAAAGAAAAGGCTCATGTTAACAAACATCCATAACCAGCATAGACTATTATCTTATGGAAAACAATTTGAATTATGATTTTGAAGCTAGTGACTGAATCAGGTTTCTATTAGCTTTCTTAGTGGGTTCGCTTCGTTCTTTATTACATGAAGGACTTGAAATATAAAGCTTTTAGATTTTATCTCCAATTCGTCAAAGAAAACCTTATGCTAATAAACATCGGGAACCGACTTAGGCTTTTGTGATTTTGAGAATAATTTGGATCCTGAATCTGAAATTAGCATCTCAATGTGAATCAGGTTTGCCATGTGATTATATTTATTCACGAGGGTCTGAGATTTGATACCCAAATTTTAAAAAAATTTCGGATGCTACAAGCTGCGAAGCATGCTCTGGCACCATTTCTGAGGTCCCAAATCGCTCCAACATTAACAAAATCACCTTCCTCTGTTTCACTGCGAATGGCTCAGAGAGCCTCTTCTGTCTCTCCTCCAGGCCGACGTGGTGGGACCTCGAACCGACATGGCTCGGCAATTTCTTTAATGTCGGGTACAGGCTCTCATCCACTACTGCTGCCAGGGCAGTGTACTCCCGTCATTCTCTTTGTTTTCAATGATGAAATATTGGATGGAGCAAATCCAGCAAGCAATGTGGAGGACTCCTCTGATGCCTCATCACTAAATCAGCCCCCCAGCATGGGTGGATTGCCAAGGCCAAGCTTGAACTTGAAAGGTACTGGTTCTGTGGTCATGCTAGCACGTCCTGCAAGTAAAATTGAAGGCAGTTACAGGAAGAAGCTGCAATCGTCTCTGGAGGCACAGATCCGTTTTTTGATCAAGAAATGCCGCACGCTTGTTGGTGCAGAATCTAGTCATGTTGGTTCAAGAGGCGTTGGTCATGTGAGCTCCTTTCCCCTGTTTTCTCTTGATGCATCAAGGGTTGTGGCATTGTTGGACAGGTCTGAGAACCAGAGAGGCGGATCCTTGGATTTTGTTACAGGTCTTTTGGAGGAGGCTCTTAATTCAAAAACTGTCTTGGATATATTTTCACTTGAAAACCATTGCCAGTCTTTGAATAATGAGGACATTCAGTTGATAAAGGATTTTATATTTAGGCACTCTGATACTCTAAGAGGGAGAGGAGGCCTGCCAAGTAATGCTAACAGTGGCGGGGCTGCTGGTGTTGGGATGGTAGCTGCAGCAGCAGCTGCAGCGGCAGCATCGGCTGCAGCAGGAAAGCCGGTTCGTGTCCCTGAACTCCCAAGTTTAGAAAACTGGCTGTCTTTGAGTAATGTGATTCTTGATTCCTTGCTATCTGTAAAAAATGGCTCTATGAATGAAATTGGAAACATGAAAAAAATACATTGTCAAAGAAGTGCAAATGAGACACAGGATGAGCAGTTTTCTGCACCTGGAACCAATGCTATTGAAGCTGCAATTTCTTGTTTGGAAAGTAGTAAGGGCCTTAACATGAAGTTTTCTATATCTTGGTGTCAAAGAGCTCTTCCAGCTGCTAAGGAGGTTTACCTGAAAGACTTGCCTGCATGTTACCCGACTACTTTGCATAAAGCACAATTGGAGAGAGCTTTGCAAGCATTTCACTCGATGGTCAAGGGACCAGCCGTCCAATTATTTTCAAAGAAGCTGGAAGATCAATGCACATCAATATGGGAATCAGGAAGGCAACTATGCGATGCCGTCAGCCTAACAGGAAAGCCGTGCATGCATCAGAGACATGATGTTAAGACCTGTGATTCACTGTCAGCAGTTGAGAAGCAACACTCCAGTGGATATGTTTTTCTTCATGCCTGTGCTTGTGGTCGCTCAAGGCGCCTTCGAGATGATCCTTTTGACTTTGACAGTGCTAATATCACATTCAATTGTTTTGCAAATTGTGAGAATCTTCTTCCATCTCTCATACTTCCAAGAGGAGGTAATGCAGGATCTCTTCCTCTGAACTCATGGCATTTGATGCGCCTCGGAGGTGCAAGATATCATAAGCCATCAAAAGGCTTACTTCAAACTGGATTCTGCTCTAGTGAAAAATATTTATTTAAATGGACAATTTCACTGGAGAGAGAGAAGGATACAAACAGCTTTCCTGTTGGTGTTACTGGCAGAAGTTCTGTAGTAAGCACAACTCCTGATCTCAAGCATGTTTCTATTGTGGATGGAGAAGTGAAGAAATCTGGAACTGCTGAGTTTCTTAGAGAAGATAAGCATGGAGGATCAGAAAATCAGAAAAAAACAGTTAGAGGTGCTCTGCTCTGATGACTCAAGTATCAGTTTTGGCAAAGGTCTTCCATCTTTTAATATGAAGAAGCCTTTTTCTGAGGTTGTCGCAGGCACCATTGCCACAGATTCAACATTCCCTAGTCTTCAGCAGAGTAAGCAACCAAAAAGTAATGCAGAAAAAAGTGTGAGGCTAGTGACTTCAGCTGATAAAACTGATGATCAAGTCCATGTAGCTGATAGTCATCAAGGACCTCAAAGAGGTGATCATATTTCTGTTCAGGAAAGCACACACAGACAAGAGCCTAACCTTCACAATGCTAGCAACCCCTTTTTACAGATAGGAAGTAATATAGTGCCAGTAAACTTAGGCAGTGAAAAAATTAAATCAAATAATTCTTTGAAGCAGGTAGTTGTATATGTTGGGTTCGAACATGAGTGCTCCTATGGACACCGCTTCTTGTTGTCTCCGGAGCATCTGAAGGAGCTTGACCCTGCCTATTCATTTCCTGAGAAATTGCATTCGTCTACTGATGATTCTGATGGAAATATAGAAAATAAGTACAGTTTGCATGATAAAATTCTTCATAAGTCATCTGGAACAATGTCTACTGCTGTAAATAATAGGAAAAAAGGTAATAGATCCACAGAACTAGCAGTTAAATATAATCAACAAAATGATAGACTCACGCATTCCTCCAGATCAGACATGGAAAAGTTGCCATCTGTGCTTGGGCTTTCCATACCTGCTGACTCTATGGGAAAACTTGAAGGGAATCCTCCGCATGTTAGACTGGATGATGGTGGAAGTGCATTCACTCTGTTAAACAGGAAATTGCCTGTATACATGAATTGTCCTCACTGCAAGAACTCTACAAGACAGGACCACCAGAAGATCAAATTTGCAAGTACTGTATCACAGCTGCAACGGATTTTTCTGGTAATGAACTATTCTGCACTTGTATTGCTGTTTACATTTTTTCTCGATTTAGATTGATAAAGATCACTTTGGATACATTCATTCTTCCAGTTGTTTTGATGAATTTATGGAGCATTTAAGACTTGTTTATGTACCGCAACTGATTTGCTGGCCTACAGCAACTTGCTGTCCCTGTTAGTCTTTTATATTTATCAGAATATGAAAATTATTTGTGTCATAACTTTTAAGTAATAATTAAAATGAATCTATTTGGTCCATCTAAAAGAGTCATTCTTTACTTATCAATGATGGCTTCAGTTCAATGAACTGTCAAAGTAATACCTTTGACCCATTAATGTTTAGAGTATAAATTGACTTCTACTTTGTTTACTCCTACAAGCATTAATATTATGTCGTCAACTAGAACAAGGGAATCTGGGCTCTGGAGATCTTGTAACAGTCCCACATAACTTGTTAAGTCCAACATATGGGCTACTAGGCTGGTCAAGTTGCATATACAGTTCAGGCCTTGAGCAGAGCAAAGCTCATAACTTAAGCCGTATACACATAATACGTCATAACTGACATGACATTCTCCCTTTTCAACTTGTTAAGGAATCAGCTAGTTCTATTTCTTTCCTTGCACGCTGCGAAAAGTGGTTTTCTTCATTGGCTATGCACAAGTTCTACTGCATGGAGTCGCCATTCTGAAAATTTAGTTATAGTCAAATAGTTAACTCTCAGTGCTGTATAATGCTAAGGCCCTTCTCCTTTTTTCTCTTTCCTGATGTGTGCATAATTGGCAGTTGTAATCTACGATCCAAATATTGATCTTTCTCCATTATGCCATGCAGGTAACTCCCCCTTTTCCTACTGTTTTAGCAACATACCCAGTAATCCAATTTGAGGTAAGTATGAAGCAAAAAGATGCTCTTATTCACTCGCCTTTTCAGTTCTTAATCTATAAATAGTTTCTTGTTATCAATTAGGCAATTTACTCTAAGTTTAATTATTAAAAAAAGTTCTTAATCTATGTTCAGTATTGAGATACAAGCTATTTCTTCGTAGAAGACCGTATGAATTTCTTGTTTGGTCATTAGTTAGTTGCCTTCTAAGATATTCTTTTTAGTAAAATATCTACATAGGTCAAACTCCAAGTTTTTAACTGCTGCACACTTGCAATTTATTATCTAATATCTTTATATATTGAAGTCAGCTGTTCCAATTTAATGGACAGTTATGATGTACATGTTTGTAAACAAGGTACATTAGTGCCTTCTTTTAAGTTCTATTTATATTATCGTACTAAGAAGCTTTGGTGCACATGAATGTACTTTTAGGACTCTTGCCTGCCTCAATCTATTTCTGATCGTGAACAGCAATCACGGTTCACTCTTGGTTGTCGAGTTATCCTACCACCTGAGAGCTTTCTTACATTAAGACTCCCGTTTGTTTATGGTGTTCAAATGGATGATGGAAATCTATGTCCACTCAACCACCTCGAGCATCAACCAGAGCTCACAGCATGGCTTGTTGAAGGCACAGCTTTGCAGGTTGTCTCAGTGGAACATGAATATGATAAGGAAATTCCTATGCAGTAAGAACTTAAGGGAAATAAATTTTGACATCTTTTGATTTGTAAAGCAGAGTGGAGGCTTCAAGTATAGCTCTGCTTAGTCTGAGGTGAGATTTGAAGTCTGCCATTTTCAGCTCTATGATCAGGTTTGGAACAAAATTTCTCCTGAGAATCTAACATTAGTGAGTTCTGATATTCCAGAACATTATCAGATCTTTAGCTATTTGTGGATATGAGGTTGCGGAGTCTTGATTGAGCCTATTCCACTCTGCAGTGAACAAAAAGCAGATTGAAGCTTCTCCGTGTCACAAGAAGCATGGTTTGCAAATGGTGAGGTAATAACTACATTATCATGGCCTTCTTAGTAATAAATTTTCAGAACATTTTCTTCTTTAGTTACTAGGTACCTTGGATGGTATGATATTCTCTTGTTTGTCATAGGCATGCCCTACTGGTATCGGTTGAGGATTTCAATATTAGCACTATCCATGGGCAATTGCTTCAAGGAAACCAAGGCAAGGACACTTATAAGTTCTATTGTAATAATTAAAGTATTGTGGTAGCTGGCTGTGGTTGGCTTTTGACATTGATTTGCCATTGAAGGGCTCACAATTGATAGGGCATCTCCATATGTCAGGTGTGTTGATCTCATTCTTTCATCTGTACATTAGGCATTAGCATCTAGCTTGGAAAAGTTTATGATTATTAAAAGGCTGCTGTTAGCTTGCTAAATCTTGCTTGCTTATAAAATGTATTTTTGACACTAAGCATTTTTTGGTTTAATAATTTTTGTATATATATTTGAAGTGGCTTCTATTGTGCATGATCTGAAGTAAAAAGGGGGGAAAAGTACCCTTACATTTTTTTTCCCCTCCATTTGAGAATGCAACAATGATATTTCTCAAAAGAATGCAACAAAGATAGCTAGACTAAACTTGTCTTTACACCATAACTTTGCAGATTGTTCTCTGTGGCTGCTCGAAAATTACAGAAGCCAGAGGTTTCAAACTTGCTCTTATCATCTGGTTCATGAGTATAAACATATTTTTTCTCCAAACTTATAATTGTGTAATATTGATTTGTATTTTTTTGTCAACAGATCTGATTAGAGATCTTAAAAGGACCATGTTTCTTACCAGCTCAATTTCTTCAGTTCCAAGGCCTGTGTATCAGTTGAGTGAATTCACTGGCTTGTGCATTCAGAGGGATATAACTGCAACCCAGGATTTGGGTTATTGAATACTGATTACAACCTTTCAGGTGCTCAGTTGCTAGGCTGGGATTTGCTAGTCGCTGCTATATGCTGCAACTGTTTGAGAATCTCAACTTGTTGAAGACATGTCAACACATAACTGTTTTATTAACTGTTTTCTTCGAAATATTCTGGTATATTCAATTGAGTCGTGGATGGCATTAGGTCCTTACTTTAACTTTAGGAGTCCATATGAACGGACATAGAAAAGCAAGGAATGCGTCCTCCAACTGGAGATGGTTGAAAATCCTGGACGCTAAAATAATGTATGCAATATTGGCATCGCATGGTATATGCTTCTTGTCAAATTGGTGCTTACCTGAAATTGTACTTTATGGATCTCTCAGGCTTAAGAGTTTAACGATGGTTGGGCTTTACTTAAACCACTTGTGATGCTGGTAACCTGAGCTATATGAAATACTCAGCAGTTGGCAGCGGGGTATACTGTGTAATAATTGATTGAGATACAATATTTGAAGAAAACCATGTGGAAGTATGTTTTACAGGGTTGTTTAGGGTTTCTTGGTTTAATGGTTGGCATCCAAACCCTTTTTTGCAGTTGTTTTTCCAAATTAAAGCTCAGTAGCCTAAGTCTGGGAAATCTATGCAGAGCTTTCAAGTAGAGGGAGTAGATTGATGGCGGTTTAATGGATAGAGCAGAATTGTTAGAAACAGATTATCTTTAATCACCTGTAACAAAATTAATGCTGTCATATTGGAAGTTGAAGGTTTTCAGCAGTCTTTTTCTTGGTGTTTATTACAGAGCTTCAAGGAATAAACTAACTTATTACGAACGAAGGCTTCATATGGATCATAAATCCAATCAGAGGTCAAGAAACAAACTAACTTATTATGAAGGCTTCATATGTATCAATATCACAAATCTACTCAAAGGATGCACATACGAGGTGATATGCTTGTAGGATGACTTGTCCGGTCTAGTGTGATAATGTATCAATATTTGTATCAGAAATTGGGAGACCTGTACTTTCCATCAGGTTTGAGTTAAAAAAAAATAAAAATAAATCATCTAGCCTCTTGAAATAGGGGTTAGAAGGAAAAGTGAGTAACAACTCTTTTTTACAAAAAAAAAATGAAAATATGATCTGATCTTACAAGATTACTGAATAGGGATTAGTTAAGAGAATATTGAACAATTTTCTGGATTACATATTAAGAAAAATTAAACTCTAGATTTTTCATATGATAGCTCCAATGGAAATTTACCTACTGTTAGTTTGTAGGAAGAGGGGTGCTACAGCTGTGCTTGTGTAAATGAAATTGATTTTCATTTTGTGCTTGCTCTCGGATTATATGTGCTGGCGAGGCGGATACAGAGCAGGGAAGGAAGAAAACAGGGTAATTCAGGACTGCACTGGACATTAATCCTAAAACATTTCGTGAGTCATTGAAGAGGATAATTACCTTGATTATGCCATCTTTCACAAAAATAATATAGCAATTAGGTTAAAAAAGAAAAAGAAAGAAAGAAAAGGAAAGAATTGATCATGTATGGTCTGAATTACATGTATGGAAGATATAACTATTCAAAATAATAAATAGAACTTTAGCCGAAGGAGTTATAAAAATCTATATGATCTAATAAAAAAATTAAACTTATGACTAGAATTATATGTAGAATTGTCAAGTATTCATTATAAGCCGTCATTTATTCAGCAAAAAATTCTTTAAAAAAAATCTACATGTTAATTTTTATTTTTTTTTATCTTCCATGCTACTTATACTGCCTCCAAAATAAATAGGCTATTGATATTAATAACAAAAAGAAAATATTAAGGAAGCAGAATATAAAAAGACTATACAATAGGCTCTATCAATTTAAAATCCACATAGCCAATAAGCACCATGGTATGTAAATATTTATACATATTTACTATTTACAAATCCCTCTCTGCGACAATTTACTATGTAACTCTTATTCGCATCCAGGACTATACAGATATTAGTTATTAATACGTACAATATTTAACAAATCATAACAATATTAGTTCACTGCTTATTACGTATGTGTGTGTGTGTGTATATATAAATTTGTAACTCGATCAAAACTTACCAAGAAATCAAATCCCGTGCGTTACAGCGAGTGGTTTCTTAAATCGGGGTAGGTTGGTGCGCGGACGAGGATTTGATAAGGTAAGCGGTAAGCCCTTATCTGAAGTCCGGTGTCCAGAGAGTCCAGTCACCAGCTATCGCCTCTGTTGTGTCTGCTGGGGGTGAGTTGATGCAAGCGCTGCTCGCCGCCGCCATGGCCGCCCAGACCGTGCTCTTCTCCACCGCCTACGCTTCTCCCCTCCTCCCTCCTTCCTCTGCCCGCCCTTTCCACTCCGCCTTCGTCGGTCAGTCCATCCGTCTCCCCTCCACCGCCTCCTTCAAGCTTGCCATGCCCGCCGTGTCGAAGCCCCTCACCGTCGTCGCCGCCGCCAAGAAGGCCGTCGCCGTCCTCAAGGGCAACTCGCAGGTCGAGGGCGTCGTCACCCTCGTCCAAGAAGACAACGGTCTTCCCCCATTTTCTCTCTCTCTCTCTCTCTCTCCCCCTCCTCTTTATTTCTTCTGTCCGTCGTTCGTTCTGGGTACCTAGGGTTACATCTTGATGTGTTCTTGGGGAGATGTGCCTGATGGTTTTGTACTTTCATGGTCTGAATTAAATAATCCAAACTCTTTGTCCCTTCGTTTCTCTGCAACAAATCATGTTTGGAAAATGCGGATCTTTTGTTGATACTAGGCACCCAGAAGCAATGGTTTCGAATTTTACATGTTTGGATAGTTCCTTTCCACTTGTTGGATTGTGCTTTGAATTTTATGTGATTGGGATTTATATTGCATTCCTTAGTGACCGTTGTGTTGCTGGAGATCTTTTTTAATAGTTACAAGCATGTTTTCTTTCGATATTTTGAGCAAATTTTAGCTTGCTTCTAAGCATGATCCATGAGCTCTCAATACTAAGATCAATCATACTCTTTGACAAATAATCTTCCGGCTTTTTAGGCATCAACATTGCATTGGATGGAGTAGGCATCCTTTTTGATGCATAACTACTTGTTCGTCTGGTGTGAAATTCGTGGATGATTGGATAAATTCGTTACTTTTTGTGAATTATTAATTTGTTTTCTTTGGTTTCATTGTGCAATAGGTCCTACAACAGTAAAAGTTCGTGTTACTGGACTTACACCTGGACTTCATGGTTTCCATCTAGTGAGTGCTTATATTATGATTATTCTATGTTTTCCTGCTTAAGCTAGACAATGACTTCTCTGAGTGCTTCTTGTTTGTCCTGCAGCATGAGTATGGGGATACTACCAATGGGTGCATATCAACAGGTTTAGCGAAACCCTTTGAACTAATTATTAAGAACATGCTACAAAAAATAGTTCTACGACTGCCTTTTCTTGATTTCACCATGTGCTCTGTGTTGTGAATAGGATTGTTTTCATAGTTTTATTGGTTTTTTATACCATGCTGTCTTCGGAATGAACCCTGCTTACGTATACAAAACATATATAAAAAGCTATTTCTGTCATCTCATACATAATATTGCTACCAATCATTTGCTACGTTTCTCTCAGGGGCACATTTTAACCCCAACAATATGACACATGGTGCTCCTGAAGATGAAGTCCGTCATGCGGGTGACCTGGGAAACATAGTTGCAAACACTGAAGGTGGTATAATGTATCACATCCTTGGTAAAATTGTTTCCTGGAGGATGGAAAACTGATTGAGTTTGTTTCTTTTTTTGCCTATTTCTGTTGCTTTTACAATACAGGAGTAGCTGAGGCAACAATTGTAGATAACCAGGTAGTGGGATTTGATATTTAGTCTCTTTTGTATCATGTCTATTTTTCTTAGGAAAAGATTTTTGAACTCTCTCTCTCGAGTTTCTTGAGATTTGGAGTTTATACGTGCTAATCTCCCTCAACAAATGGTGTTGTTTTTGTTCTTCCAATCAATATCAAGATTCCATTGAGCGGACCAAATTCGGTTGTCGGAAGAGCATTTGTGGTTCATGAGCTGGAGGATGATCTTGGAAAAGGTGAGAGTTTTAAAGCCATAAATTTCTTTCGAAATGTCCTTGGAAATATTAATCTTCTGTTTTTAAGAAAGCATTTATCTTTATTATTTAGCTTACATATTTATGTTCTTTGTCAGCTTGATTTATGTAACTTTTGTTTTTCTCCTATTCTTTGCTGACAGGGGGGCATGAACTCAGCCTTACCACTGGAAATGCAGGAGGAAGATTGGCATGTGGTATGCATATATTGTTGGCATTGCCTCGTTTTACCAATAAGTTTGATTCATGGTTTATTTCACTTGCTTTAAATAAATTTATTTATTTATTATTTATTATTTTAATTTTATCTCTGATTGCTGTTCTGAAAAATTTGAAAGAACTTTTTTGATGTCATATTTGAAAAATAGCTCCTAGCATCATGAAAAGAGTCTTCTAGCTTGTTCATGAAATAGTCATTAGCTACTTTTTTCTGCTAATATTTTTATATACCTCCTATGGCCCACTGAGGTTACGCTACAACTTTCTAGACCTGAAAATCTTTTGGTCGGGCCAGGTTTAGGCTAGGCTGAGATCCTATCACAACACAGAACACTCATGCCCGAGCATGGCCTGACCCGACCTAAGGATTGCAAGTTGAAGCTCGAGCTTGACTCCACAAAAAATCAGGGTCTCGGACTTGACCCGATCAGACTGTCTTGACAGGAAAGAGAGAGAGAGTGTGAGAGAGAGATCAGTGGGATGGGGACAAAGAGAGAAGTGAAGAGTGGAGAGATCGGTGGGATGGGGAGAGAGGGAGAGAGATCAAAGGGAAGATAGAGATCGGTGGGATGGGAGCGGAGATAGAAGCGAAGGGCCAAGATTGGTGGGATGGCGACAAGAAGAGAGAGATCGGTGGGATCGGAGTGGAGATAGAAGCAAAGGGCCGAGATCGGTGGAGAGAGAGATCGATGGGATTGGGGGGTTGGAGAGAGAGAAGAGGGAGGGGGTTCCTGAGTTCTGACTTTCTCAGCTCTTCCAATGGCCGGAAGGGGGGGGGGGGAGAGGGAGAGGAGGGAGGAAGAGAAGGGAGAAGGGTCGTGGGATAATGGGGAGGTTTGTTAGGTGGGTTGGTGGGCGGCTGAAAGAATAGAAGGCGAGGGAGAGGTGCAATTAGATTTAGAATTAGGGTTTTAGTTTTTTATCTATATGTGATATTTATATATAAGTTATATAATTAAAAATTGGTCTCGATTGGGCCAATGCGTTAAGAAATTGAAACTTGAGCTGGGCTCGAAAATTGTTGAGCATGAAAAATTGAGGCCTAGCGTGACCTGAAGGATCGAAAAACCCAGCCTAATCTGACAAAATGTGGGTCAGGATGGGCCAACTTTGCACAGGGCTAGTTGCTCTTATAATTCTTTTGGGATGAGAATTACAAGTTCATGCTTTAGCTTCACACTTGTTATATCAAATGATAAAGAAAGCATGGAGATTTGAGTAAATATTTTCTAAGATATTGCTCCTTTGGTGTTCTCATTTTCTTTCATTATTAATTCCTCCCCCTTAAAGTGTTTTTTATATGACATCAACTTTAAAGAAACAATTCCAATGATTTTGAATTAGTTATCTTGGTGATTTATGATTCTATGGAATTGATGTTGGAAGCATAGTACAAGAATAGGAGCAAGGTAGGGCTGAGACTTCATTTTGGAATGATAGATTTCTGTTATTCACCTTTCACAGTAGCAAAGAGTATGGGAACTGATCTATACTTTGAGCTCAAGGTCGACACTATTTTGCTGATCCTTGCTTCAAAGGATTTAATGAATCAAAATTTGTTGCATGGAAGCATAGTTGAAGACATGATGGAATCTAAAGATGATGTGAGCGTTGACATGGGACTATAACAGTAAGATGCAGCGTAGCAAGAAATTTCTGATTAGGGAGCTGCATCTACTTTGGGATCTCTTTGGAAATTCTTCCTGCACCTACTTTATAATTGTTCTGTTATTATAAATATTTTCAAGAGATCCTCCTCCCTATGCTGGCACCGAAATCTGTCCTGCACCCACTGCCACTTCAGGTAACCATCTCCATTCTTAGCAAAGAGACACAAAAGGGAAATGAGAATGGTTTGCATCTAAAAGCTACATAACTATGGGGGGTTTTTAATAAGACAGTGGGGTTGAATGTACACTAAAAGTTGAAGGTTAAGATATGGAGCCACTATATGTGAAGGTACAGTGTACTAGATCAATATTTTGTTGGATAAACCAAAAACTAAAAAAATAGCGTACTCTTACCTACTAAACAATTTATATAAACGAAGTAGTGCCCTCTATAACTCATAATAAAAGCAGCCTTTTCTTGCAAGATCATTGCCTGCTTTGAGGAAGTTTTAGGATGTTGAGAACGAGTGCGTTTATGGCTAACTAACAATAAGTTGGTTTGGTAATTGAGAGAGGCAGGTGCTTTTGTATAATTGGAAAATAAGTTGAAGTAAGTTGGTAATACTAGCACATAGTCATGTGCAATGCACATTTAAGTAAAATTTGATTTTTTTTTTACTCCCTTTAGGGAAGCAGTAGAAGGGAAAAAATTGTACTTAGATTCATAATGCACCCAGCTTGAGTTTGTTTGAATACTATATGCCAAAATAATAATTGAGAAAAAAGGAAATAAGAAAATTTAATTCTTACACTTGAACTTGACAATGGTGGTTCTCTTGATTCTTCTCTTGTAGGCCTGCAATGGTATTCAATCATCACTCAAAGAACATCGGTAAACTAATATAAGAGATAAATCATTAAATATTTAAAATCAAGTAATTAAAAAGAAGATGGGTTGTTTATTGTGCAATCTCATATAAATTATACATGTTGCTGGCGATAAGATTCCCTGCAAAAATCTACTAAGAGACAAATCTATGGAGAGAAAAAGGAAACAGAATATTAATTAAGGGCATCATGCTTCTATTGATGTTTAAAATTTGGAAATTGGACCTGTGCTTCAGTGTATTCAGGAACATCCTTTGGCCTGGTCCTAACACCATAATCTTCAACTACCAAACAGAATGATTCTTTTTAAATTGTTTTTACTAAAAAAAATGGCAATTTTAGTAGAAAAGTTAGAAGTACGGTCTGAATAACTTAGCCATAAGGGCCCTCCAAGCAGTGAAAGCATGTCTGGGTATTCAATCCATAGGCAGAACTCACTAAATTTAATTTAGTAAAGATATCATCTTTGGCTCCATATAACATTGGACATGATGGCAAATTTAATATCATAGGGAGTGTATCTTCAGTCGAGTTTTTTTTTGTTTTTGTTTCGCTTTCAACACGTAACATTTCTGTAGACAGAGGAGCACTCTTAACAATCAAATTTCTCTAGATGGCCTTTATTATCAGTTTTTATTACTTGATGTCTTAACATCTTTCAGAAAATATATCACTAAATTGAGCGGAATGGAGGAACATGATTCATATAGCCAACCCCAACTAGTTTGGGACTGAGGCTTGGTTGAGTTGAGTTGAGTTCTATTACTTATAATTTCAGAGTGCAATGCAAGAATCCTGCATGTGTTTTATGGCAAGAGATGAATCTAAGTCTCTACAATTTAGCCCTCATGTTCTCATCCAAAGTTTTGATCAGTCAGGGTTAGTCCTCAGAATTTAAGGGCATTGAATTAAACCTTGAGTAAAGAACTGCCATTGGCTATTGCCCTCTTGACAAGTTCCTTGCTAATAGAATTGAAGGGCTTATGAAAGACATGATTAAAATTATCTTGATCAGATTGAATTAGATCTTCAGTTCTCAGCTGATTATGTGCATGTAAACACAATACAAATGCATCTTGCAATGGCTACATTTTTGGTTTTAAATTCTAGTTTTATTTTCAAAATGTGCCTGGCACACTAAATATTATTTTAGTGCAAATTTTTGTTACCATTAAGGAACTGGCATAAATTCAAGCTGTGTTCAAGATTTTTTGTTTAATATTAACATTATAATCTTTCAGACTTTTATGGATGAGTTCATGTCAACAGCAAGCTTTCCTTTAATCACTTTATTGCATGTGCAGGTGTTGTTGGGTTGACCCCCCTTGCGTGATGGATTCTAGTATGCCAGAGGCACGATCAATCACCTGCAGACACTGGCAGAGTTGAATGCAAATATCTTGGGCTACACATAATATCAATATTTTGATCCATTTATGTAGCATGCCAGCTAATAATTTTGTCTTGTTCTATGGTTAAAACAATAAACTTATTCTGTTTATCTTTCAGACCAACCGAACGTTGAATTTATGCTGTAGCTTTTCTGTTTACCTTGGGGCACACCTCATCCACAGCCCAAAGAGTATTTCTGGCTCCTTTTGGCTCAGTGAGTTGGATTATGTGCTTGGTTGAAAAGAGCCTTGTGGCTTGTTGATTTCTAAAGAATGTTCTCTCTTTTTTTTAAAAAACAAAAGCTTTTAACCGAGCAGAAAATGTTGCATAGCTTCTCTATCAAGCATTCATCCCTTCATTGTTTTAGAGGTCTATGGTTACTTTAAGGAAGAACGGAAGCTCTCATATCTCTGTGAAATGTCTGAGTATCAATTTTTTTGAAGTTCAAGGATGAAATGTCTGATAATATCCATCCAATTCCGCTTCTATATCTGAATACATTAGGGCATGGGCCCAATTTCAACATTTGGCTAATATTCATATCCGTCATAAAAAAAAAACCCAGAAAGGAACTATAGGTGCGGGCGTACAAATATCAGATTTTTATCGATTGCCAAATCTGTTTCCAAGCCTATTTAATTTCATATAGCTGTTATACCGTGAAGAGTTGCTAGTGAAAATATAAAAATGTTTTAGAATTTTTTTTCCAGTCATCTTTAATTGGGTGATTCCATCCTTAACAGGCAGCCTTTTAATCATGTGATTAAGAAGAGTTCGTAGGAGCCCCTTAAAGTGTCAGTTCGGATGCTGTAACTTCTTTCTTCTTTGTGCAATCATTTAGTTGTAGAAAGATAATAAAGATGGAAACATAAAGTGGAATAATTAACTAATTGATTGTATAATATTTGATCTATATCAGCACTGCTATTAATGTTATTGATGTTTATTTCACATTCATAGCCATTCAGAACAACTGCAGATGCAAATTTTAGCATCCAATATCTATATTTGCATTCGCTAAATAAAAGAGACACTTTATGGATACATGGATATTCAATCCATGCTCTGATCTATACTTTCAGACCTACTGAAGATTCAACAGAAATTGTCCCCAACCTGGTTACTGAAGATTCGCTAGATAAAAGAACTTTCAATATAATAAAGCTGAGGCAGTGATAAGATCCGCACTCGCACATTTTATCAAAAAAGGTTCTGCCCTTGCACTCGAGATACAATGATCTTATAAGAGATGAGATAAAGCAACGCATCCAACCATTACAGTTAAACCAAGTAACCAACTGTATTTTGTTTCATCCTGGAGATATTTCACTTCAAGGAACATCATCTCATCAGAGTCGGAACCATACTTAAAAGAGTGCTTCAAAAGAAGAGAATGTAAGAAAGAAAAAAAACAGAAATAAAAAGAGCACAGGTAAGGAATGGGTAGCAACAGTGGATGCCAGCACAGGAATGATCATTTGAGTATTCAAATTTAGGTTAGCTGATGAGAGCATACATAGAACTCTCAACTGGTTAAATGACAATAGGGAAAGGTGCTGGCTTCTTGTGTTGCCTTAGTTATACTGGACAGCCTGCCCCAACCACATAAGAAGGCACAGGTGCACAAGAAACTCCAAGAAATTTCACTTTGCATGATAATCATTCAGGAACCACAGCAACTTGATTTCTGCTCAGCAATGCTGGGGGCAGCAGCTGCATCTGGTTTGCTGATTTTGATGGTTTGGGGCTACAAAATACAACATTGTTAAAAATGGAAAGTTAAAAATACAAAAAAAAAAGAGAAAAGGGTTCAAGATCTCAAATCCTCATTTTATACTGTGGAGGACATGTATACCTCAGATTTAGAGTCACTCTCTGCTAGTCTTTGCTTGATGTCCCTGGCAATTGAGAAGAAGACTTGCTCCACATTGAAGTTTGTTTTTGCACTCTGAAAGTATTCGCATTGATAGAAACAGAAAGGAATTAATACAATAGTTTGAGATCTCCAAAGGGAATTTGTGTGACCTGCATATGCCAACTTACAGTCTCGAAAAATTTGATGCCATATTCATCAGCTAGCATCTGGCCCTGAGATGTAGATACAGCCTACAGGGGAAAACTAAATCACAATCGTGAATGCATATACGGAGATTGAAGCGAATGAATATTTGCCTTAAATTAATCATACCCGCTTGTTCTCATCCATGTCAGCCTTGTTGCCAACCAATATTTTGTTAACATTATCAGATGCATGCTGCTCAATTTGACGAATCCAGTTCCTAATGTCTAATGTCTGAATCAGGAGAAACAACCATGAAAAGGATATCAACATCTTTTAATTATAAACCAGCGAATGTAGTTTAAAGAGATGAGGACATGCAGAGTGGGCAACAAAAAAAACTAGACGTGGATACTGTTGAAAGAAGATTCGTCGGTGACATCATAAACCAGCAAAATACCCATTGCTCCCCTGTAATAAGCTGCAGAACAAGAAAAAACCAAATATAACAGAGGAAGCAGATTAGGAGTTTAAGCAGATGAAATTTCAACATAAATAGGTCCAGGTGAAATTTCAAAACAAACATACTCTATTAACAAAATTGGGTAAGATGAGTTGGTCTATTGTTTGATGCAATTTGGTTATATGGATACATTTGGAAAATAAAATATATTGGATGACTGAACAGATGTTCAGGCGTGTGCATGGATGTGTTTCCATGTGTATGTGTACAAGATATGCATACTATAAGTAAATGGTTTACAAAATTATGCATGTGGTATAGCCCACCATATTCTCTCTTTTTATTCCCTCATTTTTCGTAATTCTTTTCCCCCCTCCTCTTCTCTCTTCTGACTATTCCCCTCCTCTTTCCATTCACCATCAAAACCAATCCTTTTTCTCCAGTGAACTCTTTCCATCAAACCTCCCACAGCGGCAGGGAGGTGGAGGTCGGAATTGCAACTGGTGATAGTTGCAGAAGGAAGTCCAATAGATGAAAGTGGTTGAAGAAAAGCAGCTGGAATGATGAAAATTCAATGGGTGAAGGTGGTTGGAGAAAAGCAACCACAATGATGCAAGTGTGGAGAAAGTACTTAGCATGTTATGGGTGGTGGTTGAAGGCAGTCTTTTAAAAGGTGGTTGCAGTCTACAGAAGGCGAAGGAATCGCAGTGCACATGCAGATGATAGCCACATATACAGATGCATATGCAATAACTATTTTTAATATTTAAAAAGAAACAATATATGAATTAAATACAATAAAAATAACAATAATAGTAGTAGTTTTTTAATAAATAGTAACAATATTAGTAATAATAACAACTGACATGCAATATTTACTAAGTATTTAATATCAATAATTACAATCTAATTAAATACTAATAATATTAATACTCACATCAAGCTCATTTGAGACCTACATCAAACTTAACCATCAACTTGAACTTGCTTCATCCACACAGGCTCACATAAGAGGGAGGAGCATGTGGTACTTAGAATGCCAAGCAGACTGCATATGTAGCCAAACAATGCCAATTGGCTGCATATATGTCTGCACAATGCTTAGTGGACCTTTTTTTAGGCCCATATACAGTATGAATTGTAATAGTACACAGGCAAGTGGTAGAGTCAGGAGATCACGTCTGCATATGTGGGAGCATATGTAGCCACATATGCCAAATTTTAAAACACCGGTTGGAGGGGACTCTGGAGGAGGTTGAAGAAGGATCACAAGGGTGGTAGGTCAAGCAACAACGGGTATGGCAACTGCAAGCAAATCTACCAGAAAGCTAGCAGAAGCTGTTCAAAAAAAGGCTGGAACAAGGATAATCGATCAGAATGGCTGTGTATTGTTTCTGATGTTTTCTTCTAGTACTTGGATCACTGGTTTGTGACCTTGGTGTAGTATTTCTGTTAACATTTTCCAGTGGGTGCAGCAACACTGATGACAGAGGTTGGAATTAGGAGAGTTATTGGAATGGATATGCATAGACTACGAGTCATTTTTCACCAGTTCTTGGACCATTGATGTAGCAAGCATTGTGTGGCATCTTTATTAACAATTTACAATGGGCACAATAACATCCATGCAGTCAAAAGTATGGTTTCATGCAATGTTGTCACATGCAGCTGCCTAGAGATTTATACAATCCAACAGCCTAGGCATTTGACACTGTAGGCTTTCGAGCGACAATGCCACTCAAGTGCCTAGATTGAGTCCTGGGCAAGCACCTGGCCACCTAGTGGCAGTCAGTCTGGAAAAGACACCTTTTGCTCATTTGTTGAGAGTGCTAATTTTTTTTATATAAAAAAAAAACCTTTAAATAGAAAAAAAAAAAAATCTACTTGAAAATGCATTCCTTAGATATGAATTGATGCTTTAACATGTTATATTTCTAGGGCCTTTAGATACGTTAAATACTTACTAAAAGATTACTTCGGTTAAAGCAACTAAATCATTGATTATATTATTGACTAAAATAGTTACAAACTTTCTATTTATCAGTATCATGTTCTTTGATGTGCTTCTTACAAACTATATACATATATATATCATGCAATTCTTTTTATTAGGCACTAGCCTGGCTGCCTAAGCAGGAAGCCTAGGCCTTTTAAAGGGGTCGATACCTAGGAGTCCCAGGCGGTTTGACAACCGCACTTTCATACAAAGCAGTATAGGCAAATTTATGTAAGGACCAAGGACAAACAGGTATACATCCACACATGCTGCCAGCAGTATCCTACAATAAGATAATTGTCATATTGGGCATATAAGGAAATAAAAATAAAAAGCCAGATATTACCACAATATAAGGCATAAAGGTAACCAGCCAAAAGAACTTATTTCTTGTTTTCTCTTTTGGTGGAACACTGCATTTTTTTGTAATATACCTGTTGTAATTGTACGGAAACGTTCTTGACCAGCTGTATCCCAAATCTGCAACTTAATACGTTTCCCATCAAGCTCAATTGTCCTGATCTTAAAATCAATCCTAAGAAATATATAATCATGACATAAGAATTACAGCATCAAGTAAAACCAGCCATAGCTGAGATGAGAAATAAGATATGATTACACACCCTATTGTGGTAATAAAACTAGTGGTGAAAGAATCATCAGTAAAGCGCAAAAGCAAACAACTCTTTCCAACCCCTGCAAAGTATAAGTTTCAGCAATTCATATAAATCATAGGAAGAAGACAATAATAAAGAGTGTATGAGTTTCAGATACTGCAACTAACCCCACATTGTTAGTAAAAGAGCAAATATAAGCAACACAAAAGACTAGACATAAAAATAAAACACTATACGAGATATCTATGCATTTCAGTAACTACCTTTGGGTCTATAAACAATGCTGGGTATTCTAATGACTCAACCTGAATAACAAGATGTAATCAAGTCCGGATTGCCAAAAGTTGGACCAGTTAAACTTATTGGATTTGGATGGATCCTGTGAAGGATCTGATACTTGCTAAGTTGGCAATGGACTATTTTTGGATTCAAAATTCATCGAGATTCTCATCAGATGTTGAATTACTCAGGAATAGATAAAATAAAACAAATATAACAAGCTACAAGTGATTCAAAACATAGGATTTGCTAAGCACATCAAAACATTTTTTTGTGGCAGGCCAATCAGACATAATAACCAACAGCATATCCAAACACAGGTATGAACCTCCTAAGTAATTTAATTTTGATTTGGGTTTTGATTGTACTTATTTATATAATTTAAATCTGGATATGGAGATTAATTTCCTTCATCAAGCTTGGACCTGGACCTTACATTGATCTAACCAAAACCCAGCTGACTGACATATATTGAACTTGATACCAACATAAGTACATAACTGAGCTCCATGGTGTCCATCAAAATACTCATTTTCAAACCCACAATATGATAAATACTATAATTGATATGTCCATCAACCATAATCTGTTAATTTAAGAATTATTAATTAAGATCAAGAACATTATCATCTGGACCTTTAAAGAAACATTTTAAAAAATAAATAAATAAATGAGATATCCTTGCCTCCAACATGCGGACAATTACCTGAATTTTAGAATGTAGAGAGGAATTCTAGAAGCAGCAGAGAAACAAAAGATAGAACTTTGCTTTATACAAAGAAATGAAAAGTCAAATCGTGACCTACCTGGCAACCTATTGCTGAAGTCAAGCCATGCTTGTTTGCACCTAACTTGTTTTGCAGTTCTGTATTCGCATTACTTACCATTACAGATGATTTTTTTTTTTCAAAAAAAAAAATGATGTGATGACTCCTAATCCAGATTTTGATAAACATCTTTTAAAGTTTGTATGCCTATAATAAGTGCCAGGCCTAGAACATGTACTTCCCCCATGGCAACTTAAACACATCTATTGAACAAGGTAGGAATGCAAGTAAGTTAATATGTCTAAATAGGAGATCTTGACTTCCACCATAAAAAAGAAAAAAGAATTCATCATCTGGTAGTGAGCCCTTAACCATGATTTGAGTGCCCAATTGAATTGACACGGATTTGAAATCCAAACAGAAACTATGTTTGTGCCAAGTTGGACTCCAACTGACCAAATTAGATACAGTAAAATGTCAAAGACCTAGTTCTGATCTATAAAACTTAAACACATAATACATGACCCACTTAGATAAAGAGTCCAAAATAAAGCTAACACAAGCTCTTTCTATTTTTGACACCCCATGTTCACCACCCATTCCTGCAACACCTTTTTCCATTTCCCCCTCCCATCACCCGACACCCCTATTTTCCTAATCACATTTTTTAAACAAAAGGTTCCAAGACATCATACACGTGAAATCATGTTACATGTGAAGTTTTGCATCATGACTACTAGTGGATGATTGATGTGTACACAAAACCTGCATATTTCGCAACAGAAGATTCCTATTGACCATGCAAGCACACCATTGACTAAAGTGCAAGTAATAAAAGCTAAGAATTCTACGAGAGGTAAATAAGTTTAGCTCTGAGAAAAATATGCCCACGATGTTACTTTAATTGCACCTCTAATTTTTTAATCAATATATTGTGGTGATAGTGTTTATATTGGCTCAAATCTTGAATGCTAATTCCACCAATAAGACTCTATTTATCCATGGAAACAGTGGCACTATTCCTTTAAGTATCAAGTTTGCACAGTGATTCCATGCATGGTTGTACCATTTAAAATGAAGTCCAACTATTAGAAAAACTTTGAAAAGTCAGCTAGCAAAGGTTGTAATTACACTTGTTGGTACTAAGTTTCCTAATCTTCAAGTTGTCAGTTACAAACTGCTGCAAGTTATCAGTTACAAACTGTTTATTACAAATGACAGTACCAACATGTAAATTTGCTATAAATATATTTAGTGGAAATAAAATACTTTTTATGTTTTTTGAAAAACAATAAGAACATTGTAATACTGAAGTATTAAACTTTTCATTCATATTTTTGTGCTTGATTTGATTACTGAATGTCAATCTAGTCAATCCTCCACCTTTTTCCTCCGGTCTTGAAATATAAATCCCTTTGGACTCTTCCATTTTGCATTTAATTTTGCATAAATCATTGCATCATTTTTTTTTTGTCTCACTGCTTCCTTCTTACAGAAAGAAGCATTGCTTTTCACTTAACGACTCATTTTTCAAACCTCTCAATAGTCAAATCCGATTCATATTCTATTTGGCTTCCAATACCAGGGAAGCCATATTACTTGGGTCCTTCTCTACTCAAATCAAAGACAGTCCATCTTCTATCGGAAAATCCTCAGAACCAGGCGTTGTCATAGCCCTTGTACCAAAATTGTAAGGAAACATATTGTCCATTTAAAGCAACTCTGGTACCACTTAATTCTCCACCACTAATGCTACAATGTCCCTCTCCGTAAAATTAATAGGAAGGCATATATCCACCAAAAGCAAAAAAGAAGATAAACAAGTTTAGTATTTTGTCATCTACAACTGTGCCAAAAAATATGAATCACCTGCATTTGGTGAATGTGCTGCAGGACAGAAGCCTTCCTCTGGACCCTCATGCCGATCCTTTGTTGAGTTCTGTATTTTTTCCTATTTCCAACAAAAGAAAAAAGTTCCAGTTTGTTTTTGGATCCCGGGAGAAAAGGTTTTTTTCTGGGTGTCATATTTTGCACTCTTTATTCCTTCTTTGGCATCAAAATCTTTCATTTTAGCTATTTTTTTAATATTATTTTTCAAAAATAAGTTGAACACCACTTTTTCCACTGAGGATAGCTCCCTTTACCAGATTCCAAAACAAAGATGCATTTTGGAAGTTGATTAGCCAAAACTAAGAAGCATGGGTAAAGCAAAATTACAAGTTTATTCCCTCAATCTTCTCTTAGAATCTATAAATCCAAATCAAACAAGAGGCATCCCTGATCAACAAAAGGCAACTCTAATCTTGCACTATTACATCCAAGAATTAAAATTCCAAGAAATGAACTTAACCTAACTTCCCTCCACCACTGCGAAGACTTGTGATCTGCAGCAGCTCTCCATATGACTCTTAGCAACAAGATTCTCCAACCACATTCTAGATATGATTCACATAACAAAGCGGGGTATCCAAACACACCCTAATAGTCACATGATTCATAAGCTCCAATTTCATATCCAACTCACCCGTCAATACACGCTTAACCTTGGAAAAACTCTCACCAGCCTCTAGTCATCTCTATCCCTTAGCCCCTCTATTATTCCAGACATCCCTTTTATTACCTTCTATGAGGATCTATGCAAGCATGCGTTGAGACCAATATTGGCCATGCACTGCACTCATATAAGACCAAAGAACTCAAATAAAACATTCATGCTAGCCTTTTCGTTAAGTTCCTCGATTGTTATCAATGGTACCAAAATAAATCCAGCTTATGACCCATGTGTGACCAGGGGACACTACAACAGTACTCCTTTTTAGACCGACCACGAGACAAGTGTGTGAGGATCTGTGTGAGAGTGCATTTGGTTTCATATTGATTATGCATTGGATAGATTTTGAATAGTTAGATAGGGCTAAAGAACCCAAATAACACCTTCTGAAATAGCCTTTTTGGATGAGGTCCTTGGTTGTTTGATGCTCACCAAAACAATCTTTTGCTTTATCCTACACTTTATTACTCAAGCTCAAAGATTCTTAACACTCATCCCCTAATCTTTAAGGATCCATCCAAAAATTTCAAGAATCTTTAATGAAATGCGCAAAGAAACCCCAAATTCAACCCTTGTCCTTGTCGATTGCACCCAGAGAGATCAACTGCTTATTCTTTCAACAACTCCATAAACTTCGGATCCTGAGATTGCCATTCCTTCGAGGAAATGAATTAAATCAAAAAATTAAAGCGCCTCCTAAGATTACAACTCAAAAACCAGTCATTTAAAAAATAGACAAAAAAAAAAAGAAAAGAATCCAAAAAAAAGGAATCCAATTCAGCGCCGGCCATTTGCTCGTCCAAATATCAAGAATAAACCGCCCGATCGGATAACAAACAAAATCGGGAATCGGATTACAAAGAAAATCGGGACAAAGAAAACCTAACGAGACAGGAAGGATCAAAGAAACAAAAACTTGCCGCTATCGCCAATCAGGAGGAGCTTGATGAGGTAGTCGTAGTCCGCCCGCGCCCTCGCCGGCGGTGCCGCCATTTCTTCTCCTCCGCCGCCGCCCGGCACCAGCGCTCAGCCCCTCCTCGCCCACGCCCGGCACGCGGCTAAGCAACTGGAACCGATCCCAATTTATAGTTTTAGAGTAAAACCAACAGACCCCACGATCAGCTGCCAGCTGTCTCTCAGCATTCTCCGTCATGTTTGCCACGTGCTGCGTTTCCTTCACTCGACAAGTTGGGCCCCACATTAACCCACAGCCACGTCAGAAATCACGAATTACAGGTTGACACGTCATGACTATCTGAACATGATCGTACAGGCTCGAGTTAGAAGCTTAAGCCCCTCGAACGCGTTCATCTGTCTCGAGGAATATAGTTACTTGCATTTTTCTATGCTTAGATTAGGCTAGGCTTGCCCCCGGGTGATGATAGTTTTCGTCGTTTTCGACGCGTGCGCTTTAACAAAATCACACTTACAACATAAGTTAAGCGCCTATTATGCCTGGTAAAACTCCTGGAATCGCCGGACGCATTGCGGGTGACCGCGCGACTTATTGCCCTCCACGTGGAATTGATGAGTTCCTGCCTTTTAGTTTCAAATGGGGTCTTATTTGGATGTCAGCGTCATTGCTCCTCGTATTCTAAGGCCTCGGGTTTGTCCCGTCCACTGAGAACCTCGATTCCTTGAGTATGGAGCTTTTGATCCATTCAGTCATGGGGTTTTTTAAGACATAAAGTGGTCTTTCGATAGGTTTAACAACGAGCTAGTTCCCACCTTTTGACAAGATTTCTTTTTCTTAAATAAACGTTGCAACAAATAATTCATTGATCGATAGAACGATCTTCTAATATAATGTTTGAGTTGATGGTAGAGTGAGAACTGAGGTTTAAATTATATAAATTGATATGGATTTGTTATTACCCAATTGCTTGATGTTGAATCAACTCTACATATTCTCTTTTATATATATATTCATTACTCAAATCCTTGATCCTACAAAGTTGATAGACAAACTTCTCTTGATAATAATTTTTGAAGTAAGATTCATTGGGGAACTTAGAATTGAAATGGTGATGCACTTTTCTGCTTAGTTATTAGTGTTGATTAATAATGATAGCCCAACCTTACTCAATCCAAAAACTACTGATGCTGTTGCAATAGTGATTTATAATGACTGAGCAATCTAAACATATATTTGATTATTGCATTATATTTCCCCATAAACAACACAAAATGTGACATCGTATTTATCTAATCTAAGCAAAAGTGCTTAATTGATGAAGAATATTAGCTTGGATTCCTCCAAACATAAAAACTAGGATCTAAATATAACCTTGTAGCTGTCAGTGTAGACTTTCACTAGCACTTCAAGGAATAAGTAATAGAAAGTACTCGACACATTGCATACACTCCACTTCAGAATGAGAGGATTTGCCAGAATTTATGTCATTTCTGTTCCTTTCGACTCTCTAATTTCTCATCTTAATTAATGTCTTAATTGAAATCACTGGGAGGAGGGAATCCAAGTGTTTGCACAGGGACAATGCATATATAATTTAGTGATAGAGAACTTCCAGAAGAAATTTATTAACAAAAGCACCAAAAATTGTGGCTATCTAAAAAGGAGGCACTCTCTGTTAGCTCATGATCATGTGCTTAACTTTGTAGGAATCTGCTTGGATCCTACTTGGGTTGTTGCACCAGGTTTTTCCTATCGAACCAAGCTGAAACTCATGTCGCATAAAAGAAAAAGGCTCAGATTTTTGGCTTTCTTGATGACATACTCATAATCGCATGCTAATTAGCTGAAGAAAATGTTAAAAAGTTAAAAAGGGATCGGTACCAAAAAAATCATCTAGAACCTAGAATCATCTTCTAGTTTCCAATGTGCTTCAATTATGGACAGACGTCGCATGTCCGATTCAAACAAAAGATGCTTAGTTCCTGAATTCAGTAGAAGGATCTGCATTACAACTCAGTGGTCTCACTTGAGAAAATTCATCAAGTTTCTATAACAACAATACAATTAGTCAAGTTTCTGAAACTACCACTAGGAAAATATTTTTAATACCATGTCATTATAGGACATGTTTCGATCTTATATGATTACTGTTCTTTCTCAAAAGAAGATTTCATAAAATTGGTAGTAACCATTTTTTTTCTTTGTACTTGTGAAGCTCTGTTCGTTTTGCTGTTGTACTTCCATTTACTTAATGAAAGGGATTAGAGTTTTTGCCTGATATTTTCTCAGAAATACTTTAGATATGTCTATCTGCAGATAAATTTGGACTCTATACTTTAACCTTTTAATTATCCATATTAATTTGATGTGAAGTTATTTTTATATTGACTAGTCAGTTAATTAGTTCATTTCAGCTACCAAGTTATCCATATTATTTGGAATCCAGCCAAATCATTCATAAGATTTCAAACAAATAAGAGGGAATCCGAAAATAAGTTCGCACTTGAATTCGACTTTCAGTTTCCTTGGTCATATCTTATTGAAATTAGAGGGTGATTCCTTTAGATTTCTTCTGAATTTCACTGCCGAGGGAGGAGAAGACTCTTGAACAATGTTTGACTTTGTACAATACTGGATCTACTCAACCAACGTGCTTTTCCTGAATGTTTTGCCAAAAAGCGACCAATAGAACTTGTCCAGTGTCCTTTCCGGACCTAATCTCAGAGCTTATCTGCAGATTAAGCATCCAATTCCACTTGAGCTTAAACCAATAAAAGCTTTGGAATCAAGATAACATCATTGACTCTTCAACGCTATTACCGCTTTAATACTACCAGGACCAGTAAACCACTACCATTCAAGGCTTGGGTACATGCACCTAGGAATTTCTAGGTAAGCAGCAAATTGGCCGTTCTTCAGCTTCTAATGGCTTCAATTCACACGTGTACCAATGTTTCACCGCACACAAAAATTTATCATAAATTTCTCTAAGGCTACATGCACGAGAATTACAAGTAATACTAGGCCTAACTTCTTGTTTGCAATGCTTGTTGAGTACAAGCTAGGCAAGTAGAATTCTCTAGATCTGTGGAGAGAGAAGCACCATACTTTAAAGCAATATAACCCTTAGGATTCGTTTGGTAACTTTGGTTGGGGTATGTCAAATTACGTGGTAGTTTGGCGATTCTTGAAAATCATTTATCTAAACAACCAATTGTGGGAGAAATAAATTTTACCATATTTGGTTTATGAAAAACTTACTCTAAAAATGGCATTGCAAACGATTACCATATTTGGTTAAAGATGCTCTTATATGAAAATATTACCAAATTTTCAACAATATCTTTGAATAAATAATTGAAGTAATAACAACTTTCTTAAAGTCCATTTGTTGACTATTTATAGTCCACTTATACAAACCCGATCAATATTGGCTATTTAAAATATTAATATATATCTATAAGTTAATAAATATTTTTAATTTAATGATATTTTAGAAAATATGTTTTTTATTACAAATAAATTTTGGTATGTTTTGATATATATATAAATATATTAATTGCTAACACATCTATTGATAATTAATAAATATTTATTAATGATGTATTAATAAAAATTAATAAACATATACTAATTAAATTAATAATAAATATATAATATAATTAATATAATATTAATATAATTAAGTGAGGGTATATTTTGTTGAGTAGTGATATTTTTAAATTAGTTCCACTCGATAATCTAGCATAGGAAAATAAATACCACCTTCTAGTGGTATTTATTTTACCTTCTCTCAAAAAAAAATAGATATAGGACTTATCATCTATTTTACTATCTCTTTTATTTATTTTTCGTACCAAATATGATACTCTAATATGGAATTTATCTTTTCATACCAGACTATCCCTAACCAAATGGATCGTTAAATTTGACAAACAGTGCGCCAGCCGAAAAGCATGTTGATCATTTGGAACTTAGCCATTTAATCTATCAATCCGTGGTGGCTTCCATGAGAGAGACAAGCCATGATACATATTATGCACTAATAGCTTCCAATCGAAAAGAATCCACCTAAATGCTCATGTGGTGTTTTTTTTCTTTCTTTTTTTCAGAAAATGAAGTGAGAAGGTCCCCCCAAGCTTTTATTAGAGAAAAAGAATGGTCCTGAGGATTGTTGTAACAATTTGAATGTGGCTCCTGTGACTTGCTTACGTGGTGCTCTAGACTTCATAAATAATAAAATTTCGACTTAAATTTGGCTAGGTTGGCACATATCACTTGTCCAATGCAAACATTAGGTCTGCGGCGTGCAAGCCCTGCACCAAGATAAATACAAAAAACTAATAGCGGATGGTATTAAATTTATTAGTAACAGGTTCTTGGTGGATGAATCATTAAGAGATGGTAACCGCCTCTATGTGACAATGTCAAACGCTGAAACACGCACTCCTCCATGTTTATGGTCGTCTCACGCAAAGTACACACATACGTCTGCTTGTGCTACGCTTCACTGATCAAGTCATTAAAAATATCTAAAGTTTCCTTCAGTAGCTTCACTGATTTGTTCTCCAAGTGTTCCTCTCTCTCCCTCTCTCTCTCTCTCTCGAGCCAAGGAATCTTCGTCTCACAAACTATAGATTATAGTAGGCATATTTGCTCAGAAAGCAAAAGATTATACTTGGCATTCGCTGAACGTTCTGGCGTCGCATGGAGGGCTGGTCAAAAGCAAGTGATCAAGATCGAAGGGACACGGAAGAGCCTCCTTTCCATACCAATAAATGATAGGCTCGCCTGTGTATCTTCATCAGATCGCTTGCAGTGCTTGGCTGCTGATTGATGGTGACATGAAAGACCAAGAGCTGAGGCTCAACCCTAACATGTAATTGTTTGATGACATTTATTGATCTTAGTGTGACATCGACGTGTTAGGCAAGGTAAATTGGACCTCCCATTTCAAGGAGATAAGCATGTAGTTTTGTAAATAGATATATGGATGTGAGACAGAAATAGAGAGAGTAGCACAATTGGACCTCCCTTTTGGCGTTTAATGTGAGGAGAGTTGGCTTGCAAACAAAACAAGCACATGATAAGGCCAGAAACCTGAACCAAGACCTTTTCCTTGGTGGTGGAGAAACCAAGCTGAGCCACTCTAACCTCCCTATCTCATTATTAATTGTTTAGGTTACGCTTTGCCATAAATAAAACGAAGAAAACTTCAAATGATAAATAAAAGGAGGAGGAAGGAGAAGCCATTGAAGTCACTCCCTTCTCATGAACACAGTAACACCTTTTCTTCATTCTTCTTTACATAACATCGATCATTACCTCACATCTCCATAGGAGAACAACTAAGGTGTAAAGAATCCAAAGAATCAATGGTAAATGGTATAAGATATAATCAACATGACAGCTTCAAATAATTCCCAATCTTGTTTGAGTCTGTCTGAAAAAATAGAACAGTTAGAAATAAGAGACAGCTTTGAGTTCGCTGCCGGATTAATAATGGCAATCCACCAAGGCCGAGGCGGAGATGACGAGCGGCTGTTTGCTTTCAAATGCTAAGGCTACGGCTGATGGCGATTTCGGAACTTCTTCATGGTCGTCATCAGATGGTGCGGGGAGGTTAAGATCCAAGGAGAGATTAACGTTCCGCTCCTTCTTTGGCTCCGAGGTTGCGGCCGGGATGCTCACCGGTCGGTGCCGCCTCATGTGGCCTCCTAATGCTTGCCCGGAGGAGAACTCCGAGCCACATATCGAGCACTCATGGACCCTCGGCTTGTTATTGCTAATACTAGTGCTGTTGGTGTTGGTGGCAGCCATAATTGACTTCGAGATCGATGAATTCATGCTTATTTGGAGGCTATCTTCATCGATCGCCGCTTTCTTTGCTTCGGTTCCGGTCATCGGGATCGCTAGCTTGGGCTTCTTGTGGCTTGCTCGGTGCCCGCCGAGCGCTTGGAATGAAGGGAAGCATTTGTTACAGGTCTTGCACTCGTAGACATGGAATCCCGCCTTGCCGTTGGCCATCGTGGTGGCGTCGGCGAACCTGCGGCTGGAGAACTTCTCGGCCCCGCCGTTGCTACTGGCTGGGTCGGCACCTTCTTCTTTCGGTGATTCGAGCTTCGGGCCGGTATCAAGGGAGCGACCTTGGGCAAGGAGGATGAGGCAATTGGCCATGTCCTCCTCCTCCTCGGTGGTGGTCCCGGAAATTTCAGCTGAGGAGGTCGACGAGGTGGGGCCGGTGGTGGTGCCAACCGCTGGGGCCGGCGGAAGGTGGAGCCTCGGTCGCTTGGTCCGCTTTCCTTTCACCACGGCATGGGTGCAATCACTGTTGCTGTTGGTGCTGCTGTCGGAGACCATGGCTTCCTCCATTGCTCTCCTCTGCTTAGGAGGCGAGATAAGGAGAAACAGGAAGGAAAGAAAGGAAGGAAGGAAAGGGAGGCGGAGAAATTGGAAACAAGAGTGAGGAATTGGATGGAGTTTATAAAGATAGAGAGGAAGGGAGGGAGGTGAATAAGGAGAGGAGAGGTGAATGAATTGGGTTGGGAGTTTTGGGAGTCAACACAGGAAAGCCGCCCCTTTGGCTTTGCTGAATGAGTCGGCCAGCTAGCCTTCCGTTTCCAGGCTCTGCACTAACTCATATTAAATATAGGCAGCAAAAGAAACGCAGGAGGGGAGGAGGGGAAGGAATGAGGACATTTGGAATTAGGTGGCAATTGGAGAGGCTTGGAGTGAAGAGAGGGGAGTAAGCGACCCATAGATGAGGAAAAGCCCCTATTTTTGAGTAGTGTACACTTGACACTTTTCTTAACAAGGATGGGCTGGCCAACCAAAAATAAATAAATAAAAAGCTCATCAATATTACAACGAAGTTGGACCACGATAAAGCATGCTACCTCCGTCACAAGTCCTCAAAAAAGAATATAATGTGTGCGAGAGAGAAAAATGAGTGAGTAATAATGTGATATGAGAGAGAGACACATCGAGAGAGAGATTCGGTTGGCTTTGAAGCAAACCCATTCCTTTTGGGCGACGATTCTCGCTCATGGGATTGGACCGCAAGCCTGGAACCACGGAAATTGCGCTCCTCCGGCTCCTTTAAACTTCTCTCTCTTTATTAGTTTTAGTTATTTTAGGTGGTCTTTTACCTACTATTTTTAATGGAAGGCTTGCTCGTTCTGAACCTGCGGGTACTAAAAAGATAGTGGGGACTGGTAGTAGTGGCGATGGTGCAAGCAGCGGCCACATATCTCGCCAATTAAAGACAGCTATCCTTTCTCTCTCTCCCTCTCGTTTCTCCACTATACATCAAATTATGAAGCAACTGAGGCTAAATTCATTCGTCTTCCAATTCTTTTCCATTGTGTGATTTAAAATAGTGATAATCCCAATTGGGTGATGTTACTTCAATTGCATTCGATTTGGATTCTGCAGCCAAAAATATATACACACACACACTAAGGAAGGCAAAAGCCATCCAAAACTTTATTAAAAAATTAATAATTAAAAAAAGAATAAGTTATAGGAAGTAGAGAGTCTGTCAGATCAAAACTTGTAACTAAACAAACTTATAAAAAATCAAAGAAGATAGCAATCTATTAGTTGTGATAGCGAGAAATATATTAAAGTTGGACATTGGATCAAATGGGTCGTAGCAATGGACATGGTTTAATTAAATGTGGTGGGAGGGTGTGTGGATTTGTAGCCAGAGGAGAGTGTTAATTGTAGTTTGTGAGGGACAAGTCAACGATGACGCTGGGGGATGAGTACATTAAGGAGGGCAGATTCTTAGCGTAACGAACCGCTGTTTGGGTTGGTTGTGTGAGGCACGAAAGTGCAGAGCCGGCCAGCTCTTTCTCTCTTATGTTATTAGGTGGTGGTGCAAGCAAGGCATCAGTTGGTGGGAGATGGCTTCCTCTGTTCCTTTCCCCACTCTTCTCCACTAATCCAATCTATGCTTCTCTTATTATACTTTAATTAATTGAACAATGGATGCATCCCCTGTTCCCCTGGCACTTGCTGAACCTAGCTAATATAAGAATAGTTAGGTGGCGTTTCGTGTTCCTGCAGAGATTGCTAGCTTGACGTCCCTGCTGATGCCAACTAGACCAAACCAACTTTGGTATACAAGGAACAATTTAGGTGGAGGCAGAGTTTTTGGAATTTAGAAATAACAAAAGAATTAGCTGAAATGTTGAGTAAGAATTTCGAGTAAACTGAAAAGAATAGAATATAAACTTATAAAGTCTCAATATTGATTTGTTTATTCAAGTAAAATGAAGCATGGAAAAGGTGATGACAATGATAGCAATGCTACAGATAATAACAACTTCTAATCCATAAGTTTTTCTTGAACAAGTCATTCCATTTCCATCGTGTGTGTTTGAACTTCGAGAAGGTATTTCTCCAGCTTGACATGGATGTTTCTTTTATGATATTTATGAAATGATGAATGACACTCCTACCATTTTCTTACAAATAAAGTTATGATAATGGATAACTATTGGTCTATTTAGTATCGTGAGAATAATTCAAAGGAAGAATCAGTAAGCTTCTGGAGTAGTTTAATTTAGACCCGTCCATAGGACAAAATAACCTTACCCTTTAGTTGGACAAGATAACCTTCAATTCGAAAGCTACGTGAGTGGAAAGCTGCAAACTCTGAGAGTATGCCGGAGAGAACGGCAATCTCCTGTAGAAATATTTGGCACCATTTCTCACGTTAGACAGAGAGATTTCAGTGGCTCAAGCAACGTCCGCACACACTTCCACCGTTAGCAAAGATAGATTCCTCAGTTAGTGTGCTAGGAGAAGCAAAAAAAACAAAGAAAGTTCCACCAAACCATGGCTGTGAAGTTAGCTAATGCCTTCGGATCAAGAAAACCAGCTTCCTCTGTTTCTATTATTATTGCTTGTGGAATAGAGGGGGAGTCAATACCCTCCCCTATTATTTAGCTATTTTTTAAGAGGTTAGTTTTGTAGATGGGCAACCACTACGCCCCGTGATTGGAGGGATACACCTTAGTTCTTAGGGTTCACTTAGTTTGCATATCTCGGATTATGAGGTAATTTAATAATTTATGAAAATTATTTATCTGAAAAAATGATTGCAAGGAAATATAAATTTTACCATATTTGATTGGTGCAAAAATTACTTCAAAAAATGGCACGAAAAAAAATTAATATGTTTGGGTGGAGGTAATCATATATAAAATTTTGTTAAAATTTCAACATTTTTTTGAATAAATAATTCAAGTAATATTTTTTTTTAAGTTTAGTCCATTTGTTGGCCATTTATTGCCCACTCTCATGAAGGCTCTCAATATGGGTCATTGTGAATATTGAAACATATTTACATGAGTTAATAAATATTTTTGAATTAAATATACATATATTAAAAAATATCTTTTATAATAAAATATTTTTTTAATATATATATTACTATATTAATAAATATGTTAATTATAAATTTTATAAATATTTTTAATAAATTAATATATTAATTATTAATAAATCCTATGTTAAATTTATTAATAATTAATATTTATTACAAACTATAATAATAATAATTTTTAGTTTATTATATTGATTACAATAAATAATACAAATATATCTTAATTAGTATATGTAGTTTATTAAAATAACTATAATATATTGTTTATATTATATATCGCTCAATTGACTTTGATACCTAATAAGTTCTACTTACTACTGGATTTGAGCCAATGAATCCCGCCGTATGAAAGTAATACTCTAACTACTGAGTTAAATAGGTTATTCATCACCAACACAAAGACCTATCACTTATAGAAGTATAAGTGGAATATTATTTTTAAGCAATACCAATCTATTAACAATAGATGGATCAAGGAGCTATCATGTGGGATTATGGCATATCCATCTTGACAGGAAATTATCCATATGTTAATATACCGACAAGGGCTATAGCTCAATTAGGTAGAGGACCTCATTTACACGCACGCCAATGCTTTTCAAGGGAGCCCATTATGCCATACAATAAACATAATTGATCCTATCGACAAATCAATATCTTACTCCATAGATTATAGGGAGTATTTATAGTATAATAAGTATAATATATTAATATAATTAATATCAATTAATTATACAATATAATTGGTATAAAATTAATATAATAGATATGGTGGTATTTCTATAAAGCAATGATAATTTTTATTATCTCCACTCAGTAATATGGTATGGAAGAAAAAATATCACCTTTCTAATGGTATTTACTGTACCTTCTATCTCAGTAAATTAAGTATGAGATCTACTATTTATTTTACCATCTTTTCCATTCTTTTTTTCATACCCAATTTGGTAATCTAATATGAAATTTATTTTCCTATGTGCTACTAATGTAGTTCTAATCGGCAGATATTCCTGATAGTTTTCTTTCCACCTATCAGACTTTGATGCATGAATGATGCCACATTCAGTCCCTACGTAGGTAGCATGTGAAGCCATCTAAACACTCCTTACCTTTCTAGCTTGATCCATAAACAGCCAATCTCAAATCGAGCTACCCGTGGATAAAATTTGCAACTTTGAAAGTTGAATTTTGAATCAACCTTCTGAAGGATTGAAATCCTTCACTGTTTAATTAGGTATTCGATGAAATGTAAAGTCATATAAAGACCTTTGAAGTATCCTGAAGTCTAGAAACGACAGCAGACAACTTCACATTTAGTTTGCTGAACTGTCTTCCTGTAATTGCATGGAAGCCTTCGTTGTTTCCATATATACACTTCTTGACATCAACCCACTTGAAAGTGTGCCTGGAGTCACCATATTTGTACAATATTTTCTACATATATGACAAATACACCTGAAGATTTCTACCTAAATAGGAGAAAGAAATGAACAATATGAAAAAGTAGAAAGGATGAGAGAGATTGTCAATCTCACTGTCTTAATGAATTTGATGGTGCTTTAGCACTATTACTCAAAAAAAAAAAATCAAAATATTGTAGTTAACATTTTAAGTGGATTATTATACCATACACCTCCTACTAGGAAGAGAAGATTTTAGGTTCAAGTCTTAGACGGAGATGTTTTAATATAATAGAACTACTCCATATAGAGAAAATAATATTGGCTAATATAGAATCATACCAACAATAGAAAATATTACTGACTGATATAAGTTGTTATGTGATTTCTAAAATCACTTTAACAAGATCATGCTAACAAAGAAAAATAATATATGTTGATACAGAATCACGCTAATAAAGAAAAATATTATGAATAATGCAGGTTGTTACGTGATCCCTAAAATTATGATAACAATAGATGATATTTTGGGTGAGTTTCCAAGAGAAACATCTACAATTCGTGGAAGTCTAACCAAAGCAAGGCAATCTCTTAGTAGCTGCAACTGTCTCATTTGTTAGAGAATCAATGGTCCTCTAAGTCGAATGCACCAAGCAAGAGCCCTCAACGACCACTGGGAAGCAAATGGAGCAATTACGTTTGCAAGCCAAGGGGTAGAGATCATCAAAGATATGCAACAAGGGTGAGAGCCCACACCAATTATCCTCCCAAAATTTGATTTTTAAACCACTCCCCAGTCTGAAAGATGAGCAATTCCAGAAGGCACTTAGTTGCTTGCAAATGTCTCGCCAAACAGGGGGCATCTTCCTTGTACATTTTTTTGGTTCTCAATCCAAGATTTCATAAAAGCTCTAATAGCCTAATCAATTGTTCTCTCGAGTGGACCGGTTTATGTTTACAAAAGACATAGGGGCAAGGATGACAAATATCCGCCTCATTTCTTTAGAATGTTGTGGCTACAGTTGATGAGGCAATTAGAATCGAATTATGACGATCAATTCCCTGCAACATTTTGCAGGCAAATATTGTGGAGTATCTCATCAAACTTGAATGTTAAGTTAATGATGATTATAAGAACTCCTAAAAGATTGCCACTAGGGTTGAAAAAAAGTGCCACCTAGCTTCCTAATAATTTGCTAATGAAGGTTGCATGTGAGATGGTATCAAATCCTACCTTGATCAATTTTTAAGGGGCAACGAGATACTGATGGAGGACTCATGCTACTGTGCATAGTTTAAAATTCTACTGCCAATGCATAGCCCAAAATTGTTTCTAGGTTTCATCTACCACGCAAATCATTATTCGACACGAAGCATTATTTGAATGCCAAAATTTGTTTAACTAAAATGTTGAATTATTTTGAAAGGTCGTTCAGCTAATCTGATTGATTTTTCAGGTACAAAGATTAGGAGTCTCCTTAGTGTTCAATATGGGTAATGGAGGTGCTCGCATTAATTCTTTTTTTGAAAAAAAAATATTGGATATTTCTTTGAAGGACATATGCGTATGAGCTTTGATAGTTTATGAGATTCTATATCAGACAGAAGGAATCCCATGCCATGTTCTGGCTTTCTATGCACACAATATAGTAACATCTTTTAAATAGTCATTTGCTTAGAAATATTGAGTTGGCTAGGGTGGATGGGTGGAGTAAGAGAAGGCAATGAGGTGGTATGAAGACATCTCAGAAGGTTGGACATCCTTACTTTGATGGTAACCAGCCTCTAAAACTGGAAAAACAGCAGAACATCAAAAGATGTTATGCTGTTTGGACCTATAAAGGTTTATGAAGATATTTGCATTAAATGAAAACAAGCAATGGTATATATAGTTACCTAAAAACCACAGCAAGTGGCATGGAAAAGTGTTATCCAGGTAACCAGTGTAAAGCTGATTAGTCCATCCTGCTCAGTAGATCACAATTACAGTCAGGTGCGTACTATACTTCTACCAAGCAAGAAACCAAGGAGAAAAGGCAGTAAGATGCTCCTCATGTTGTTCCAAAAAACATAGGAAGTTAAAGATGATAGGAAAGCAAAGCATATGGAAGAAGGCCTTATTAGCCGGATAAAAACTGCATAACAGTATTTTAGACCTTTAACTATGCATGTTATGTGTAACAATCCAGGATCTCACCCAAAATAGCTAGCCGGAAGGTATTATTTGGATTCCTTGATCCTGTATAAATACCCAAAATCTATCCAACGAATAACTGATGTGGGACTAAACACATGCCCGCACGTACATTATGCTGCCACATTACTGTGCTTTTCATGAACAAGCGAAAAATTATATAAAATTAGAAGAAATCAATTACTTGTATTCCGTAACAATTAGGGCTAATATTCGCATGGCCTTGACATTTTAGGGTCCTATGCTAACTTTGGGCTTGATTGGGCGTACTTAGACAAAATATGGCCCAGCCCATAGCCTCTTGAGCCCTCTGTCTCCGACTCTCTTCTCTCCGAGGTTGCCCATGATGCCACAGCTTATTGATGATCTGTACGGGTGCGCATAAAATAAAAGCTCCATGCAGAAGTAAATCCACATAGGACAACCGAGCATACACCCACACTCGAGCATTTCCTTGTTTTCTGATTAAGAACTTTGACGTAACTATTTGTACTATTAGGGGCTTCATAATAATTTCATCTCCTGTCATAGGGAGGCCAGACATGAGTTACTTTGAGACAAATAGTCATCTATCAAGAAAATTTTAAGCAATTCTTCATTACTATTATCATCGACCTATCAATCGGTGTCCTCTCGTCTCCTTCTTCCTTGCCTTCTAATGCCAACCTCCAAAACCCTCCAATTGCAACCATCAGGATATATCTATTGTCCCAGTCTCAACTTTCGAATGGTTTCGATCTTTCCCGTCATTTTCTATCGAAGCAGGAATATATCTTAAGTCTGACAATGAGAAGGCATGGCCTTATCAAACAACTAAAAATAGATTTGAATTATATTCTATGACAAGCGGACCATCAGTGCCTAATGAAGTTACGGTCATGTGTCTTCACGAGATCTCTATGCATAATCCCACCTTCACTCTTTCTTTATCGTTTGTCCTCTTCCTTCCCCCCCTCATTTTCTAAAAAAATAAAGGTTTTTCTGTCCCCAATCTCCAAAAATAATAATAAAAAAATCACAAGGGAATACAAAACCCTCTCATGTTTTGTTCCGAAGCCATAATTAACACCAGTCCCCTCGCATCCCATGGCGTGCCAGCAGTTAAGGGTCATGTCTTGTTAAGAGGGTTGGGCCCCCGTATCACGTTTTCTAAACATACGGTGAACGTCAAACTTTGTGGGGGCGCAGCTGCAATACTTATCAGATATAGCCTCTTCATTTAACCTTCAATGCACAAACAAATATATATAAGTCTTCATCAATGGCACACTGTTGCTGGAAGTAGCAGGCTGGTAGCTCTCCCAGCAGAGCATAAACAACCACACCTTGTAGAGGATAACATCGCAGGCTCCATTTTATGACCAAAAATAGCTAACCATATGAAGATAACTTAATACCACTGGCTAAAGTGATCATTTCGAACAATGAAATAACTGTCCTGTGGAGCTCCTCATGAAGTCCACCTTGACGAGACCCCTCCATCACCAGTCTCCAAGTGGGGACAGCGCCGGAGCTGAACTGACGGCCGGTGCAGGGGCAGGTGGTGAGCCTTTTGGAGCAAAGATACCTGAGACAACAAATCAATAGATACTTAAGCCATCGGCCAACTCAAAAGTTCAAGAAGGCCATGAAAGCCAGAGCACTCGAGACATAGTTGCCAACCACAGAGGAGCAGGTTCTCAGGTGGAGGACGCTCTTTGGCAGGGTTAAGATCGTTATCATGGACCCTCACATACATTTCTTCGCCTAGATACCAGTTCTCAAGGCGTTGAGATCGGAGATTCCACATGCCAGGATTGTCGAGATATGCATAAACTGCAGTCCATCCCCCAGGATACACCTGCATTCACAATGAAAACACATCCTGTTACCGTTCTTTTTGACATCAAAGAATCATCTAGCCTCCACTTTCATGCATTCGCTCTTCTTCTACAACCTGAACTGTGGAGCGGACAACCGGATTGTATAGGTTATAGGTTTCTCTTGAAGCAGGATTCCATTCACCATCACCAAACCTGTAGAGCAGAACAGGGGCGCCTGTTAGCTTGATTGGAGATTTTTTAACTTTTGCAAGGAGGTAAAAGAATGAATCACATCAACCTTTACAACGCATGGTCGAATAGTTCTCTCTGTTGGTAAAGCATTGAAGTTTTCATTCTAATTAGTTTGATATTTATCATGTGTAACTGGATTGTCATAAGTTAAACCTTTCGCATGACCACAGTTAAAAAAGATTTTATGTTTCCTTGAAAACAGAAAAGATGTATATAATTTAACAACTCGAACATAATCTATGCAATCTAGGTGGATAAAATGCATCAAAGGTCTATACGAATGCATATAATCCGAGTAGTATATAGAAATGGACTGATGTTAGAGGTCCATAAGAAAATTGAAGGCTAGATAAATGAATGAATTTGATTTACATTTTGAAGCAAGTTTGAATACATAGATTGTGCATGCAATCCAAGAAATGATTCATTTGGCAAAGTGTTAGCTTTATAAATAGTAGTCATGAGGATGATGCTTACCCGACTACATAGAACCCAAAACCATCAAGATGCCATGAATCCATAACATCAAGATCATTCTTAAACACAAGCTCGATCCAACCCTTGTGATTTCCAGTAACCACTGAAGTACCAAGAGCAGCTTCTTGATTGACTGAATTAGTCGGGAAGGCATCGAGCTGGTATACACCGGAGCCATTCACAAAGTAATCAGCAAGTTTCAGTGGGGTCGAAAGAGTCAGGTAGGATACATTGTTGATAGTGTAGCAACGGCGATCACCTAATTCTGCTTCAGAACCATGGAGGATGAATGTTTGTGAGATTGTGACATTGGTTACATTGAATGTGCCCTGTGGGTTAGGCCTTGCAGCCCCTGTCGTCAAGTTCCACCTTCACAACCACAGACATTGTTAGTTCCATTCAATAAAAGTCAGTAAACTCTAATCTTATACAGAAGAAACAAAAGGAGGAAGAAGGAATCGGATTTGTCTAAAAAGATGCTTCTTTCATCAATGCCTTCTTTTTCTAGGGCTTCATCGCAGCAAGCTTTATAGCTGGTGCAAGATTAAAAGAATAAATGCTGCTATAAATAATATAATTTCTCTAAATTCAGAATATATGCAGCAACTTTTTTCTGTTTTGCCAGGCTATTGTGAAGAATGTTAGTTGGTTTATATCAATGCCTGATCAACTTGGACTCTCTGATCATACCTTATGGACTTTGCCTGATTGATGGAGAAAACTCTGTCCAATTGATCAGGCCCAGGAGGTAGGGGTCCACTTAATTGAGTGTTTGAGTTTGCATAATGAAGCACTGCAACACCATTGATGTTAGGATAGTTTCTAGTATCAATTTGTGTTGGACTGGCTACAATATAGTAGTCTGATTCCTGTTGGTTTGCAGTGAATAATACAGAATATGACTGGCCGACATGCACATCCAGAGAATCCAAGACTATCTGATCTGTATAAGATCCTTCGGTCTCGACCAAAATCATCTGATGGTTCTGTATTCTGAAATTAAAACTCAAGGCATTCCCCACATTCGATATCCTCAATCGGTATGTCTTCCCTGCAAAAGTAGCAGGGGAAAAAGAATTGAATGGATGTTGTTGCTCTAGAAAGGATCCAACCATGGATTAGGAGCATTATAGGAATTAGAAGTTTACACACGCAGTTTAGAAGGTGTTTCTTGAAGTAATGATCATTTGAAAATTTGCATTTTTCAGATGATTTCTTCCTGAATGAGCTATTGAGCGGCTGTTCTTAATTATATGATTACCATGTTCCACCTTGAGGGACTCATACTCTCCTCCCCAAACATTGTTATAAGGAGCCTTTCCATTGATAAGAATGTAGAGAGCTGGACTGAGACGCATATGCTTGTTGGCCAAAATTCCCCGTACATCCTATCCACAGATTATCACAGGTACAAAGGTTATCAACAATATGTTCTATAAATCCATTTTCCAGCTAGTCTGTGAAAAATAACACAGCAGTTAGTTTCATCATTCATACTTTGAATTATGCAGTGGCAATTTCAATGTTAAGATAGCCAAACTGCTATTAGTATTTATATTTTTTCGATCCATATTCTAGGAACCTTGAACAGGTTTCCCATTGTATACTGGGTCAGACAACAATAATGTAACAAAACCGATGCAGCATTACTAATATCAGGAGAAAAGAGATGACCTTGTAAGGGATGGAATGCCAGTCTCCTATCAGAAGATCAAATTCTGCTTCTGGTTTGGGGAAAGGCACCAGGATCACATCACGGTTGTTGACTCTAAGAGGACCAAATCCACCAGCGGCCCTTTGGAAGTTGGTGGAGGGGAAGTAGAAGAAGCTTCCAATCTGGTCTTTCACTTGGAATTCGTATGTCCAGTTCCTACCAGGCTTGATGGGGCAGTTGGTTCCAGACACACCATCCTGCCATGAGTTTAGCCTCTGTTGTATGCCATTCCTGCATCATATGGAGCTTAAATTCTTTCAACTGCTCTTCTTAAAATTCATGCATTCTATTGTGTCAAACATATCTTATAACATAGAATTAGAATAGTCTCAAATCCATGGCCTTCCTCCTTGGGGCCATTTAGTACTAAATTTCCAGAAATGAACTTCTGACTACTTAGTTTCTCTTGAATATTTTTGTTCATGGAAATTTAAAGATATCAACGATTATATGAGACAAAAGAATGAACCAAGAAAGCTACAGAATTGGCTTTCTATCTATATGTGACCTCATCTTATGCAACTGTGTTTTAGATATATAATTTGGTCACTCTTTTTGAGAGGAAATATATTGGTCACCAAACAACGTAATTATGAACACAAGGATGTGCTACGGGAGACTGCATACCATGTCATGAGCAATGGTTCATCGATATTATTGAAGATGTTCACATGGATCATATCATTTGTAGTTGAATTAATAAGGGGCCCCGGGAACATTCCATTAATGGTGATAACCTGAGATCCAACACGGCATCTATGAGGTTCCGTTAACGATTTCACTGGAAACAAATATTCATCATGAATGAACTGCCTCTTCTCATTATAGAATGTTCATACCGGTTGACGGAAGAGGACTGGCCTGATGTTCCAATCGAAGGAGACATTCCAGTCGAGAAAGATATCAGCAGCACCAGCCACTGAAGCTACAAGCAGTATTACCGAACACAGTGTGAAGACTTGCGGGAGGCCACCCTTCATGGCTTTGGATGGATTGGTTGCTTGGAGACCTGCCTGGCAATGGAGGGCAAGGCATTTTGTCATATATATTCTGGCAAATGGTGGAATTCCCTACGACAAATGGATGAAGAAGAGACAAAAGGAGGGAGAGAAACAAGAGCTTCTTCCGATCATTAAAAACAATGAACTTGCTCATAAGAATGCAAAGCCAGCGCATGGTAGATATTTTGTTACCTCTGGCAATCTCCTGGATATTTTATATGCCCAAACTTTGTGGACTCCGTCTATTCTGTTCTGTTTCTAAATGAAGCTCAAAGCTTTATTAAGGAGCGGCCTTCTCAATCGTGCAATATGGGAGATAATAAATTGTCTGCATCTCGTTTTGGCTTCATTTTCTGGACCTTAAAACCAGTTGCTTCAAAGATATGGCATCCATTGGAAAGTCATTGTCTTATGCCTTGAGCCAGCATCTTTGAATGATATTACTGATCTGACAAATTTAAGAAGCAGAAATTATGCAGCAGCAGCATTTAGGTGATCAGATAATAACATGTTTCAGTTGATAAACAGTATTCCAGCATTTCCTTTATCAAAGAAAAAGATCTCTGAAGAAAAGGTATTCTAGCCCAAGCAAAACAGCAGTCTGATTGTTTAAGCTAATAGCTGTTAGCTCAGCTTACTGGCACCCACTGCTAAGAGCTTGCCCTTGGGAAGGGTTCAGGGTTCAAACTCTGGTTGTGACACATTACAACTGATTGTTTTTGAACACACACAGAGAGAGAGAGAGAGAAAGTCTAATTGCTTAATGTGCAGGTACCATCTGGCAGGTTGAAATTACAATGGGGGCATATGTATTTTGTTCATAAAATTTAAGAGAGCATGAGATTTCATTTTGTGTAAAAAGATCCTAACATCATTCAATCATCTAGAATAGTCAGAAACTTAAACCAGTTACTTCAAAGATTTGGCACCGATTGTGAAATCATTGTCTTATGCCTTGAGCCAGCATCTTTGAATGATATTACTGATCTGACAAATTTAAGAAGCAAAAATTATGCTGCAGCAGCATTGAAGTCATCAGATAATAACATGTTTCAGTTGATAAACAGTATTCAAGCACTTCCTTTATCGAAGAAAAAGATCTTTGAAGAAAAGGTATTCTAGCCCAAGCAAAACAGCAGTCTGAATGTTTAAGCTAATAGCTGTTAGCTCAGCTTTCTCGCACTCACTGCTAAGAGTTTGCCCCTGGGAAAGGTTCAGGGTTCAAACTCTAGTTGTGACACATTACAACCAATTGTTTTTGAACACACACACACAGAGAGAGAGAGAGTCTAATTGCTTAATATGCAGGTACCATCCGGCAGGTTGAAATTACAATGGGGGCATATGTATTTTGTTCATAAAATTTAAGAGAGCATGAGATTTCATTTTGTGTAAAAAGATCCTAACATCATTCAATCATCTAGAATAGTCAGAGACTTACTTGATGGAGGTTCCTTTCACCATTTTTTTTTTTTTCTGAAGGGAAAAAATTGGGTGGAAAGGAACCCCATTACCATGTTATTATTAAGCTAATAAGAACAAAAGAAAAAGAACAATAGATGGTACCATGCGAGACAACAAACAACAAATTATCAGGTTGATTGAATCCATTTGATTTCACAATTTTGGTGCTTGCTTTTATTACCCCTTTTTTCTCTTTTTCCTTCCTTTCCAAACAACCTGGGAGGAAAGTCTTGTGCAAAGGCATTGGCTTGCAAAAAAATATTCTTGGAAGTCTCTTCACCTGCTTTTTGACTCTTTTACCAAAAGATCCCCCGTTGATAGCTAAAATGAAACCCATGTTGTGGAGGCACAACAATAATACACACAAAATGAAAACATTAACAGCATATGAACAAGTCCTGATATATAAACAGTAGCATATGGAATAACTGATTATCTAAAAGAATGATAGTTGCACCTGTATTGTACTAGCTGTCAATTCAAGTTTTGTGGACTCTAACAAGATTGGATATTGCTTCAGTTAATTACATGATGAGTTCATAAACAAGCACATAACCTAAAACCAGGGCTACATATCCCGGTCCCGCATAATTCGCCGCAAAAAATACAACCCTGGCCCAAAGGAATTAACCAAAAATGTTCAAGGAATGGCAACATTAGATGCTTGTTCATTAGCATATTCACCTCAAACTCAGGTTGGCTATCATCAAAAACAAAAGACAATTACTGAATTACAACTGTTGCAATAAAAGTACAACAATACTGAGAGCTTTCAAAAGAAGAAAAGGATGTTAGGATTCCATAAAGCAGTAGATATCAAAGAGACATTCTAAGAGATCCATGAACAACAACAAATTGCCACCACTAGCAATCAGCATCACAGAAACACATAAGCAGGCCCTACATTGAGGATAACAAAAAGGACATTGTATTCAAGATCTCAACAAATACAATCAATTCAAAATTCAGAAGAAAACAGGAAGCTTGCTAGGCAACAAATTAATCAGCCTGCCACCAAAGCAGCCCCTATCTACCAAAAACTAAAATTTTTTACAAGGCAATAGGAATCCTCAACAAATATAAGGTACAATGCAGAAACCTAATGCGGTTATCATGGGGAAAAAACTTCAAATTTCTGCAAACCAAATGAATCCATCAATTAATTGTTCAGGAATCCATGTGACAGGTGTTAATCCCATCTTTGCAACAATTCGTGAGATCATTGACGGTCTCGATCTGCATCTTGCCCCTCAGGAGCACTTCAGTGTCAACCTCCACCCTCATGTAGCCATCAAACACCACTGGAATCCCATTGTTGAGGCTCTGGGTCTCCGTATACCACTAGTCCTCAAAATCGTCGAGGAAATGAACTGTATACTTATCCTTCATTGGATCAAAGGAAGAGGTAGCCGAGTCATTGCTAGCAATATAAAGGCGCCTCCCGTCGTCCATATTGTCAACTAGTGTAGAAGGAGAGTCTCGTGTATCTTCTGTGACATGGTTGAGTTAGAATTATATGAAATAAGTAGTCGTTTTTAATAAAAATAAAAAATAAAAAATAAATAAAAAATAAAATAAAAAAAAAGCACCTCGGTGTCTGATGTCATTTGCAATGATTCAGAATTTTATCTAAAATATTTAATTCGAAAGTATTATTGGAATTTTTTGATCCGGTATAAATATTTAAAATTTATATGGTAAATAATCGATGTGAGACTAAACATACGCATGCACGAAACCTCACATACACACCTGGTACCGGTAGTTCCGGTGATGTGGGCATCCTTCACCTCGGCCAGCATCTTGGGAGTGACTTTCCAGAACTGTCGCTCGTCGACGACAGACGCCGAGTCCCTCAAGTGCTCGAAATCGACGCAGAACAGGAAGTCCTTGCCCTCCTCGTCTTGATCCATGGAGGTGTACGTCGAATTGAGACAGATGCTGAGATCCATGACGAGGGCGCGGTTCAGGTACTGGGCTTCTCCCAGGGCACTGAGGAACCTCCAGAGGTGGTGGTTCATGGGCTTGCAGCGGTCGCGCCGCGTGTAGATCAGGTACTTGCCGGCGCTGCACTTTCCCTCGGACTTCACCACCACCAGGAGGGTGTCATTCACAGCCTCGCCGACGACCGGGACGAAGAGGGTCTTCTCGCTCTTTTTACGATTGACCATAAATGAAGCGTGGAGATGTCAAGCATCAAAATTGCCAGAGCACCATGAGGCATTGCATATTTTTCTCTTTATCATATCTATTAGGCTTGGTACTTCATCAGAACCTCCACCACATTGCTAGCTTTAATAATACCATTGTGTTCTCTTAGGACCTTGATCATTGATGTTACTTAATAGTTGCTTTGCAATTTTTTCTTCTAATTTGTGTCATGCTATTTATTTAAATAATGTGATCAATTATGGTATCAAGGAGGTAATCTTTAAAACTTACAACCAAAAACAAACATGTAAGGACGATTCAATTGTATAGGGTTTTGCATTTTGATGAAGGTGAGCAACTCCATCTCTACGAGTTGTCTGATCAACAATACTTACATCATCCCTAATTTGTCATACATGATACTTAGATAGCTAGCCACTTTTTATTTCTTTTATTTAGCACATATCATGAACATGTCTTGAACTTAAAAAATGCCATCAAAGTTTGCATACTTCTAGTCCACAAAGCTCAAATAGATTATCTCCAGATAAAGGATGTTTGATGATCTCCACCAAAGCCCATCACCGCCGATGATCTCCACCAAAGCCCATCACCGCCAATGACTCCTCAACCATAACCAATGAAGAGTACATATTTTCAACTAAAAATCTTTCAATAGATATTCAATTTTTCGGAGAACATATAAGATATCTAAGTATAACAGCATTTTGATAGCACCAGATATGAAAAAAAAAAAATCTAAGAAATCAAAAATTAAAAAAAAATAAATCTAATGGATGCAAAGAAATAGGTTGTTGTCATAACACTAATAAACCAAGCTTGTATTTGTAATAATCTCCATTTGAACTAGGCAATCCATGCATACTAAGTTTTGCAATAAACTATATTTGTCTTGTTCAAGATTGTGCAAATAATATTATCCCCTACTAAAGCATATGCATGATGATTGAGCATGTGCGAATTGCTCATTTCAAATGTGTGTATCAATAATTTATAATATATCATTATCTTTTTAAAACATGTGCATCAGATTCATACGCATCAACTATTTAAGATGTATGCATCACCAATTTAAAATATGTGCACCAATTATTTATCTTATGTATTTATAACTTTTTAATATTTTATAGTATTTGCATCAGTTGTTATGTATGAGTGCATCACTCATCTAAAATATGTGCACCTGAAATTGAGCTTGTATAAATTGTAATTTCAAATTTATGCATCATTGCTGGTGACTATTAGCATAATTAGTTAGCATCGTACCTCTGAGTATTTACCACTCAGAAGGTTCAGAAACATTCACAATTTGCACATTAAAAGTTTATAATATGTGTATCATCTTGTATTCGATATTATTTAAGAAATAATCTAAGCATCGCCTTCTGAAAACATGTGTATACAAAAATGTGTATATTAGTTTCCGGTGCATCATTTATTTAAGATGTACACATAACCAATTTCAAATATGCATATCAACCATCATCCAACATGTTTACCATCTAGAGGTGACGGAATTTCTTTCATGTTGGTTAAAATGAATTGATATCTCGATTCATCTCAATCTCGATCATTCATCAACAAGATGACTGATGTTTTGAAATTTCAAAAATCCGTGTCCATATTTGTCCAGCTACCGTTTTGTCAACCCAATGAACCATTGTTGTTATGAAAGCATCCAATATCTGTAGCTAGGGACTAAAACTTATGGCCTACCATGCAGCAAGGACCACGTAGAAATGCATTCAAGCAAAATAAAAATGAGTATTAAGCTGAATCAACGTTATGATTGCACAGTAGTCCTAAAACTAATGTTAAATGCTTTTGCCAAAAGCAATAACGTGAAAAGGAACATAGGATTCTAGTACGAAAGTTAGCTGCATGTGACCATGATAACGGTTCTCATCATGTGTCAAATGACTCGGTTAATTTAGCCATGGCAGCTCCTCTCAAAAATACAGCCTTCTGGGAACCTAACATGTCACAAAATCAACACCAATTTCACCATACTTTCAAATCGCCCTGACCTGGCCTGGTCATGTCAAAGGGAAGTTCTAACTTGACTTGAACTCAAGCCTAACCTGGTTATAGCTATTGTTTGGGGTTGCCTCATCAACCATGAAAACAAATCAGCTCTCAAGCTTAGCCTGAGTCTATAGTCCTTGCAACCGGAAGTAAATTGAGCTTCCAAGACCAATTTGCCTTCCAAGCTCAATTAGCCTTCATGCAATATATATATATATATATATATATATTACTACAACGGATAACTCATATACTTCTAGTATGGATATATCTAAAAAAATTAAAATATAATAAATCACGGAATACTCTAGACAACTCTCCTTCACTAACCCATCGAGCCTCTTCAGAGTGGTCAGCCACATACGGGCCACTCAATCCGCAGCTCCATTGGCCTCTCTATATACATGCTTAGCTTGAAAAGTAACATCTCCACCAACCATGGCCCGCATATTCCGGAGTAAGGAGTGGCACCAAACCATGCCACCGGTGACTCCTGGATCCGGCCAATCACCATCGCCAAGTCATCCTCGAGCTGGATTGCGTTGGCTCGCAAAATACGTCGGGCTTGACACAGATCAGCCCAAGCTACCCTCAGCTCTGCCCCCAGAACAGAGATATCAAAGATCCGGCACCCACCAGCAACACCATCCTGGAGTCCGGCGCTCTGATGACGAAGCTTGCACCATCCTTCCTGCCACTATCTAGCACTCATATGTCGAAATTGACTTTATGAAAGTTCGAGGGTGGAGGCTCCTAGGTGAAGAATACTATCCGTGACGCTACAAGAATAAATGTAGAGCTCCAAATACCCCGAGCTACCTAAGTGTGACCAGCCATATATGTTAAGCAGTGTAAGTCGCCAAAGTGTCCACATTGACATACTTTGTTCAATCAGGCCTTTTGAGAGAGCAAGCGGAGCCCCAGGGGAGACCATGTCAAACACATAGTTCCTTGCCTCCATTGCAGTATTTAGAAGCCCAAATTCGGCCCAAGAAGTCCAAGTCCTAAACCGGAACGAGATAAGGAACGAGGGCGAGGGGAGACGGATAAAAAAACAGAAGAGGAGGCCGCACGGGAGCCGGCAGCGATGGCGTCGACATCAGCCGTACTATCCTGGAGCTCTTCCTGCTGCTCGTGGCCGCGGTCATTGGGCGGAAGCCTTCGTCGCGAGAGCCCCAACCCCACGGACACGGGGAGGGCGACGCCCATCGTGGCCCAGAAGAAAGCCAAGAAGCTTCGAAAGGTGAGTCAACTCCGTCCTCTCCTCCTCGCGTTTGTCCATCTAGTGTTCGATGACGGCAGGCCCTTGGTCGATTAATTGGACGCCAATTGTGCCCAGATTATTCTCAAGGAGGACGTCCTGGAGCTGGGGAAGAAGGGGCAGCTCCTGGACGTGAAGGCCGGGTTCTTTCGCAACTACCTCTTCCCCACGGGGAAGGCCCAGCTCGTCACTCCTCTCTTTCTCAAGTTCGCCTCTTTATGCTCTTGTGCTCTCTGTTATCCAACAATTGTGTTTGGTCTCTATAATTTGATTTCAGCACTCGGCTTCTCTTATCTAGCATCATTTCCTTATTTCCAGGGAAAAAATTTAGTTTTGTGACTTTGCTCGGTTGCGGAATTTATCACGGAAATGCTCAAATTATATTATTGCGCAGGTGATGTGATATAGAGTTGACAGCGGTAGAAAATAGAAATTTTAGGGCATGGTTTAAGTTTAAAGTTAATGCTGATGTTTCGGAGGCTGTCCTTGGATGACAATTTGTGTTTGGATGGTGTAGGGTAACATTTTGCTTAGAAGATAGTTGAGGTGAATGGAGTGAATATACTAGGGGGGAAAAGAAATAGGGTTTGATGGGTCTACTAAATTCAGGTCTTTTCACCATGATGGCTGCATATGTACTCTTCTTTGATGGCATTATGAAAAGGGATGAAAGAACATTGATGTCGTATTAGATGCATTGATATATGAAATATTTATTTCATTTGATTTTTTCTATGTTCTTTGAGTATGTATGGTGCTTCGAATTTATGAGTACCTTATAAAGCAAACTTGCCATTCTTTACCTGAAGCCATTCTCTACATAAATATTTGATAGTGTCCTCCATTACAAACTGAATATTTAGATAACAATTTTCTTTTCCCCGCTTCAGGGAAATGCGGATTGAGGAGGAGAGAATTGAGGCTGAGAAAAAACGGGTAATGGAATTTATGCCTGAACTTATCATTTAACTGTAACAATGATTAATAAGCCTTGTTCCATCTATATGAGTGTATTTTGACCAAAAGAGACGTCTTTCGCCAAAGAAGATATTATAACGATTATCGCTATACTTTCATGATTTTGAACCAATTTGGAGCCTCTCTTTTGCAATATCAGACTTTTAACTAATCTAAAGAAAAACAAAAAAGGAATTCCATTGAAATTGATTTTTATTGACCAATCAGAATTGCCATCTATCTATCTAAAATAGAAGGTTGGGTTCGTTTCATAAAGAGCAGATTTCATCCTGAATCCATTTCTTTTTTTGGTACCCAATCTGATCGTAATATCATAATAATTGGTAGAAATTGGATCAATTTTTAGTCGACCAGTTGTACGGTCTGAAGGAAGCAGACATCTGGAGAGACTGTTCGACATTAAGACATTAAGGGGTCCAAAAACGATGAAGAAAATCGGGTATACATCAGATAATATATGTGTCCCATTTGTCAAAAGATTGTTATAGATAATTAAAAACTGATAACTAATTAAGTGGGAAATCTTTGTATATTCTTTATAGTTGCTGTCTGTGTGGCTATTACTTTCTCAGACCTTACATAGGACCAGTTCTTGTTAGTATACCCTTGCAATATTTGTTTCAATAATCTTGAAATATTGCTGATTCATACTGTGATTGATATTCCTTAAACTCTCTTTTCCTGGCATCAATGTTTCAATATTTTTACTGTCATTCATATTAAAGTTGTCAAGAAACATAAACAGAGCATAACAAGTACATATATGTATCTGCACGAACATTTCACATATCCATTGGCTCTAAATATTTTATGTGGTTGGGAAATCAAGCCTTCCCAATTTCCAATTCACATTTAGCTATCAATCATTTAGCATCCATAAAGTCCATGTTTTTGAAATTGATCGGACTCCAATGTGTTTCTTAAGGAATACATCCACTTTGCAGTGTTTTCTTTGGGTAAACTTTTGGTTCTTTCATGCGACACATATCGTGCTAGAGCAACTGAACATGACTTAGTCCCTGCATAATACTCCAAAATGTATTGATCTGCACAACTCTCAATTCACCATATATTTCACTACCAGAAATGCCCTCTCCCCTTCTCTTTTTATTCTGTTCTCTGACTATTTGGTAATAAGTTGCACTGATATGCGAAGCAATTTTATTTTAGGCATAGATTGAGATTTCAGTCAGCTCATAAAGAAAACTTAATTATTACCTTAATTATTTTTTGCTTGATCCTGGCCCTGTAGGCATCGCATTACTTCAAACAACACTATTTGTTATTCATTAAAATATTACATGTACATGTACTTATGTATGTCAATGAAATTCTAACTTTGTAAGTTGTGTGAATCAGGTAAAAGAAGAGGCACAACAACTTGCTTTAATTTTCCAAACAGTTGGAGCTTTTAAGGTGAAGCGCAAAGGTGGTAAAGGAAAACAAATTTTCGGAACGTGAGTTTTACTATGTCCAACAGAACTGGCTGAAATTGTACATGCTATACTTACAATAATCTCATCTAAAGTCATTGCCTTTTCATTTCTGTTAGTGTTACTGCACAAGATCTTGTTGACATAATCAAAGCGCAGCTAAATAGGTATGATATTAAAATGAAAACAAAGCTATATTATGTTATAATTGATTTATTTGGCAATTATTTGAGTCCAAGTTTATTGTTTTATATAGGGATGTCGACAGACGGATTGTCACCCTTCCAGAGATCCGTGAAACTGGTGAATATGTTGCTGAGCTTAAGTTACACCCAGAAGTTACCGCCCAAGTGAGATTGAATGTCTTTGCAAATTAAGTGAACTGTCTTTCGAAATCCTTCTCTCTTTCGAGGAGGTCATGTAAACAAACTGGTTGAAGTAAGTAATCTGCTTCCAACATCCCACTACTCTTTTCTGTAAATATATAACTGAGTCAACAGCTTCATAAACCTACTGAAAAGTTATGCTTGGATGTTTTGTTACAGACTGCATCATAGATAACAGCCTCAACATGATCATTTTGTTTTAAAACATATACTGATGTGTTTGTTGCAGGAGAAATATTGCTCTTTGTATATGTAATGAATTTTCTGCTCTCAATAGGTTCTATCAAAAGCATATGCTGGTACCTACTTGCACATGAAGGGCATAGTTCCAGCACGGCGAGATGTAGAGGAATGTTTGTCCTTTCTCCGTCAACTTTCCTGCAGTTTTAAGGGTATCATGTTATGTCATACTTTATTGCTTGTGTACATGTTCTTTTTTCCCTCATCCTTTCTGCAAACAGTGGCTGTTTTGATTGTTCGTAGAAGGATAACCACCTTTCTAAGAGGCACCATGTTATTAATCACTTGATTGGATGCTATGCTTTGTATTATTCTGTTCTCTACTTGTTTTTTTTTTTTTTCTTTTGGGAAGCCATGCTTATGGATAGAAGATTAATGAGGTAGTGTCTTATTTCTATTAATAAACCTCTTCGAGTTGTATCGAACTTGTGCGTTTGCTGCCTCTAGAGGCGATTTATCTTACAGGAAATGCTTCATTCGAGAAAAGACACTATTATGGCAAATTTTCATCTACTGTTTCCAACCTAGAACAGTCTTGGCGGTTGTATCCTCTGGTTGTGCGGACTTAAACTACCCTGTCTATAGCACAAGCTTTCCCTGGGTTTCTACAGTAGATCTGTCATATGCCCAAATTATCTTTGCTGGTAAGTTGATGCCAGTTTACAGTGGGTTGATTTTATGTTAAGAGTAGCAAAAGAAGGTTTTCAGTCTGATTAGTCATACTCTGATCAAATAGAATAATCCATTACTATCTTGCTAAAAAACTCGGCACTAAGTTTTGATTGAGGACTGTGGTTGTTGCTAATTTCTCATACTATGTCCAAGCTTTTGAGGGCCATCCAATCATGCTCACCGGATGCCTAGCATGAAACACAGGCATTTTTCAGTTGTCAATCTATTGCCAAATGAATCAGATCAGATTCATGAACCTTGGCACAACCCTTCCAAGCCCATCTGCAGGCCTACTTTCTTGCTTAGATCAAGGACATTATACTAAACTCGTTTGCAAGCCAGTATGCTCATTTGAATCCGTATCCGTTTGGCTTGCAAACAGCAGCTCGGTGCAAATAAAGGTGGCTGATAATCTGATCTGAACCAAATATTATGCACCCTATGCCACCAATGCTGCTGCACAGGTGATTAGTAAGTCACGACTCGATCAGATCAAAAAAGATTCCTGATCTGGAGACACTTTTGGTGTCACAAAACCTCTTCTTCTTCTTTAATCCAGAATATTAAGATTCATGATGTATTCAACTACTTGTATTGGCTACGCTATCATATTTTTCTCGTTTTCTTCAGAATGGTCAACTTGCTTATGAAATATTAGGATTTCCCCCCTTTGACTGTGAGCAGAAAAAATTACATCTGAGGTGATGATATGAGAAAGCTATTGCGTGCATATCATCATCTATATTTGATTCAAAAGTCGCAGCATAGCATGCATAAGAGTGCCTACATTTAGGAAAAGCAACGTATTAAACATATATAGGTGTGTCCAAGGAAAGACACTCTATGCTACATGTCCGGCTGCTTTTTTCTGGTTCTCGGCTTCATCTGCTGCTTCCACCTGCATCTTAGCTGCCTGCAGGTCTGCTTCACTAGCTTCCTTCTCATTTTTGGCTGTCAGTTTCTTCACCTATTCAACAATAAAACTTGCTGATTATCAAGGGAAATAAGCTCTATGATACTAAGAAATACGGGATAAGCTCAATGACAATAAGAAATAGAGGACCCTCCTACATCACAAATACCTGGCCTATGAGAGTAGCCTTCATGTATCTCCAACCTTCCTGAAGTGAGGTCACAAATGAAATCCCTCCCTTCTTCATCTTGGATGTCCATGAGGACTCCCCTCCGCTTCCTTCTTTCATGGGCAGGTTGGTTTTCTTTTCTGGTGGCTAGCTCCTTCTGGTTCCAGACTTGACAAGATAAAGGAGTAAACGCAGCCTGAAAGAGAACGCTAGATGTCAGTATAGACACTCGACACGCGTGGAGACGGATGACATCATAGATGGTTAGCTTCTCAATCTCTCTCTCTCTCCCTCTGTAGGATTTCCAGTATCCATCAGGTCGGATTGGGCTGGGCCTATTACTGCCTTGGGATGTCTATAAGTTCGCCCCACTGGGTACCCCAAATGGGTGCCGGACCCGGTTTGTTTTTGGAATGCACGAGGAGGATCTTTTGAGGCTTTAAAGCTGGGCTACGTGAGGCCCTATTCATTGTGGCTTTTTTATCCAGTACTTGGTCCGGGCGAGTCGATGCTGAGTCTCCCAGTTTTGCATGTCACTTGGGCCTCCTCTCTTGGGCTTTTCTTTTAGTTCAAGAAGCGGTGAACATGTGTGTGTCACATGTCCAATTCAGGAACACGCTTGGAAAATCTAAAGAAAGAAAGGTTAAGCAAAACATCTCAAATGGAACTCGCCTAGGAGGAAAGGCTATGCAAGGAGGTTATTAACTGAGCTCGAGGTGATCACAAAAAGTCAAAGCTCATTATAGACTCTGGCTACCTATAGTGCCACCTATCTAGTAAAGTTTCCAACTTGGGTAATGGTTATTCGAATTGAGGATGCGTTTGGTTCGCTACTGAAATTAGAATCAGAATTGGAATGCATTGGGACGCAAATCGGAATTGACATATTCTCTAATATGTTTGGTTCGTGGCTAGAATCGGAATCAGAATGGAATTTAAATACTAAGAGAGAGGTAGGATTGAATTTTGAGGATTGAGACATTCTCATTCCCCTTTAGAATTGGAATAAGAATGGGACTCCTAACCAAGCAGCTGGAATGGGAGTTACTTATTCTCATTTCTATTCCAGAATCTAACTCCTCTCTAACCAACATGCCCCTAAACCTGATTAAATGCACAATTTGGGGTTGGCGTCGAAATTCTGGAGCCAGTTTTAAATCGGACTGGATTTTGACCTGAGAGTTTAAATAACCTGAATCTAATCTGACAGACTATCAATCCATATTCTTTTTTATGGCTCTTCATCCGATCAAACTCAAACTTAGCCCATGTTTTTACAATAAAGCTCCCTATGTGTCCCAGCTGAAACCAAAATTTCTTAACACAATCTGACCTGACCTAACCCATTTTAACCCAATTTCCGTTCTGGTTGAAAAGTCTAGAGCTAGGTCAATTTAACTTTTTGGCGGTCAGGAGTGCGGTTAAGTTGAACTGGGATTGGGTTGACTACTTTCTTGTCAGACTGGGCTTAACTTGACCTGATTCTTAAGGGCTACATCTATGGTCTTAACTGTAACTGAAAAGGAGATTGAATTCTATTTTCTCGCAGGGACACAATTTATGTTATTTAGGTTCCATAAGATGCTCTCTTTGAAGAGTTTAGACCCTCTCTAGTTCAAGGTCTAGTCTCTTGATCATGGCCGTATATTTGTCTATTATGTAAGCTCTGGGACATCCGGGCCATGGTGAGAGGTAATATTGTGTTCCAAACCGGGCACATCTACAGAGAGGCTAATGGGGCCGCGGATTGTATGGCTTCGTACGTGGCCGATCACTTTGAGAGACCTTATGGGTTGGAAAAAATGAACTGCCTAGAATACTCTGTGATGCACTATTTTTGACTTTTTTGGATATATCTATACTAGAAGGGTATGAGCCATCTGTAGAAAGAAAAAAAAAAATTTCCAACGGAGTACAGCACATTGGACAGCACAATGCATAGGGGACCTGGTTAGTCATGACCTCCTACAATACATGGACATTTGTGACCTTACCACTCCTGTTCAATCTCTAATTGCAAAGAATCCTGATTTCACTGTGAAAGATCAGACGATCCATGTTAATGGTGATACCTCAAGTAGCATGCTAATTTTTGGCAGCACAATTCATCCGGCAGCTGTTTGAGCCAGCCCACTGCCCATTTGCGTGCTTTGCTTGCTGCTTGCAAATGAGAAGGTAGACCACATCCTTCTTGGGTTGCATATGGGTCCAGGGGTCAAGTCTACGTGCCAACGTATGGTACTACTGCCACTTAGCAAAATTATATTCCCTCTGACCATCGAATTCTCGGTCTTGTTCTTGCTGATCAAGCAAGAATTATACCTTGGTACACCACATCAACAATGCATCATGCCAATCAAATTTTTTTTTTTTTTTGAGGCTTCATTCATCATTCATTATGCGGCTCATCTTGAATTGTTATCTCCTCACCTCATCTCGAATTGTTCATACGTTGCATTGCTGACGTGGTGCACCTAATGCAAGGTACAATTTCTTCCTGATCAATAGAAGGACACCTGGCCTTCTTGCCATGGGCTTCCTGCACCATCAACACTTGGCATCACCATCATCTCTTTCATTAATATTTTCACCACCAATTCATCGTTCAGCCAGCAAAAGAATCTAATGCGGGGCTGGAGCTCCATGGTCTGAAGTTCAAATAAGATGAAAACCCCCCGCCGGAACTACTTTATCTAGAAGTTTGGACCATATCTCCAACTTTATCTCATGCATACATTCCTAATCCATTCTTTTCCGTCATTCTTGTGTGGGCCGCGGGAAGACTTTTTTTTTGGTGTCAACTTTTGCTTTACCCACCTGAGTTCAAAGATTTGCTCTTAGATTTGCGAATCCTGACCTTAGTGGGTGGTGATATGATGCAGAATGGCTATGCTTTTTAACAAAGGGATAGACACAGTGTTGAGTTTTAGATCCGCGGAGTAAGATTTTCAGGTTTGGTGAGATGGCTGCTGTCGGACAAATGGACGGGTCGGCATCTGCCGGCAGGAGGGTGTGGTCAAAGAACTAGAAGCGTGGCGAAAGGCCTGTTCTTTGGATTCGGATTCCTTCAGTAGAAAACAACCAGAAGGATAGGCTTCCGGCGATGGGGAGGGAACTAAGACGGTGATGCTGAAAAAAAAGAAAAGCCTTTTGGCGACCGACCCTTGCCGACGTTGCCTTGCTTGCTTTGTTATTCTAAGTACAAAGAGGACGTTGTTTTTTAATCGAGAAACCAGCCTGTAAGAGCTGTTAAGTATCCAAAAATCCAGCCCCCGGCTTGTTTCGTCCAAGTTTTAATGTCAAAAAGTAGACGTATATGCTGGCGTTTGTTCCCATCACACAAAGATGCTGACCGAAAGCAGTCATGCCTGTCTATTTATATAAAACAAAAAAAATCAAATAATACATTCTGATGCTTCAGTAAAATTTTAAAATAATATTAGAGCAAACTAGATCTCATAATTATGTAAAAACTTGTGCGGACATATTTGTAGTTTCATATCGGCTAAGACCGCTCCATCGAGATGGAATAAATTCAGACACACTTTGCTGTTACTGCACTATTCCAAAGTGGGGCTAGGTTTGGAGTGATAAAAGGGGGTATTGAATCTTATCCAACGCTCTTCATCTAATTTACCTAGTAATTGCACTAGGTTGAGCTCTTGGACATATATTATACTATGAAAGACAGATACTATACTCTGAAAAATGAAAACATTGGAGTTAGATTATTTTTTCCCCTCCCGTTGGCTGTGAATGGTGTTATTGTCAAATATGGTGGTTATTCATCATTAAGATTTGAGCCTGAGACCTTTCTTAACTTAGAGAAGGATACAACTCAGCTGAGCTAACAGTTATTTTCAAGTAATTTTTTCTTAACCTGAGATCTTAGGGTTTGCTGTGAGCGGCAGTAGGGAAAGTTTTCGCTCTAGAGCTTAGCCAATGTGCACCCATTAACTTGAGAGCCTAAATGGTTTGGAATATTAGTAGCATGCAAGATGTAAGGAAGCTGCTATGGTTTGTCAAGAGTAGTAATTAAGTACAATAAAGGAGTTTGAGTATGAGCTATAAACACAATAGCTAAAAATTGCGGAGTATTGCAAAAATGGTGCTAGTTATCATGATCACTGATGCACTCGATTCTCTTTTCCCTTCGGCGCCATGGTAATGCAGACTTCGTCGGCAATGTCGATGGTCGAGGATTTTTTTCTTTTCTTTTCTTTCAAGAGAGCGTAATTTGAAAATTTCAAGTAATTTGCAAGTGTAACTCTGGGTTAAGTTTGATATAAAAACCTGCAATCAGACATATGGCATCTTCCGTATCTGCTGCAATGTGAAATATATGCTTTCTGGACAAACCACCCTGGCAAAGAAAAGTTGAAAAGTATCAAAGAATCATATGGAAAATGTGCTGTGTGCGGAGAGAACTGGCATGCTACTAAACAAGCATGGCATCAAAAAAAGATGTAATCGTCTGGTGGCTCAAAAGCAAAGGATCGATTCTGAAGCAGTTTAGCCAGCAGGAAAAAAAAAATGTGCTTCAATGCATAACCATGATGGTGATGTCCAGCTAGAATGATTGCAGAAAACCTTTCAGCAAATCACCAAGAAGTTTGGATTGGATTTTACAATGTTTATTCGAATGTTCATATATGATATTACAAATATGATTTGTGTTAGAAGACCTGGGGCTTTATTCAGCTGATACTTTACAAGCATGGCTAACCTAACAAAGATTTCATGTAAAATAGTTAAATGATTGATATAAAATTTGTAAGGCTAAGCGCAATACATTGAATTTTGAGATGTGACTTGGAAGAACAACGCTGGCAAGGCGCTCTAATTTCAAATAGTAAAATGATGATATTTTTGATCCAAAGAAACATGGCCAAGTGGGTCAAGAGTAATCGAACTACAAATGTTCATTCTTCTAATACACGTTAAATAGTGTTGGAATATAAACAAATCTACCAAAGCTACTCTAATTCTCTTCTTCTTCTTTTTCTCTTCGTTATTTTGATATTTGTTTAGGTTCTCTCTTCGTAAGATCCTGGGCCTATATACATAGAGGATCATATTTGTTTTAAATGATATCGGAGGTCAGATTTGTTTAAAATCGTGACTTCAAATTCCTTCATACTGATTATTTATTTAATTAATCTGATTATCATCTTGACTCACTTCAACCATTCTGACTATCGATTCATTTCAGTCATTCTTGTTTCTTTATATGCAAAATCCAGGCTGCATGTAAAAGAATGCTAACTCCAACACTTATTGTTGACCGTTTTCTTATTAACTTAAAAAAAAGGAAATTTAAATACCATTGTTTCTCCAATAAATCTAAACAATTACTTCGAGTGAATGAGAGGATAACTTGAATGGTACTGCTTCATCCATGATGTTGCAGCAATTTTCTTGTTCTTTTATTGATTTAATTTGCTTTTCTTTCATTTTCTTGCTAAATCAATTTGAGTATAAAGAGTTCTGGTAAAAACTTAGCATCTGTTAATATCGAAAACCAAAAACCTGATCCTAAAACAACATGATTGCCCATGTTTCTTTCTGCGGCGTTGAGAAATATGGATAAGAATGCACAAGGGACTTACGTAAACTTTTTTCTCTTTTCCGCTTTCTTGGCAAACATTGTGGTGGTACCTTCTACATTACTTGTTAGTTGTTACCTAATGGACTCAAAAATCCCAATCTTTAAGATCTCATTGGGTTTGTGGAAACAATTTTTCCTCACTAGAATAATTTTTTTAAAAAAATGAATTTTAAAAATATGATGTCTGAAAAAATAGTTTTGACATATTTGGTTGATCATGAAATTGTAGCACATTTCAGAATAGCTTATATTTAGTTAGAAAAGTAGTTTTTTCATGTCCTATATTATATAGAAATTCTATTTTTATGAGAATACTGCTTTTCTATCCTTGTTCTTTGGAAACTCTAACTAAATAAGATGCCTTTTTTTTTTTTTTCTGTTGATCATATTGTTCTTTCTTCTCTTTCTTGCTAAGAAAACAAGTCTTAAAAATAGTAGGGTTTTGGTCCTATTCAAAACGTCTCCGACTCTTTCCGAGACCACCGAATCAGCCTCGTGACGTGCCAAGGTGTACAAGTATCGATTCTCGCATAGGAGAAAGCAATGCAACTATAGAACATGGTTGGAACAAGAACAATGCAAGACGAGAGCACTTCATTAGATGCCGCCGTGAGGTGGATAACTGATTAAATATTCTGAGCTTGTAGGTCTGATTCTTCACATGAGTGAACTCCTTCTTGTTCCATGAATGTTATTGAAGCAAAAGCCTACAACGTAACTTTCACTGTTTCACATGTATAATATTATCCACCTTTGATCATTCCCCAACCAGACAACCTTTTCCAGTCCATTGTCAAGCTTTTTAATTAAGCTCTCTCTCTCTCTCTAATGCTCAGGTCAGCTGCTTTCCCAGAGTTTTTTATAAGAAAGAGAAAAGCTATAACTAGGGGCCCATAATTATTACCAAAAATTTTCTTTACAAATGACTGACCATGCGCAATATAAATATTTGCGCAATTCATGAAATTTCTGTAGTTTATATGTGGGGTTTGGTTAAAGCAAATATTTAGTAATCCATTTAGCCTTGGAGCGTTCTTCTTTGCATGCCAAGATACAGATAAGACAAAATAATAAATTAATCATAACTTTAGATAGATGTGAGCGTGTAAAGATATATTAATAAGTTAATCATAAGTTTAGATGGATGAGAACAACTATTGAAAAGGCTATGCACCAAGTTGTCTATATAAATTTCATTGCTCCACTTTTTAGATGCGTATATGGCCGGTCAAATTAGCTGTATTCATGAACTCTATGAAACACCCACTTGACTTTGGATATTATTTCTAAGGGTCTGATGTTTTGTTATTCCAAGAGATAAGGTGATAATGTTTTCTGAGAAGATGCGCACTCCATGAACCATCAGAGGAAACTTTTCTCTACTCCCTGACCCATCATTCGCGACAAAAAAGTATTTGCACGTACACACAAACAGGAAACAAACAAATGAATCACAAATCCAAGTTATCATTGTAGATCTTTTTCCTATCTCTTTCTTTTTTTTGATTTTTTTTTTTTTGAGAATGGAAGATGTTAGAATATTTTTGGAATCACCGTAAAAACGTGCATATTATTTTTCTTTATTAGCTTAATTTTGTATCAATCAGTATTATTTTTTTATTAGTATAATTTTGTTAAAATAATTTTAAGAATCACATAACAATTTGTATCAGTAAGTATTATTTTTTTATGCATGATGTTATATCAGTCTATATTATTCTTTTATATTATATACAAGTATATATAACTTCTGAAATGTACCGAATATGACAGAACCTGCAAATATTTTAACAAATAGAGATCGAGGGTTGGGAAGAAGGATAGGCTGACATACAGATCAAAACAAAAGATGCTCACGTTTCTATGCAACAATAATTTGATGCGAGATATTAATAATTCACACAAGATAGTTCCCTATAAACATGGCATGCATTATTTATCTAGATAGTATCATGTTAATTATGGGTTGGACTTGTATGATGACTCTTCGAATCATATTATTATGCGAGTAATGCAAACAAAACTAATCTCATTATTTAAATTGTGCTTAATTTAAATATTTGATGATGCCAAGCTCATCCTAAATATTTCTTGGAATTTTGTTGCTGACTCCCAACACCATGATAGCTACACCATAAATGAGCGTAATGGCTAGGTTCAGCTCGAGCCACGAGGGCTTAAATCAAATCTTTTTAACATTTTGCCGCTTGTAGGACCTCAGAAAGTTTTTGCGAGAGTAAGGGGTGGAAGAGTAATAATTCACCACATTCGAAATTCCTTATTGGGTGGCCCGTGACAACCATGCACCCATTCTTGATCCCGAAGGGATTAAATAGCTTGGGGTAACTTTTTTGGAGCCGAACAACCTTAAAAACCCCTCCCCTCCCTACCTTGGCATGAAATAAAAAACGAACCCTCTCCCAGTCCCCAGCCACGCTTTCTTCCTCCACCCCGCTCCCTCAAAATCCCCGCTCCAAGAATTGCTTCTCTTCCTTCGCCGGACCGAAGCCGAAGCCATCGTGATCTCCTTCGAGAGCCATCGCATCGAGAGCTGCAGATAGAAATCGTAATCTCTCTCTGTCTCTCTCTCTCTCTCTCTCTGTGTCTTTCTGTCAGCCTGTGGATGTGAAGATAGTGATTGCTGTAGCAGATGCTAGGGTTTTGATTTGGAAATTTTGTGTGCTGGGGGTAAAGGAACTGTCACTTCGATTCCATTGTTTTCTTGGGACTTTCTTATGCGAGGGAGCGTGGGAAAACGATTCTTACTTGGTTCTTGAGAGGTTTAGACTGTTCTTTAACGGACCCTTGGGGAATATGGGAACGGGAGGACGTCTTCTAGTTGAGATTGATGGATCTGAATGTATTCTTGTGATTCCTTTTTTTTTTTATATAGTTATTTAAAAGCTTCTTAGGAGGATTTTAGGAACGGGGTAAATTTAGAGGTTAAGCTGGCAAGATTTCTTGGTCATATATAAAGTCGACTAAAATTATTTAAACAAGATTCCTCGGTTATTAGTTCACTGTTGGGAAATTGTTGTTATTTTTTTTCTGGGAGAGTAGATTTTTCTTGTTCCTCCTGAACCATGGCTATGAATTGGTTCATTATTGGAGACACCAATCATTGGCTGAGTTTCAATTTGGCATTTGCCCCGGACTAAAATAGACGTCCGGGATATTCATTAATAGTCCCCTTTCAGATGTTTTTTATGCCTCTTTTTTTCATATTGTATGGTTTTTGTAGTTAAATCCGTCTTGCTGTTTCTTGAAGACCAAACGGATGCTGAACTTGAACAATTTTGGGTTCCTTTGTTAGTTGATGACAAGAATGGTGAGTATGAGGATAATAATGTAGCAGTGTATTTTGAGCAGTATGTCTTGCAAGTAATCTGCTCATAAAAAGCAAAATAGACAGTTTATTTGATTCTTTCTTTCAGTTTCATAGTGTTATATGCTTGTATCATGCCAATGGAAAAGTAGGGCTGGTAAATCAGGGGTTGGTGTAAGCATTCTTGAAGATCTATATATTTTTAAGATACTGTAATAGCATAGGCTTCTTGGTGGTTCAGCTTGATGCCAATGCCAACCTGTGGTGGCTGGTGAGTATCTAAGCAACAGAACAATTTTTATTTTCAAGAAAATATTATACCACCCTGCAAGAAACCAAAACTTGAAGGTGCAATCTGTTTTGGAATAAACTTTTGAACTTTGACAAATAACTCCTTTTCATATAATCAAATAACAACAGAAATTCTGGACCAAAAAAGGGTACCAATATGTTGTTTGACTGTGATAGGAATGACAAAAATCATACTTGTAAGAGGGTGGTGCAATATGTATTGCACCAAAATTTTCTTTGACTGCTCAGAGCTCAACTGAGAAATCATTGTGAGAATGCAATTTTAATTTTGGATGCATAGCACCATTGCTTCATTTTTCTTTTAGCTGGTGTACTGTGATGCAGTCTTTGATATCATTTCTTTTCTTTCTTTTAAACTAGTGCGGATGCTCGAAGTTTAGATTCTACCAAGGAACGAATTCTTTGAGACAGTATGCATGTCAGCCCCTGGGGCGCTTGCTGATGCTGTGGAAGCGTCCTCTTGTTCAGGAAGTGCTAGGCTGTCCCATGACACTAGTTGTGTTAGCAACAAAGAGTACTTGCTCAGTTTTGCCAATGGACAGGATGTTCGTTCTTCCACCGCACAGATTGGTTTTCCAGTTGGTGAGCTTGTACTTCCAAATGGGGATAAGTATTCTGGAACACTGTTGGGCAATATGCCAGAGGGGTCAGGAAAATACACTTGGTCAGATGGTTTCATATATGAGGGTGAATGGAAAAGAGGGATGAGACATGGGCATGGGAAGATCACATGGCCTTCAGGAGCTGTTTATGAGGGAGAATTTTCGGGCGGTTACATGCATGGTACTGGCACATATGTTGGCCCAGATAATCTGACCTACAAGGGACGGTGGAAGTTAAATCTCAAACATGGCCTGGGATATGAAACATATCCAAATGGAGATGTCTTTGAAGGTTCCTGGATTCAGGGAGTGGTAGAAGGGCCTGGTAAGTATGTCTGGGCCAATGAAAACATCTATGTTGGCAACATGAAAAGAGGAAAAATGTCAGGGAAGGGAACTCTTACTTGGAAAAATGGCGACAAGTATGAAGGCAATTGGCTGGATGGCATGATTCATGGATTTGGAGTCTACACCTGGAATGACGGTGGCTGCTATGTTGGAACATGGACCAGGGGTTTGAAGGATGGAAAAGGAGCATTTTATCCAAAAGGATGCAAAATTCCAGCTGTACAGGAGCTTTATATCAATGCTTTAAGAACGCGAGGGATGTTGTTAGATTTGAAAAGGCAAAACCATGGGCAACGTATCCTTCATTCTTCTTCTATTGACATGGGAAACATGAAGGTCAGCGAGACCAAGGACTCAGGTAGTGGCTTATCTGGTATTCTTCCTAAAGGAAACCTAGTAAGTTTTGGGCAATCTTGCTCCCAAAGAGTGTCTCTGGAAAGGCGCTGGAGTCTCGAGGTTGCGATTGAAAAAGTTATTGGACATGATACGTCTGGAGAATCTGTTTTAGAAAATGATGAGAAGGTGGTAGATACAAATGTTCCAATCTTGGAGCGGGAATACGTGCAAGGTGTATTAATCAGTGAAATAGTAACCAACAGTGACTATCCAATGTTATCTAAAAAAGCAAAAAGACGTCAAAAAAAACTGGCAAGAGACATAAAACAGCCTGGAGAGACAATAATTAAGGGCCATAGAAGTTATGATCTAATGCTTAGTTTGCAGCTTGGAATCAGGCAATATTCTCTCTTCTGACCTTGCCTGTTTTAAAATACTGCACCTTTTTTTCTTTATTTATTTACATTCTTTCTGCATTACTTTATATTTTTCTCTCTTTCTCACCATTTGTATTGTAGGGATTGTATGTTGCATTGTTTGTTGACGAAATTCCTCTTGGGCTGACACACAAGTGATTATTGGATAGGTTTCTGCTGGTTACTGAGCATTGTTATATGATATTTTGCACATTTGATTTGCTTAAATTTTGTCGAACTCTTTGTGGTACTTTTATTTGTGAACTGCGACAAATTAAAGCTATTGCAGATAATAGGTAAATATAAACCAATTCTTAGTTGTTCCTTTGTCCACCAGATTACTTACTCTAGCATCCCGCCTGAAGAAGAAAGAAGCATACTTGGAAAAAGAAAATTGATCCTTGAGTAGGTGATGTTCTATAGACTCTAGAGCAAGGTCGGCGGAACCGTCCTGAACCGGGCCGTTCCGGCTGACTCGAGCCGTTTCGGCCGACTCGAGCCGTTTCGGCCGACTCGAGCCTCACCAAACTACTGGTGGCTCACCGGTACGGTTTCGGACGCCGGTGGAGGGCCGTGGGAGGGCGGCAGTGGCTGTGGTGGACGAGGCTGCGGCCAGTTCCACGATTATTTCTGCCACCCTTCACCAGCCTCTCTCCCCCTTCTCTCTCTCTCCCATGGTACCAATAATCTCTCTTGGCACAGGTCCGACACTGCTCGTACCGAGTCATCCCACTGGAGAACTGGTACGGTGCCCAGTATCGGTTTCTTCGACCTTTCTCTAGAGAAACACAATAATTTTCAGTGCTTGTTTGACACTAGAATAAGATGTCCATTTTGTGCGTAAAGAGTATGTAACATCATGGATGATGTTTTAGAAAGAAAAAAATTAAAGTAATGGGAAAGATGGTAGAAAAAAGTAGGAAGAATACTGTATGCATCAGTTAAAGGCACGTTTGTTGTTATAAGCATTTTACATGTAGCCGCTACTCCTAATGGTATGTTTCTGCTACATCTTGTAAACACAATTTGAAAAACCATTGTCTTATTAGTTATTACCACCTTGATGAGTCAGTGATAGCATGTTTTTATTTGTATTACAGTCATGTTCTGATTTTTTTTGATGAAACAATAACAAATTGGAGCTGGAAATCCTGTATTCGAGGTCAATTTCCTTTATTAACATGCATCATAACTTGATCTAAAGAATCAAAGCAAATTAACATGACCTCGAAGATAAGAAACTGAAAGTTTTGTTCTAACATAAAGGAATGTCATTCTTAATTTTGTTTCAGTTTGTTGTCGTGATTTCTATGTCTTGAGAAAACTGGAGAAGAAAAGATTCAATAGATAGGATTCCAATATGGGGTTCAATTATCACGTATCATCAAAAACATCACATGTAGCCTCCATAATTTCAGATGAATTGAATTGTAACGGAATCATTTATTTTGTTATGAAGCTGATATTGACCATGAATGAGAATGATTTTTATTGGAGAATGAATTGAATTTGGACAATGAATTGAATATTGATAAAAAAGGATGGCCCAATGAACGAGGCTCCTGCCAGTGCGGGTTTGGGGATGGTTAGATGTATGCCCTAGGGTGTGATGAGGCTGTTTCTGTATTTTAAACACGTGACAACCGTGTGACAATAGGGCAATCTTAACATTGCACTAAGGCTTGCCCTTAATTAATTAAATATTAATGTAAAATAAAATAAACATAAGGACATAAATATAATATAGAATTGGATTAAAAAAATGCTATAAAAAATGATACAAATATAAGAGTGAAGAAATAAGACGTGCTGGTTCACAGTTGTGGTCAAATCAATTTGATGTTGATGGATCCTGTACTAAGAGGGTAATTGTCTAGGATAAAGATCTGAAGACCCAATATGATTTTCTATAGAAATGCAAAGGAGGCTGAAACGATCTCTCACCTTGATTTTGGGTTCAAATCAAATGGAAAAGGTTATCCCCTGATTTGTGCTTAAAAGGTTATCCATATTGTTGACTGATCCTAATTCTAGACCTATTGGAGTTGGTTTTAGGTGCTTTTGGCAGCTAGTGGTGAAGTTTGGAGGATAGTACTGCTTTTTAGCCACAGTTCTTGCAAACTTTCTTCCATCTATCAGTTGGCTACAATAGTCTCGATGATGCCTGTCAAAATTCATGTGGTGTTGGGTTGGATTGCGGTCATCTTCTGATGGATGAAAGCAGCAACTAATATTCGGGTTGTGAAATCTTATGTGGATAATTGCATAACTTTTAGTTTGAGATTCACATTTAATGATGAGTGGGTTAACCACTGTTTACCACAATCCCAAGAAGATGCTTCATGACTATGATCCAGAGATGTCCTTGTAAATTGGGAGCAAATGCTATGATAATATAGTTTTGCATCAGTTCACTAAATGGTTGCAAACATGTGATACATAGTAACGTCAAACTGTAAGCCCTGTGATGTGAATTTGGAAATAATATGACTAATGGATTGCATAAAAACAAACATGTAATGCATTAATATAGAACTGATTATGCATTAATATTATCAGTGTGATTTATTTACTTGTAGAAAGCAGGTCAAACAATCGAACTTAACAAATATGTGTCTAAATTTATTGAGTTTTTTTAATTCTTCTCAATCTTTTCAGTTTGAATGTACTCAAACTTCCAGGAGTCATACATTGCAGTTCTAGATGTCTTGTTGGATCTCCAACAACTTCTCATGGTCTTTAAGTTTTACAATTTTAATATTTAGGTTGTTCTTACAACTTCTTAGATGACAAATGAATGGGAATGTAGGGCTTACAGAAATCTAGTTTAATGTAGTATTCTGATATCACGTGGATACTCATCATATCATATGATATGAAATTCTTCCGCATGATATTCAGTTTCTGAATTTGTCACCATGTGCTACTTAAGCATTCACATACTCCCCCTGCCTTCCCTCAATCAAGGAAACATTTTGCTTATAGTTTTGCTTGCAGGAGATTATTAGAAGACACTATGATTTTTTTTTTTCCCCTTTTCACTGTGATCCTCATGATCAACATTGTCATGAGTATCATTATAATTATCATCACTTTTATCTTCATAACTTCAATTATTGTTGATAATGAGATACTGATTAATGGAGACGTCAGTATGAAAGTCACAGACATCGGCTTATTAAATATGATACTATCTTTAGAAGGTTTCCTTGGCTAAATGGGCCTGTAAGCTTTCAAAAGTCATTACGTTTAAATTCACTGTTGTTTTTCTTGGTGCTCATGTTGCTAATTTTGGTGAGGAATGTTGGCTTATCTATATTGATTCTATCCTTAGATTGGTTGTTTGATTTTATGTATTAATATGCTTGTCAAGTGCTTGCTTCACAAATAGAAGTATTTGTACGATCCCAATCTCATGTTTAAAAAAGTTCACAATTTTTCTAGTATTGTTTATCATTAAGAAGTCCTACAAGATATATTGGCAATTTCTTTTGATTAAAAGCAGAAGATATGAAGATATACCTCAAGATATCTTGCCTATGTTACTGGAAATTTCCAGAAGACTGACACTCAGTATATCTTATTTTAATTCCCAGGTATACTGTAGGAAAAATTACCCCAATACAAAGGCGTGAAGTTCGTGCATCAGATTTTGGTCCTAGAGCTAGCTTTTGGATGAATTTTCCTAAAGTAGGGTCGCAGCTGACACCTCCTCATCATGCAGAAGATTTTAAATGGAAAGACTACTGTCCAATGGTTTTCAGGTTTGTAAGGAACTGCAGTCAACACCTTTTTCTGTTTGTTTATTCTGTTAGGATGTTTATTATTAACTACTTTCAAGGGGCTATCACCATTTTGTTCGCTAGTTGTATTTACTAACATCTGTATTTTTCTTTGTGTTTTCTTATATAAACTACTTTCTTATATCTGTGGCTATGCTAATTGCTTGGTATCTAAGTGTAAAAGTGTTCATTAGAAGTTATGATTGTTTTTGACCTTCCAATGTTTTTAGTGCATTAATGTCTTTCCTATTTATATTGTTATCTCTTGTTAGTTTTTGTTGCAGTTTGACTATTGAAATCTTAACCAATCACTTCATAAAAAGTGCATTTTTAAGAATAATTTTCAAGTTCCCTCACATAATATGTTCAACCACTCTGCTCAATTGCAGAGCATGTTATTTGTGTGTGTGTGTGTGTGTGTGTGTGTGTGAGAGAGAGAGAGAGAGAGAGAGAGAGAGAGAGAGAGAGAGAGAGAGAGAGTAACAAATAACTCTAATGGAGAATCCTGCTCCAATCGCCTCCCCCCCCCCCAACCAAATAAATAAATAAATAAATAAATCAAGTTTTAGGCTGAACCTAGTAAGTCCACAGACTATTTTGTCAGGGTTGATTGCTAGTTACCCTTCACCTTGAAAGAAGATTTCACATCCTTTTTGCAAATGTTTCTGGCCTTTCTGTTAATTTCAGACCATATGTCTGGGTTTTCCTTAAATGAACTTTTATGGGCTTTTATTGCATATGTGCATATGACGAACCTGTATTAGTTTGTTGGTCCTTTATCACGAACATCCTAATTAATATATTGGCAATCATCTATCTGTAGTGTTTATGTGAAGCCTGTATTATTTATTGCAAACACAGTATGCAAGGAAAATTCTATTTTATGGGGCAAGTGGATGTGCCTGATCTGCCTCTCTGCTTATCTCTTGTGTCTTAACGCCCAGATGCCCATGCGTAAGCACAGGGCAGTCAAAGACAGGAAAAAGTGGGCAAGCAGTTTGTGAGTGCGCCTATCGGAACTATAGTATTGTCTGTAGTCTGTACTATAAAGCATGTCACTGGAACTATGTGAGCATTAAAGTCTTTTGATCTGAACTGGTTCTAGCAGCCAGTCTTGAATGAGATAGCATCAGTGTACAGCTAAGTTTTATACTTAGATGTTAGTTATGTGACTCCAACAAACAACTAATACCGGGGTGGTTGGTTTGCTTGTTTACATATAAAATATTTGTGCCAGCACCCCGTTAGCAGATATGTCGGATTTCATATTAAGTTTTTCATCTAGAAAAAGGCCACAAGATCCATGCAGTTCTGACCTGGCTGACTCACTTGAAATTAGCTAGTTAATGCAGTTCAACTGGTTCTAGGAACAAAGCTTCCCTCGTCAAGCATATTTCTAGCTGGTCGAAAACAGAGCTGACCTCATTCAGCAGGCTGGTTTGGTCAGGCTTTTCTCACACTGCTTTGAAACAGATTTATTTTCTTATGTACTTATGTTTGGTGCATCTTCATTTCTGGAGGCATATAGTGGTGTATGTTTGAATATGATTGTACTAGACAAACGTGTCTTAACATAAGGTTTATTTGTATATATTTCTTTCATCTTTTGATTGCAGAAACTTGAGGGAGATGTTTAAGATAGATGCTGCAGATTATATGATGTCCATTTGTGGAAATGCAGCACTTAGAGAACTTTCTTCTCCTGGGAAGAGTGGTAGTGTCTTTTTTCTTTCTCAAGATGACCGGTTCATGATCAAGACACTCCGCAAATCTGAAGTACAGGTGCTTGTCTCCTCAAATATCATATAGATCTATATGTAGTAGGTGGACAATAGTTAAAAGTGGAATTTATTTCAAAGGAAAATCTGATTCCATGCTATTATAAGATACAAAAGCATCAATCTGTTTTGTATATACCTACTGTTATATTTTGTATGATGAAGTTATTATTCGAAAAACATACTTGGTGTATGAGAACTATGTTTCTGAATCTATGTATTCAGATTTCAGCCTTTCGGTGCCTGTCAGCTAAAAGCAAACCTAGTCAACCTTTTAGTTGTCAAATGAGTGTTGATCATGTTATGATGACAGTTATTTCAGAGATATGATCATTACTTTGGAGGATGGCCACCATATTTGTGATAATCTTAAACTTTTGCTGCAATAAAGACTGGCATCCCAAATTTTTGATTTCCCAAATTTTTGATTTCCCAAATTTATCATCTCTTCTGGATATCCAAGATTCTGTTCAATCCAGTTCAATATTATTATGTAATATACAGAAAATTAACTTGTTTTATTTGCTCTTAGTGCTAGTCTAATTGAAGGGAGACTGATATGCTTGATTTTATGCATCTTTTTTCCTCTCTTATGGTGATGCATAGCCTGGAATTTAGTTTTACAAATATTATTTGTTAGATAGAATATCCACTTCTATATATGTATGCTGATCCTTTATAATATTTGCTTCCTGGAAATGTTCTGTTCTTTGGTCAATTTGTCAGTTATCAACTCACTAGATGCATAGCCTGGAATTTAGTTTTACAAATATTATTTGTTAGATGTATCCACTTCTATATATGTGTACTGATCCTTTATCATATTTGCTTCCTGGAAATATTCTGTTCTTTGGTCAATTTGTCAGTTTTACAACTCACTAGCACATAAGCATATAGCTTTCGGATGATATTTTTGCGTGATTAGATTATTCAGAATCATGAACAATCTGAAGTTACTAATAGTTTATAATTGTGTAGGTTCTTTTGCAGATGCTTCCAAACTATTTCCATCACGTGCGTACATATGAGAATACACTCATAACTAAATTTTTTGGTCTCCACAGGGTGAAACCTTCCAGTGGGCAAAAGGTAATCCCTATGCTCAGTAAAATGTGCCTTAGGTACTCTAGTTGGTTTTAGAAGTAAGTTTGGCACATTATTGCCGCACTCTTGGAGGTTTGCCTTTCATATCTTAATAGTGATGTCATTCTTTATGGAGCATCAATGTTGCATTCGCAGAGTTAAAGCAGCTTTTCATTCTTTATTCTTTCTAAATGGCAGTTCCGGTTCGTAGTAATGGGAAACATGTTTTGCACAGAATTGAGAATTCATCGAAGATTTGATTTGAAAGGGTCATCCCTGGGACGCTCTGCAGACAAAATTGAAATTGATGAGAATACAACACTAAAAGATTTGGATCTAAACTACTGCTTCTATTTGGAACCTTCTTGGCGGGATGCTTTACTGAAGTAAGAAATGTTCTTAGAAGCATTATTATACTTTCAATATAAAGTCATTCATGCCCGTTATACTAATCTCCTTCTTTCTTGGGATGCTAAAACTATGTTACATTGGCTCCAAGAAAATAAGGGTAATGTGCTTTCTGCTTAGTTCTTTTCCTTAGTATGATGCTATGGTTCCCATATAACACAACCAGAATCTTTTTGAAGATGTTTCTGTGTTCAAAGTTTAGTAGCTTTTTAATTGTATTATTATTCATCTTATGTTTGCTTTTATTATCATAATATGCATGCATAATTGCATCTAGATAAACTCGAGTAGAAATAATGAAATTGGTATCTAGCCTTATAATTATCTATATGGGGAACATTTTTGGATTTTAGATTTAAAATAAAAGGTGCTTTCCTGAAATATGATTAAGAACATCCGAATCATCCTCCCCACGACATAGTTGATGCAAAGCAGAAATTTGAGATAAGGAATAGGAGAAAGGTTTTCTTTTTTTTTGGGGGGTTGGGGGGGGGGGGGGGGGGGGAGGGGGTGGATGGTAGGGGAGGGAATGGTTTTAGATTCACTGATAACAGAAATGTATATTTTACTTTGCTTTTTTCTGTGCAGTACAATCTATTATGTGCTATTGAACAATATGTGTCTCTCACATGTTCATGCCCCACCTTTCAGATTTTTATTGGCAAAACTGTATGACTGGATGACTCTTTTTTTCTTTGATTTTTTAATGATGTTTCCTTTTTTTTGTCAAGGATGTGGCACTCTTATTGCAATGAGATAAGCAACTTCTTAGTATGTTACAGATAGTGGCCTGACAATATGATAGTCAAAGCAACTGTACTTTCTGTGCTTATGAAAGACAACGTCGTGCTAGTCGAATAATATTCTTGTTATTACAAATTAATGGTGTAAAATTAAAAATAATATATTCTCGTATTCAAAGGTGCCCATGGATCCATGTGACATTTTGGAGTCAGTGCCTGCAATGGCTTGATATTCAACCTGTGTTCAAGCGGCAACCATTATTTGCTTTTTTAATTTGCCACGAGAAAATCGATTCAGCTTCTTCCAAATAGCTCTAATAATTGCAAGTAACAGAATACATAAACTGGCCAAACGAAAGTTATATGTTTACGAGAAGCCCTATTAATAAGGGTCTGCTTATTTGATACATCTAAGTTACAGATTGTGGAAACTTATTCAGGAACATGTTACTCTTCATGATTTGAATGTTATGTTGAGCAGCAACTTTCTAGCACCTGTTCTTCTAGGCTTCTAGAACCGGGATATGTCTGCCTAGTATTTGGTGTTTTCTTCAATTAAATGCAGTGCCAATAGCACATTAATTGTATGTAAAATTTTAGCATGCCATTATTGAGTGCAAGATTTTGGCATTTCATTTGGATGGTATTCCTATTGTTTTTAAATATTTTAATTGAATTATAGTTTCGTAGAACCTTCAGATGTTTGTCGTACTCTTATCAATTTCTCCTGCAGGCAGATTGAGATTGATAGCAAATTTTTGGAAACACAACACATAATGGATTACAGCCTATTGTTAGGTGTCCATTATCGGGCTCCCCAGCACTTGCAATCACGTGCATCCCATCATCGAAGTGTGACTGCAGACAGATTAACTGTCCTTTCAGTGGAAGGTGATGGCATCAAAATTTCTTGTAGAATTAGTTTTTCTGCCTTTATTGTTCTTATTTGTGAAGAAAAAGCTACTAAACTACCAGGAAAATAAGGTTCTTGCTTTTGAGTTGGGGTGAAGCGCTTCTTTTCTAGGATGAAAAACTTAGATGAAGAAAAACTGGTGTATTTCTTTGAGAGAAAATAGGCGTAATAGAAACTGAAAATTAAGTGATTTTTTTGTAGAGTTGCTAAATATTTCCAATCGAAAGACCTGTAATTTCGAGTTAACAGGAAGAGTTCCCAAAAACAGTCCAGTTTATATTATGCTTTAATAATAGGACAATCAATTATTTAATCTAGTGCTTAATGGGACCCACCTATGCTATCTACCTGGATTTCTTTTCCTGATATATGCACAATTTACTTCATAATGGTTTTTCATACTTGACTCTGTTTATCAAGTCTTATCAACATGCGTGCTTTGTTGGAACTGAAGAGATAAAGAGACATATATCAGGTCACGGAATATTTCAAAGATGCTTATATTTAGGGAATCTAAGAATTGTTTTGAAACCTTCACTGAGGTGAAAAACACCTAACTTTAAACTTGGAAGGTTGTGATAGCCATTGACTACTTGCTCAAAATATGGTATTTCTGTTAGAAGATTTCAGATATTATTTTCTAAACTGCTCGCCAATATCACAAACTGGCTCAAAATAAAATCTGGAAATTAGTTCCATGTTATATTGGATTCTAATATGCAGAGAGGTTAACACTATTCCTAAACTACCAGATTGCTGAAGCTTCATGTATAATGTCCACACTGTGTATTAGTGTTTTCTAATTTTCTGCTTTTTTTTTTGCCCAATGATGATGACAAAGTATCTCTCATATAGCAATTGTTCATGATGCATTTGCATATAAACATAGATGTTAGTCTTCACTTGTAGTATGCTTTTCTTTAATCTATTACTATGCCGCTTCCAATTTCTGGACATGTTTGAGATTGAAAAATGGAGTTTTCTGGCTCTAGGATCATCTTAAATCTATTTTTGGTTCTTGAATCCATGTATTCCTAGAAAACAAAAGGATTTTCTGTATCCTAGAGAATAGTGATCCTTCTAGTGCTAGAGGTTACTGATACTTTTAATCATTTGCTTTATTGTGCAAGTTGTTAATGGTGATAGCCAGGTCATCATCATGTAAAATGCCAAATATAATATTACTAAAAGCCGTCTGGTATCTATTGCTTGTGTCAATATGCATAGGTCTCTTGCTAAAAGCCTTGAATCACTTTGCTTGGGAAGTGATTATAAGTTTCTTCAATTATTATTCAATTTCAGATGTCCAAGAGGATGAGATTTTTAGCTACCCGCAGGGCCTTGTTTTGGTTCCACACGGGAGTGATGAAAACAGTGTTGTTGTGGGTCCTCATATCAGAGGCAGCCGTTTAAGAGCATCAGCCGCTGGTTTTGAGGAAGTGGATCTGCTGCTTCCAGGCACAGCAAGGTGAGCTGTTTTATTCGCAATGTTTTTTAGCAACCCTCTCGAGCAGCTTGGCGCATCCATACCGTGCAATGCTTTCCATGAGAAGCATAACCCAAAGGCCACAGGCCTTGTGCACTAGGATTAGTTTGTGATATGATGGTTGTCCTCAATATTTCATATTCGACAGCCTTATTTTAAATGTTACTTTGCCCAGGCTACAGATCCAGCTCGGGGTTAACATGCCTGCTAGAGCGGAGCATAGTCCAGCAGAAGATAAAACCCAGCTCCATGAAGAAGTGTACGATGTGGTTCTCTACTTGGGGATAATTGACATTTTGCAGGAATATAACATGACCAAGAAGATAGAACATGCTTACAAATCCATTCAATTTGATTCCCTTTCCATCTCAGTGGTGGATCCTGAATTCTACTCGCAGCGATTTTTAAGGTTTATTCAGACAGTTTTCCCCGAAAATCCCTAGCTTGTCAAAAGTTGCATCTATTTTTGGCAAAATCCTTATGATCGGCTGGCTGGCCTAGATTATGTGCATAGTGAAACAGTGCATTGTATATTAGCTGATGTAAATATTTTTGCAGAAAATCAAGTTAAATAATTTATCTTGTTTTTTTATGCAACCAATCCAAGGACCAGAGCTGCCTTTTTGTGCATGCTGTTAACAATTATAGAAGGTGCAATAAATTTGCGCTGCTGTTTTGCTTTCTGCTCAAACCAGAAAAGGTACAGGAACCTGAAACAATCGGGAGGTTGACTGTTAAAAACAAACAAGCTACCAACACAATTATTAGCGTGCAGGCTAGTTAGGGGATTCAGAATGGCAGATTAGTGGAGTGTGCGTACCCGGTCCAATTCATGCACAAGTTTCTGATCAATGCTCAAAATTGTGTTACCTGGAATTACTGAAGCACTTCCCTCAGTGATCTGATAAATACATCATTTCAATTTCTGCCCCTACCACTTACTTTAATTTCTATTCCTTGGCGTGGATGCTTAGAAAAAAAAATCACTGGCCGCGGGCAAAATAATTGAAGGTTCTTTCTGTGTTCAAAAAACCAAAAGTGAACTAGATTGAACATGTGGAATTGAACCGTTGTATTTTTTTAGTTGTTCATGAAATCTTTAGAGCTTTTGGTACCAAAGATCTATTTGATTTAAAGAAGAGTCAAAATAAAAACAAGTTAAATAAGTTACGGAAATGCTTACCTTCAACATGAATCTCCATGTGGTAGATCCCACTTTCTCTTGCTAAACTTATGGAAACAGGTCTTGGATTACCAGAGTGATGCAAAAGTTGGCAAAGCTTTGGCAGAACAGACTTTGGACAGAAAATGCTGTTAATCCTGGCATATCCAACTGCTGGAGCAATTCACCAAATCAAAGTTGCATCATAGGGTCAAAACAAAAGTCACCATTTTCCCCTAGGTACATATTTGGTGTTTAACAGCATTAATTCTCACAACCACAATCAAAAGCACCCGAGTAAATTTTTCGCATCAACAATTTTCAACATTAAAAACATGCTAAACATGCAGATCCTCGTCAAGGCAAGTCTTAAGTTTCATAATGTGCGGTCTAGCATGACAGTATCTGAAATTGCAGAAAGAGTAAGAATAAAAAAACCGTGCGCATCATATTACAAACGATTCATTGTCCCAAGTGAACGTATATCTGTCAGTCCGTGCACCCTTCAGTTGAAAAAAGCCACAAATAAATATCATAATATGCAATACATATGGTCCAACATTTTAAGGTCCTTTTCTTCCTCGAGTTTTAAATGTGTTCAAATCACTTGGTCAAAAGAGTATCTATTGAACAGACAAACAAGCTTACTTGCTATAAATACACAATCCCATTTTATAGCTTATTGTAAGAAGTAATGCCGATAGGAAGAAAAGATAGAAGCCACCACGTAGCATCATTGACACTGGTCCACCCTGCATCTTTGAAATTGAATCAAGAAGTATAGATTTTCTAACTTCATTACCAGCCAGTCCGTAAGAAAGGAGGAAGCCCACATCTCCGTTCTTCTGCAAGGACCAGTGTTCTGTGCTGCCTGTCACAGTTAAACCACGTATTTGGATCATCCCAGCAGTGACATGTATCGAGCTGGCTGAGTTGGTTGTGGAGATTTGTCCAGCACGTTTCTCTGACCCAGCAGGATATTCTGCAGCAATAGCAGGGGGGGCCGAGATTGAGCCCAACATGTTCACAAGACGTTTTGTGATAGTATTATCATTGCTCTCATTCCCCTGTACATCTGCACCACAAAATTTAAGACCTTGCATTCAGAACAAATATCATGTATGCCCAAAAGAAGGCCAGTCCATGAGAAAATCTTCGAAATAAGTGCCTGGACCATCTAGACTGTATGCAACTTGATCATCACCAAAATTTCATTCTGCTCTTGCAAACCCAAACTAAATAGTCTCAGAGGCTATCCTTTATAAGGAAAAACAGTTGTGATTTGCAAACAAAGAAATTTTGAGCGATCCATACGGTAATCAGACTTTAACCAGGTCCAGACTTTTACAGAAACAGCTTAGAGAGTCGCAATGCAAAAGGTGTATTTAATTTCCTAGGAGAAAATATTTGATCTCAAAAACCATACCTGGCACGATGTTAACATCAGTTTTACTATAAAACTGATTAATACCATCAGGTAAGCTAATGGAGGATGATGCGCGACTTGTAACATTTGGTTCTGGTGCCTGTGGGTTATCCTTGTTTTGTTGAGCATTGATGCCATCAAACTGCAAGCAAGAATCATATGATATGTTACCTCATCTATACAATCAATAAATACACGCTTGATTGAAGGATAGAGCAACTTCATTTGAGGTTCTAATGGGGCATACCTCTGGAGTGAGGTTGAACTGGTCCAAGATACAAGAATTCATACACCCCGACTTTTCTAAGGAACCTGCAGTATCAACATGTAAATTATCATCTGTGGCATCAAAGTACCCCATTAACTTATCCACCGCATCAAACCCAGATGGATCAGTGATAGGCGAGTACAGGAGTTGATTCAGTTCTGGAAAATTATCCTGGCTAAATCCTAGGTCATTGCTAGGTGCATCATAAAACATCGTGTTTTCCTCAGCCAATTGACTTGAAGGACAATCACCAGCTACAGGATTTGTGAGATCAATTGATTGCAGATTATAATTATCCTGAACTGTCGGGGACATCTGAACCAGTTCCGGCCTGTCTGTGTTTTCATTCACGGTGTCGAAAAATTCCTCCACATCAAGGATTTCTTCTAAATTGATGGTATCATCTACTCCATCCACAGATTTCCAATCATTACAAGTCCTTAAAGGGCAAACTACAGAGTCTTCACTAGGAGGATCTTCTGGATTTACAGTATCAGCAAGATCATTAAGCTCCACATATCCATCATTTTGGCTCGGAGGAGTGTGAGACCTATCTGTCATGCCAATATTGTCGCCCATGTCATTAATAAGCACTGGGCTGTTCTGCAGCCAAGGTTCTTCAATGCATTCCACAATCGGGTCTTTTAGCATCTGCTGATTCTGCTCCAGTACAACCGAAGGATCTTCTTGATGGCTGCTACCATCCTGCCCATCAGGAACCACCATAAAACCAGCAGCATTTGCTTGTTGATTGTCTGTGTATTGGTTCTGAAAACATTTAAAGATGTTCAAATGCAGATCTCAGTCAACAGCATAATAACGATGGTGAAAAATATCGATGCAATGTCACCCGACAATGTACGTTAAAAAGATCAAACAAAGGATTGTAGATACATCGGTTAAAGACTTTGAAACTTATGGTTTGTTTATTTTAAAATGGCCAATTCATGAAATAGTAACAGCCTGCAATAAGAGTAAATACATGTACAAAATTTAAAATATTGCCCTGCAGGTTGCTGATGTAGACTGCAAATTTGATAGAAATAGACTTGCTTGTTCTCATTAAGCAAAATTCAACCATGAACCAAACAAACCTTCAAATTTCACACTAACAGTTAAACTTATATTAAAAGAAAATTATAAATGATGAATGAAAAAAATACAATATTGGATTTACAATTGTGATAATCATAGGCCTTAAAGTAGGTCTTAAGAGAAACTTTGCATTACCCATCATTGGATGTTTGCACATTCAGAGAATAATGTCTTTTATGATCCCAATTTTTTCGCAAAAAACAAACAAGGGAAGCACTAATACTTTAAATTACATGTCATGTCCGTATCAGATATCAATACTCACTGGATACTTCTTGAGTATGTGTCCAATAATCGTGTTATATATCTTATTTGTCAAAATTAGAAAAAAAAACTTGGGACACTTTTCAAATACACTTGAGATCAAGGTTCGCCGTACCAGTACCGATAGGCGTACCGGTCGCCTACCGGACCGGTACAGTTTCGGTTCGTACCAGTTTAAACTAGTACCGAACCGGAACACTCTTCGCCGCCGAAGCCGGAGAAGAAGAAGAGAACAAGAGAGCAAGCGGGGGAGGGAGGGAGGAGAGGTCGCTCGCGGAGGGCCACGAGGGGGCTGGCGGAGGTTGGGGGGCGGCGAAGGCCGGGGGGCGGGGGGACGGGGAAGCCCGCAGGGGTGTGGCGGAGGCCGAGGCCACGAAAAAAATATAGAATTTTTAAGTGAAGTCGGCAAATCGAAAAAACAAGGGACGCGGCCGCGGCCTTGGCCTCCACCGGTCCCCTGCGGGCTCCCCTCCCCCCCCCCACGCGGGCTCCGCCGCCCCCTCAGCCTTCGCCGACCCCTCACAGCCCTCTGTGGGCAGCGAAGACCTCTCCTTCCTCCCTCTCTTCCCCACTCTCTCTCCCCTTCTCTTCGTCTTCCCCAGCTCCGGCTGGGTTCGGCCCGTCCCAGTTTCCACGGCTCCGACGTACCGGTTACATGCCAGACCGGTCCGATACAGCCCGAACCGGCCAGTACAGGCCGGCTCGTCAGACCATGCTTGAGATACTTCTCTAATACCCCAAAATTTGAGGTCAAGGAAGGATCTTTTCTTTCTACATTTAATGGTGATCCTTCAACAATAAATGGTCAATATTGGAGTTTATCATGTTAATGTTAAAATATAAGTATGGATTGGGTCTACGGATTTGAACGATCACTAAATGGCGAGCTTGCAAAAATCGATGTTATCATATAATGGTAAAACCATGGTCTGCCGTACCGGTCCGTACCGGCCGGTACGGGCCGGTACGTACCGGTCTGGCCTGGGACCGGTACCGAATCAGCGTGAAATCCGGTACCGACAATTTATTGTTGAAGAACCGGTACGGGACCGGTTCGGACCGGTACGCCACCGGTTCGGACCGATACGGGACCGATTTCGTACCGGTCCGGGACGCCACCGATACGCCGACCGGTACCAGTACGGCGGACCTTGGGTAAGACTATGCAATTTTGATGACTTATATATGTGTATATATATGTAGAATACGAATGTACTCATTGATGCATCTTGCTCATATCATATCCTATATCCATATCCATGTCCATGCTTCATAGCTTAGTCCATAAGCTTCTCCTACACCCCCATCTAAAGAAAGGATTTTTGTATTTTAACCTAAAGCAAGCAACTAGAAAGTATGGATACTTAAATATTCATACCATGTTCATATCTAATACGTATTAGATACCAATACTTTGTCAAATACTTCTAGGATACATGTCAGACCATATTTTATGTATCTTAGTTTTACTTTTTTTAAAAAAAGATTTTGGATAGTTTTCAAATACCCCCAAGATACTTCCTCAATCCCTTGAAAGGTGAGGGGCAAGGCTTTTCTTTTTTTCCTTTTATTTTTTGATGAATGTTGACCTTTCATTGATGAATGGTTATTTTGGAATTTGTAATGTTGATACTATCATATGAAGAATGGATTATGGTTTAATGATTTTAATGATGAGTAAATCTAGTTTGTATATATTAGCAGCAATGTTGTTGTATGAAGTATAGAAAGCTATATGATAACTTAATGTGCATTATATGCATATTCATTCATTGTCATATCGTGGCCATATCATATCCTACTTATTCAATATTTGTCATATTGATGAATTTATATCATGTTGTATTCACCTGTATGGCTGTATCCATGTTTCTTTGTTTCACAAGCTAATATACATAATCTCATAAGGAATTCCATACAAGTATGTTTCATCAAAATCTTCATGGACTACTTGGATTATTGGTTAACTAGTTTTTGTAAGATGTCTCTTATAATCCACATATAGTTGCTACTAAAAAAACCTCAATAGTTGACACAAAGGAAAAAAGAGAAGGATTTTTGGCCTTGTGACCAGGTGAATCTATGGTATTCAAATCCAAATCATTCATGATTAGGGCGGTCAATGCGCAAGTCATAATGGCCCAAAGACCTGATCGGAAACAAATTAGGCTCGAGCTCAACTTTTATGGTTGCCAACTAGGCTCAGCTAGGGGTGTGTTCGGATTGGGCCGGTTTAAGGATATTTTTGAAACTGACCTGAATCAGTTTCTTAAAAACCAAAACCAAAACCAAAACTGAACCGATCTCATAGGAAAATCGGTTCAAACCAACTCAAAAAAAAAATCGATTTGTTCCATTCAGGTTATCAGGTTGAATAGAGCTCCGTTAAAACTCTATTCTATAGCTAGAAAAGAAAATTTATTGACCATGAAACAAATATTCTCCAATGGACCTAAGGCTTGCTGATGGGCAATGCTTGGAACATGGAGACTGCCTTCAATGGCTTGATCACACCGCCAACATCGATCACCGGCCCGATCCACTGGGCGGGCAACTAGAACGCACCAAAGAACAAAATCCAACCCAAATTTACAAAGGAAATGCATCATCAGAAAAGTCAAAAAATCCTAACAGATTACATAAGAAAAAGAAATCAACCAATCAAACAAACAAATTGAATAATCAGAGAACCAAAGGCCCAAATCAAACATCATCTTTGAGCATATCAAGCAACATGGTCTTCCCGACATTATCGAGCCTAAGGAGCAAGATCTTGGCCTCCTACTAGAGCTCAAGTGAGGTGAGCATGCCGTAAAACCAATATATGAGGAACATAGCTACCGGAGCCTCGATTCACCCCCGACAAGATCAGATCGGTCAAGATCTTGCTGTAATTTGGCTGTAGGAGATTGAATCCATAGGCCTCTAGCTGTGCTTCTTCCCAAAGACGATATAATTCACGGACCATTGAGGTATAGTAGTCTTTAGGGTAGGAGGACCGGATCATCCGGGACATGACATGGGACAAGCCAAGGTGGTGTAGAAAGTCGAATTACTAGAGGAGAAGCTCCCCATAATCCCAACACCAACGATGATCACATCGAACCCATCTCCCCAGACCTCCATCGCTCCTGCTCGTTGCTCTTTAAACCAAAGGGACAAACAGCTAAGGTAGAGGAAAGAGCACGACCATGAAGCCATGAAGGGCAAAAGGGGGCGGCTAGGCTTGAAAGGGGCGAGTAGGGTTTTTTTTTGAAGGAGGGACGAATAGGGTTGAAATGAACTAAACCACAACATATAAATATCAAGGGTTGAAATGAACTGAGCTGCAACATATAAATATCAAGGGTTTGATGATTGATGGCCATTCATACTTGATCAGAGGGATAGGATCTAAAAGGGCTCAAGGGTGCTGGTTCCATTGTCCCACATGGACTATTTACACAAAACTTCCTTTAAAACAAAATCCTCACGAAGAAGGGCAACCCAAACAGGTTATGCGGTTGAGCCAGGTCGGATTGGCTTAGGTGTTTGGGCGCAATTAGTGATACATCGGGTTAGATAACTTATTTTTAGTTGTGTAAGATACATACGGGTCGGTTCGATTTAAGCCTTTTTTTTTGAAATTTGAACCGAAATTGAAATGGTCTTTTTTGGTTTTAAACAATTTCAAACCGAAACCAAACTGAATATGGGAAAATCCGATCCAAACCAAATTGAAAAGATCGGTTTGGGTCGAGTTTGTGGTTCAACCGATTTTTTACACACACCTAAGCTCAACTTTTCGGGTTACATGCCTGGCTCGAACTTGAAAATTAAGGGCCGATCAATTTTCTTGCCAAGCCCGAGCTACGTAAATGGTAAGAAAATTTAATGGGCCCGATTCTAAGTCCAGCCTGGCCTAAAAGCATATACTGTGTCGAGTCGGGCTTGAGCCCAACACCTCCGACCCAAAAACATATACTATCTTAGGCCAAGATCGGTCTTGAGGTTCAAATATCAGGCTTTCTTCAGGACTAGGCTCAGCCTAACCTAACCCATTGACACCCCTATGCATGATAAATAAACTTCAAGAAGGAGATGGTTCGGTTCTCTAACTTCATAAGCTAACAAAAATTTGAATCAACTTTATCAAAACTTTGGCTCTTTTTTTTTTGAAGATAGGTTGCTTGACAAAGTTCTAAATCATTTCATCAAGACTTTTGGTTCCTTTTCTCACTATTATAAGGATAGTTTCATTATCTATGAAAGTCACATGGTTCATGCCAGCACCAATCAGGAGATCAAATTCGTCAGAAGTTTAGAAAACTCAGAGTTCATAGATAAAAGGAATCAACCGGGTTCCAATGTTAGCTAATCGGTCAAAAAGCTAAGTAGTCTATGTCAAGGTATGCTATGCTGGTATAGAGACCTCTACCGGTTGCCCGATGGTGCAGTACAATACCATGCCATTTCATTTCTGGTTCGTACCAATATAGCCAAATCCAATGAGGGGGAGAGGGAGAGGGAGGGAGGGAGAAGCAGGAAGGGAGGGGGGAGGGAGAGGTAGGAAGGGAGGGAGAGAGAGGGTTGTCGAGCCCCCTCTCCTTCGGCCGCACGAAAATAGGGGCGAAGCCCTTGTTTCATTGAAGAGAAAAAGGGAGGGAAGTAGAGAGAGAGGAAGTAGAGAAAGGGAGAGGCCGAGAGAGGGAGAGAAAGACGGCTTTCAAGCCCCCTTTCCTCCAGCCGTGAGATAATAGGGGCGGTTCCTCCCTCTGTCTCTCTTTTCCTCTCCTCGCTCTCTCATGTTTCGCCGGATTTCACAAACCGAGAGGCAAAACCGTGCCGGTCCACACCCGGTACGACTCAGTGCACCCCAAACCACGATTCAGGATGGTACAACATTCCTTGGTCTACTTGGATTGAGGACTAATTCTACAACTTTAGACATCTCATAGCCAAACCCTACATCTCATCAAACAATTTAAAAGTGCCTATCGTATTAATGATAAATAGAATATGCTTCCACACAATACACCTAATCTGTCATGTTTGCTTTGATCAAATAGCCTCAGTCCTAGGAATATCATGCAAGCTTCTGTCAACAAAGAACTCTTAGCCTCAGTGAGCCAATAAACAACAAAAAGGGCATCTTAAATCATTACTTATAACACCTACAATTCCAACTTGGACATAGCAACTCCTGTTACATCCATGATTGTTAATTCTAGTTATACCTATTAAAACATAAATTATACTTAAATAATGCTTCAACTATGAGAAACCTTCTCTTTCAAATTTGATGGGGTTTTGAGGACTATCACGCTTTTCTCGTGGAATAGGATTGAACCATCCCACCCCGTCTTGATACTTGGGATAGGGGATATCCCAGGACATGCCGATTGAGATGCTAAGATGATGACAGGATAGCCTCATCTCGACACCTGGGACAGTACCCCATCCCAATGTCCTACAAGATGTCCCACTGAGATTTAAAATCATATGTAGTACTCAGAGTCACATTGTTGATTGTCATGCATGGTTATGATAATAGTAGCATGAGGAAACTATTTATGGGGTTTTAATAGCAGCCAAGGTATGTGAGCAACTAGGGTAACCCCAAACCACATATATAGGCACATATTTGGATAGTATTTAGAAATATTAAAAAATAAATTAGGTTCATATCTTTATACAAAGAAAGGAACTAAAACTTAGGGGAAAAATAAAAATAACTATACACTTCCACACTAATTAGACAGCCTACTACAGTTTAGCATGGCATGTAAATCTTGAGAGAACAAAAGATCAATATCCCCCAACAATCTATGCTCAATTTTCAAGTATACTAATGCAACAAAAAAAAGTCTGGTAAATATTAGATTAAGAATAGAGAGGAGGCCTGAGCCATAAATATAGGTTGTTTGGGCCCATATACGCACCTAGCTAGAAATGGCAATGGGTTGGGTATAGGTCAAGTAGGCTATTACCTATACCTGTTTGAGTGGAGCAACCAGGGCAAAAAATGGGGAAGAGATTTGTGAAGAGTTATATATATTCAGGTTGGATTTAAGCGGACTTTACCATTACCCGCACTTACCCCAGATCTACTGCGGATTTTAGAATCAAGATCCTTCCCCACCACTGACTTTAAACAAGTCAGATAAAACTTTCCTCATTAGGATTGGGTTAGGTCGGCTACCCGATGGGACGGAGCAAATTACCACCCCTACACCTAACAACATGCCATGCAACTTAACCATAAATGAGAACTATTTAAGCATATTATCATACCCATGTAGCAATCTTTTGACAAGTATAAATAAGGTTCAAAAACCCAATTCAGATTTGGTTGTGCCTATAAAGTTTTGATACTTTCAGCATGTTCAACTAGAGCTTTAAGGTTTTAGCTAGGGGTGGCAATTTACTCCCGACCCGACCCAACTCTAATGGGGCAGGTTTTACCCGACCTACAACAGATCCAGGACGAGTACGGATAATGGTAAAACCCACCTTGAACCCGCCCCAGATTTATATAACTCTTCACAAATCCCCTCTTCGAGGCAAAAAAAAAAAAATAGATTTGCATGCAAAAGAGCAAAGATTTTTGTAGCTTTACCCTACCTAATTCATCCAACCTGCCTATCTAACTCTACTCGCCCCGATACTCTATTTACCCCACCCCAAGACTCTACCTACCCTGCGCCATCCCAAGATAAATATGGAGCAAATATGGATAATGGCCTACCCAATGTTAGGCGAACCATCCTGAACTGTCCAGTTCGGAGTGTACTGAATCGAACAAACGAAAAACCGAAACAAGTCGCTCTATCGATTCAGAAATGTTGGATTAAGTATTTGGAAAAAAGTCCACCATTCAAATAAGACCCATTGATTAAAACAAATTGTTTAAAATGCCTCTACTCCCTCGATCTCGATCATTCGAGAAACCCACAGATCGCCTCTCACCCCTGCTCCCCCCGGGCTCCATTGTGATTCAATAGAAGCCCCCCAACCTCGGCTCTCAGAGTGCCTCCCCATCCCAACTCTCGCGCTCAAAGCAACTTCCCACCCCCTTCCCGCACTCGAAGCACCTTCCCACCCCCTTCTCGCGCTCGGAGGACCTCCCCCTTACCCACGGCATCACCAATTAGGGTCCTCTCTTTCAGTTTCCCCTCCCACTCTCTTCCTCCCTCCTTCCTTCCCTGCCTCTCCCTCCCTCTCTCTCCCCCCTCCCTGCTAGGGTTAGGGTTAGGGTTTAACCCTCCCTTCCTTTCTCCCCTCCTCCCTCCCTCCCTCTCCCTCTTCCCTCCTCTCTCTTCCTATCTCCTTTTCTCCCTCTCCCCCATCTTCTTGTTTTCGGTTCACCCCGAAATGGCACAATACCGATCCGTATCGTGCCAAATCGGTTGCAGGCCGATACACCCTCTGGTAGCAATCTAGGTAACCTTGAGCCTATCCGACCCGTTGCCATCCCTAGTTTTAGCAAAACAAATGTAAAAAAAATTAAAAATATTCAAAAAAAACTATATAGCATAAGATTTTAAAATTTTCTGTATTGTTTGGAATAATTAGATGTATGATTTCAATCTTTCCAGCTGAAAATATAAAATTAGAGAATAAAATTATATCAGATTCCTGTAAAGTACTAAAAATAACGTTAGACATCTATTTGAACTATGATATTTAATTTAATTGTTAATAATCTAATACTTAACTGTGTAAGTATCAAAACAGTGAAAGTTGCAAGCATAAAAATACATAAAAATATGAAATCACATGACAATTACCCTCATATCGAATACAAGATATCAACATAATCATAGAACTATGATCTAGAAATGTTGAAAATAGTGCCATCATTATATATAACTCATCTAATGCGTATGCATGATTTGAGCTGAGATCTCGTTATTCCAATGTCAAATCTTGTGAATGCCCTACAGGGAGAGAAGTCAATCTACTCAGCATAGACTCAAACTATAATCTACAAATATTGAAAATTATGTTATAACTATATGTAACTCACCCAGCGATACATATGATTTGAGCTAACTCGTTACTCGAAACTCAAATCTTGTGAATGCTCCCTAGTGAGGAAGCCAATCTACTCGGTATTGACTCCTCTGTTTTCATCATGAAATCTCATAAATCTCAAGGAAATGATCTTTTCCTTGATCGCTTCGAATTGAACTCCTTATAAATTCCAATGTTCTCAAAACTACAAAAAAATCTGTCTAATCTGAAAGAAAAAGAAAATACAAGCTAGCTCAAATAAAAACCAAAGAATTACAAAAAATATTTGATCTGATACAAAGCAACAATCTTACACTGTTACTGTGTACCCATTTAGGCCTCGTTTGGGGGAGCTTTTGAAGGGCCAAAAAGCACTTTCTGGCCCTCCAAAAGTACTTTTAGATAAAAAATGGTGTTTGGTAAAATTTTTGGGAAGCTGTTTCAACTTTTTCGGAAGGTTGAAAACAGCTTTTTGGCAGAAGCTCCATTTTGGAGCTTTCCGAAAACGTTGTTTTGAGCTTTATCGGAAAGCTCTATTTTTGACCAAAATACCTCCATTAAAAAAAAATCTTCCCAAAATCCTCATCTCACCGCTTGTTGCTCTCCCACCCACCCTCCATCCCTCCCCCCTGCCGCCGCACCCCCTCCCTCTCCCCCGCCGCACCATGGGGAGGTGCCAAAAAAGAGGAAGACGGGCTAGTCTTCCCCTTCCCGCAGCCTCCGCTGGCCACGATGTACCCGTCACGGATGGGGAAGTGCCGAAGAAGGAGGTCCCCACGGTGGGGAGGTGCCGAAGAAGAGGAAGAAGGGGGCGCCCTCCCCCTTCCTGCGGTCGTCGCCGGTCACGACCCGCCCCCCTCCCGCGTCCGCCACGGCCCGACCCCTTTTCGGCGCCATCAGCCTCGCGGGAAGAGAGCACTTCCCAGGAGGCCAGCCGCGGTCGCCGAGATTGCCGTAGGCCCCGCCGGCCACGGCCCGGCCCCCTCCCGCGGCCGCCGCGGCCTGGCCCCCTTCCGGCGCCACCGGCCGCGCAGGAGGAGAAGAAAGGAGAAGGGGGGAGAGGAAGGAAAGAGAAGAAGAGAAGAAAAAAAGAAAAGACAAGGAAAAGGAAAAAAAGAAGAAAAGGGTAGAAAAAAAGAGAAGAAAAGAAAAAAAGAAAAGAAAAGAAAAGAAAAGAATAAATAAATAAATAAATGCATAAATAAATATTTATATAAATGAATGAATGAATGAATAAATAAATAAGATAATAAATAAATATATTTCAATGAATAAAATAATAAATAAATAAATGCATAAATAAACATATATACGAATGAACGTATAAATAAATAAATAAATAAATAAATAATGAGCGAGTGGCAAATAATCTGATCTTTATGATATTGATAGGTACAATGAATTTGTCACCATTGCAAATAGTTAAGTAAAGAGATAATTTGTTAAAGAAATAAATGATCATTAAAAAGGTAAAAAATTAATTTACACTAATAATTATAATATTTTATACATTTATTGTTGTATTATACTATAAATATAATATTATATTACATTATATCATAATACATTAATATGTTATATTAAATAATTTAATATTATGTTATATTATGAGAAATTAGTTTATACTAATAATTATATTATTTTATACCTTTATTATTGTATTATACTATAAATATTATTTTATATTACATTATATCATAATACATTAATATGTTATTTTCAATAATTTAATATTATGTTATATTATGAAAAATTAATTTATACTAATAATTATAATATTTTATACCTTTATTATTGTATTATACTATAAATATAATATATATTATATTATATCATAATACATTAATATGTTATGTTAAATAATTTAATATTATGTTATATTATGAAAAATTAATTTACTCTAATAATTATATTACTATTATGCTATGCTATGCAATATCATATTACTATATTATAATAATATTATTTTACATTACAGTAATATTATACTATATCGTATATTATATATTAATACATATTATATTTTATTATGCTCTGTTGTATAATACTAGCAATGTCGTTCATGGTCATTTTGTCATACAAAAGTATTTTCTCAATTTATTTACCAAACACATGTTAAAGTGCCACAGCACTTTAGAAATATAGTTACAAACAGGGCCTTATTAATTGGGTCATCAAATTTTCACAAAAGCTATAAGAGTGAAACCAAGGAAAATATCTTTGAATTCTCCAGGAAAGAATCGAGGATACTCAAGGCAATCCAGCACGGACCATAAAAAGGAGGGAAGGCTAGGGGAGGACGGGTCGTTGGGTAGGGGGAGAGTCACTACAGACCAGCATGCATAGTATGGCTCGAAGAGAAAACCAATACATAGAAATACAACCCACATAAATAATAAAGTGTTATGCATTGTTGTACCATGCTGATAACCTATGAGCATGATGTGTATCATAGAATTATGGTTTATTGCTTTGTTCCTTGACCTAGGTAACACTACCATAAGTTTTTCAAATGGGGAACAAGAAAATAAGCTAACAACCCGAAGATGTATTTGCTAAAAGCAAAATAAAAAAATTAACTATTAGTCTCAGAAGTTTCACAGGAAATTACATCCCGATGGATGAAGAAAAGGCAGCAAAGATAAAGCAATACGACATTCAATGCATGCTGCACCTACTCTCCAGAAAAAATTTTCTTTTCTTGGACTTATTTCAGGTTAAACAGGAAATACGTATATGCAATAGGAAATTTATAGGTGACTACAATTAGTACCATTTTTCCTGTTATAACGTGCATATCTTAGATTGCTAAAGGTATATGGAAACATGTTTAAAGAATAACACAATCCAGGATCATTCAAATTTCAAAACATAAACAATGAAGTACTTTTTATGCAGAGAATTTACCCGCACAAAATCATTGATATGCAAGGATTCCTGTTCCTGCTCCCTAGCATCATTAAAATCATCATCGCCATCCTCTCTCAGCATGATCATATTATCATCCTCCTCCTCCCATTCCTCCTCATTAAACGGCGCCCCATACTGAGCCCCGTTCTGCGGCCCTGGGCCGTTCTTCTTGAAAATCCTGCATACAACATATGTATCCTTCCCCAAAGAAAACCCAAATTCAATTCAACAACAAGATCGAATGAACATGACATCTTAAACCAAAAAAAATAAAAAATACGAAGAAATCCCATCTTCCATCCTACTATCTTCTATACCTGAAGAATCCCAGTGCCAGCGAGTTCCTGGTCCTCGAGCCGGTATTCATGCATCACCCAGTTGCTCCTCTCGCCACGGGGTGCCCGGCCGGCGTGGTAGACGAGGGTCTTCTTCATGCCGATGACGCGGTTATTGTGGCGGACGGGGCGATCCTTGCCGGTGGTCTTCCAGTATCCCTGGGCCGTGGAGCGATTCATCCGGGAGCGGTTGGAGTACTTGCGATCGACGGGGGTAAAGAAGTACCACTCCAGGTCCCGGCTAACGATCCGGGACCGGGGCGGGAGGTCCCAGGGCTCGCACTTGTAGAGATCAATCTCCGCGATGGCATCGACGCGGAGGGATTTGCGGGCGACCTTGCGCTTGAGGTAGTATCTGACGAGCTCCTCGTCGGTGGGGTGGAACCGAAATCCTGGCGCGAGCTGGGTCGCGGTGGCGGCAGGAGCAGAGGGCGGGGGCGGATTGGAGGACGATGCGCCGGCGTTCATCGGAAACTTGGGGGTCATCGCCGTCGAACTATCGGAGAGAAGATAGGGATCCGAAGAGGGTCTCGATCAGAGATCGAATTCTTCTTCACACATTTCTAGGAATTTTAGGGATCGTTTCGGTACGGAGAGAAGGGGATGACGAGGGTTTGGAGGGGTAGAAGAAATGAAGTCTTAAGACCTGGAAATGAAAACCTTGGGCGCTTGGGGCACTGCCGTTCCTATTTAACCTTCCGAGGCCGGGTTTTAAAGATTTTTAATCCTTGGTTGTTTCGGTGATACAATAGTCCGTATATAATTTTCTATGAAGGATCGGGATCTGCCGTTCATGTTACCTATGTGAAGTCATCGCATCCACTCATGTACAGATGGACGGTATATAGTAGCAGTTTGCTTAAAAGTCTTTGTGCATGCGGGAGACCCATGTTAATTTCGATACGGTGGATTTGAGGAGTGAACCTGTGATAATTCTGACCATTAATTCAGTCATCTCATCCGCTCATGTACAGATGGACGGTGTATAATAGTAGTTTGCTTAGAAGTGTGTGTGCATGCGGAAGACCCATGTTAATTTCGATACGGTGGATTTGAGCGATGAACGTGTGATAATTTTGACCATGCTTTCTTTCCACGAACAAGGAGAAAGATGTATTAGGTAATCTATCCCACAATCAAGAGTATTGGATAAGTAGAGAGGATTGGCAAGATGTGCAACATAATAAAATAAAATATTTTTCCGTTTATACATGCAAGATGCATAAGATAATAGTAAAAAAAAAGGAAATATTTTTTTTAAAAATATGATTTTATTATAAAATATGTTTTATGAAAAATGGGGGGTTATGTTTTCATAAAACTTATTTTTAAGATTTTTATGACAAGTTTTTGACAAATCTAATTTCATGAAAACAACTAACTATTTAATAAATTTATTTATTTTTATTTATATAAATCTGTTTTCATAAAAATTAGCAACCAAAATGTCTTTGTTTGCTGAGAATGTTTTGTAGTGAAAGAAAGTCACTTGCACGAACGATCCCACCATGTTTGCCTCCACCGAAGTGTGGACCTAAGTACTGTATTTGTTAATTGACTTTGTCCAAAAAATAAGGTGTTAAAGTAACTTTGGCCGGGGTAAGGAGCTTCTAGGATCGCTGAAGTCTTCCCTCCTTAAACTTCATACTTTCACCTCCTAAGAACACTGTAAGTTCGTTTGGTTAGGGATAATCTGATATAGAAAAATATATTCTATATCAGATTATCAAATTTGATACCAAAAAAGAATGAAAGAAATTGTAAAATAAATATAGCAGATCTCGCTCTTATTTTAGCCAAAAAAAAAGTAAAATAAATATCACCAAAAAGTGGTAATTTTTTTCTATGCCAGATTATCGAGTGGAACTAATTTGAAATTATCATTGCTTGAAAGAAATACCTCCACTTTTTTTGTTAAAACCCACAAATATCTTATTTTAATATTACCAATCCCACAATGGTCTCAACTCAAAACTTTTCGATGAATCCCTCTCATTAAACAATTAGCAATGTGGTTGCATTTAAATATGTTTACTTACTAAAAGATTAAAAATACTACAATTTATGTATAATTAAAAAAATATATTCTCTAATATATATACAGCTATTTTTTAAAAAAAATATTATTTTCTAATAAATAACTAACAAATGGACTAAAAAAAGAATGTATTACTAGAATTGTTTATTCAAAAGTATTATTAGAAATTTGACAATATTTCGATATAGGATTACCTCAAAATAGATATAGTAATCTTTTTTCTGTAGTAATTTTTAGAGTAATTTTTTCATCGACCAGATACAATAAAACCTATTTTCCATAGCAGTCATTTTTTTCAGATAATAATTTTTAAAAATCATCATATTACCCCTATACCACCACGAGCAAGCAAACCCTTGAGGTAAACCAAATACATTGTTCATACGACATACTAACACGTATATCAACATTTTATTCCTTGACACAACTAGTTTCTTAAACAATTTAATAAGTAGGTCACAAGTTTATCTATATTTAATTTACCATGCGGATAGACGGCTATAGGGAACATGATTACATGAACAACGGATCAATGCCCTTCAATGCATGTGGTATGCACTCGATGGTCTTCTTAATCTTTTATTCATCAGGTTTATTAATTATCCATGGGAAAATAATGCTACAGAAAGGGTAGTCTTGATGTCAAGCATATATTCTTTGAGACTAAACATATAAAGATAACTTCTACTTATCAATTGATGCAATACTTGTTTATCACTAGAGATGAGGCATGTGTGAAGATGTGCTTAAAAAGAGACCTAGATATTCAAGAGGAAACCAAATAGTTAAAAGGTCCTCTCTTTTTTTTCCAATGGTGAAGGGGCAATGAGAGTTGCGAGAATGAGATGTGGACAAAAATGGGAGCATACCCTGTATAGATCCGGAACAGAAATTAAAAAAAAAAAGGAAGAGAAAAAAGAAAGAAAAAAAAAAGGGTGCAAGTCCGCTTCCACACGGTTTCTAAGAGATGTCAGCCTCCACGCGGTTTCTAAAATCCCCTGATAGGACAGGTCAATGACTCGCACCGGTTCGTATACATATGGGTAGAATCTTCGTATCTCAAGAGGGTGGAATCTTCATTTCTCAGGAGACGTGTCAAATATTGTATGCAGCTGTATTTAAGGTTAAGACTACAAGACTTGGCACCGGAAGTAAAGGACTCAAAGCAACTTGTTCCTAATTGTAAGATGCCTGATGCCTCAATTACAAACCTCCTTTTTGAGTCCTTTAATTAAATCTTTTCCTTTGCAAGTATCCATGATTTAAGTAAAAAACTGCAGCTCTACATGATTGAATGATTTAAGTAACAAATCAAAATTACTACCTATGCTATCGAGTGGTTGCAAGAGAATACTTATAAGGCGATCTGCGGGACATTGTGTTAACCAGGAAGGCCATTATGATCAATTTGAATAGAAAAATTGAGGCCATATAATTTAAGTAAATACTTACTTACAAAGGCTTGGTGATGCAGTTGAGGAACTTGAGAAAATTATGTTCTTTTGTTAAAAAAATATAAAATATATAAATAAATTTATTTTATTCTATCAATTTAAGTTTTTGAAATAAGTGGTAATTTTAACATGACATCAGAGCTACTTTATTTATAAAAAAATAAAAAAATAATATGAGGACAGCAATTCACTTTTAATATTTTTAATATATCACGACAACCATCATCACGTACAATAGAGTTGGCATGCAGAATTACATAAGGTTCTCTATTTATTTTTAACCAAAAAAAAAAAAAAAAGGTTCTCTATTTATTTATTCAATGACACAAAACAGGGTACCGTGTCTATAGCAGAATGGCAAATCCAAAATAGCCAAGCAATGGGAAAAGATATAGCCTGCCTAGCGATCCTTCCTTATACCGAGCAATACTCGCTGAAATTATCCACCTCCACCACCATAGCCCGATCCATAGCCAGACCCATACCCGGACCCATATCCGGACCCTTGTCCACGGCCCGAGCCATAGCCGGAACCGCCGCCGCCGCCGCCGCCGCCGCCGCCGCCCATCCCATATCCTCCACCCTGGCCGGCACCTCCACCATATCCCGACCCACTACCATAACCGGAGCCATATCCTGATCCGCTTCCATACCCGGAGCCACCTCCGCCGCCGCCTCCACCGCCGCCGCCGCCGCCACCACCTCCTCCACCATTCCCATAACCTCCTCCAGAACCATACCCCGATCCACTTCCGTAACCATAACCGGAGCCACCGGCGCCGCTCCCATAACCCGACCCTCCACCTCCACCACCTCCTCCGCCACTACCATATCCGCCTCCTCCCCTACCACCTCCAGAGCCATATCCGGAGCCATACCCCGACCCATAACCAGAACCACTACCACCACCAGAACCATAGCCAGACCCACCGCCGCCGCCTCCGCCTTCTCCACCTCCCCCGCCACCGCCGTACCCAGAGCCTCTGCCCGACCCATAGCCAGAGCCATAGCCTGAGCCATAGCCCGAGCCCAACCATCCCCCTCCAACACCACCACCACCACCACCACCTTCTCCTCCTCCTCCTCCACCGCCGGTGGCACGGATGGCAGCTCTTCCGGCAGCAATGAGCTCAACGCTGAGCAGTAGCAGGAATGCAGCAGCTAGGACCTTGGAACTAGCCATCTTTAATTTTGTGAGTTAGGGGAACGAGGGGTAGCTACGTGCAGTACTTATAGGCCTTGCATGCAAAGTTATGTCAAAACCAAGAAAAGAACGTGGGATGACGATTTGGAGTTGTGTTGCATGATTAGGGAGGGTATGCGGCTGCGATGGAGGCACATAGACGAATCCTTTATTGAATTTAGACTAGAGTTGGTGAGGTGAGGTCGGGGTGGTGGGGGGCGGGGCCTGGTGGAACCGACGCGCCCCACCACGTTTAGGAAAGAAACGTGCGGACTTGGGCTCGACGGCCACGCGTCGAGAGGCCGTCCTGGGTGTTACGCACTTTGACGCAGCTGCGGCCCGTTGCTGGTCTACTTCACACTCCACTTCTGGGCTCGCGTCTCTCGTGCTGCCACGTGGGCCGAACGAGGAGTGGAGTCGTTGAAGAGGCTTCTAGAGTCCTCATTGCGGAAAGATTGGCATTGACGTACCTTGGCTTTTATAATTATGATATTTAAGTTCCTTATCCTCAGGCCACTTACCGGACCATTCCATTATAAACTCTGGTGCCAATTCATTTATTAAATCATTTAACACCTAAAGCGTACGACTATTACATGCGAGTCTCGTGCTTTTAACTTTAAAAAGTCTCGCCATGCTGCCTCCGGCACTAGTTCAAACTTGCTTTATAAAATAATTGCATTTAAACCCCTTGCATTAGGACTATTTTATTTTTCGTGAAAATTTCGAAATGGAAAGAAGCCGGAGGATCTTAAGGTAGACAGAGAGCAATGGAGATTTAGCTTAAGATAGCAATTCTTATCTGCAGCAAATATGGGAAACTTTAACAGGAATACATTTCGTAGATCCATTGGTGGGGGAACTGAGAAGCTCTTGTAATGAGACCTGAGTTCCAAGAAAAGAGCCTGTAGAAACAAAGATTTCTCATTGCTGACCGTTTAACCATCTAATCTCATATGGGTGGCTAATCTCATCAAGTTCGGTATTCCTCTGAGATGTATGCGACTGCATACTTGCATTTCCCTGGAGGCTCAGATTAATTACTTCTATCAAGATCTCTCCAACTATTGAGATAAAAGAGACTATTTTCATTTGCTGGAGCCTAATGGCTTGCCTCTTGTATCCGTCAGTTCACTACTATGAACCTCATATCAGGTGTTCAAGTCGTACATCATTAGTCTTTCTTCCATAATAACCACCTTGTTAATTGAATGAAGACAGAATACTAATGCCATCTCTCAGAATGGAGTTGCCGAGTACTCCAGAGGTATCAGTAATATCCTTCTTAGAACCTCAGATAAAATCGCTAAATGTCCCGGAAACTTTAATAATCTTATATGCTCTTTTCACTTAAATAAAGTTGAAGGAAATGGGGGGAGAGAGAGTTTGCTAGTCTGTCTAAATCTATTATCTATGATATTTCAACTTGTGCAGGGATGTCACAAGGCGTGTTGATAAAGTTTCTGCCAAAAGAGTTATTATATGATATTACAATTTACTATTAACAACAGGAGAAGTTCATGACAATGCCTGGATTGTATCATATGGCAATTTCTTCGCAAAAGTTGAAGCTGCAAGTGTTGTCCTTGTTATAAGCTAGAAGTCTTTGGTACTAAACATTTGCGACAAGTTGGCAGTTGATCATTTGATAAAGCCAGGAGTAATTAAGATATTATATACATCAAGTTGATGATCAAGGACTTGGTGTAGATAGAGAAGGTGAAGCATATGAAAAAAAAACGAAAATAGTGATTGATAACAATAAAAAGAACTCCAATAATGAAATACATCTACCAGAGATTCAAGAATTGTAGATCAAGAATCACACCATTAATTGTTGATCATGCTATAACATACAAAAAAATAGATGAAAAGGAGGCCTATTAAGAGGGAAAATAACTTCAACAAGAGAATATCAGCTGCAAGGCAAGCTGCTAGATCATGCAGAAATACTTAAGAAATCTGTTGAAGAGTTATATTAATGCATTTGAAATTATCAGGAACTTTGCTGAAGGAATTTTCAAATCAAAAGAAGGCTTTGCTTAGAAAAGTGGAAAAGTCATTTAGGAATTTAGATTTGCCTAGAAAAATCGAAAGTTATCTCTACATATTTAATAAACAAAAAAAATAAATGCCAATCTAAGAAGTTCTAACAATGCTGTAAATGAATATGCTGATATTTATGTTAGGTTGTATATATAGTTCTTTCTTGATCCTGTTTGTCTAGGATCAAGAGCTTGCTTCCTTTATTCCTAGTATATAAAATTGGTGGGTTTCCACCTTTCCGCCCAATCAAAGTTGTATGAATTGATCATAGGTTTTCTCATATATCAAGTAACAATCATTGTCTTCTTGCATGAGTCTCCAAACCACCATATTTAGTTTCCGTACATTAGCTATTGATTCAATTGGCTAACTAGTAGATCAACTAGAAAACTCAGAATGAACAACAAAAAAGATGGGAAAAGAGGACAATTTGGGGATTACCGATGAAATTTGAGAAATTCTCCTAAAAACACAGGACGATAGAAAATGAATAGATATATTTGAGACCAGAAGAGTTTGGGGATTACTAATGGCTGCTATATAATGCTCTGAGGGCCCGTGAATGAATGCAAGATTATGGGACTTCAGCATATCCACATTACTTTCTTATTTATATAATTATCACCACAATAATGAAATGCTCCGGACTATGGAAATCTCCCAAAATAATCCTAATTAAAGGAGTACCTGCTATAAGCTGCAAATACTTAGGCCTCCAACTAAACAAGGGAAACAAATTACCATGCTCAATGAATCACAACATTACATGTGTCTGAACACCGAAATCATAATCTTTATGAAATGATGACCTCAAATACATCCAAACTTTTGGTTGCTTCACAATCAAAATAGAATCTAGCATGCATGTGAAAGTTAACCCATTCCTGTAAAATCTCTCTAAGTTATTATCCATAAATGCATGATGTCATGACAAACATATGTTTTTCTACATATTACCTTTCTCTAAACTTCACCGGTTTTCAAGTCCTTCACCTCCCAATTCAGACTGGACTGTGCCCAACAAACAATGCTTTTATCCTCCATGAGATCCCCGCAGTGCTTCTCGTGCGTCCTCAAATCTGACAGCACCGAGAATTCCTGAGGGCATGAGTACTTTCTTGGCAAGCCCAAAGGTAGGTCGTCCATGAGTATAACTTCGTTCTTTTATTCTCGACGGTGAACAATCTCATTTCTATTGGGCTGAACTGTTAAATCAAATAAAAAATGAACAATTCTAATCCTGTAAGGTTGAAGATCGCACTCGCGTCGGCTATAAAGGCTGGTGTGGGTGAAGAAGCCCAGCACATCAATGTTCCATTAACCAAATCACTCGATCCATAGCTCTAATCTACATTGCAGTCTTTTCCTTCCCGCAGCCAAAGCGGCTATCACAATAAATTTCGCGCCTTGTCCTGAATAAGAAGGATCAAGTATACATTGAACACCACAACCAGTATAAATTATTGACAAAATTCACCAAACATTTTTTTTCTTTTGTGCGCGCGCGGAGAAGTCCTAGAGTTAGATACTTAAATTTCTAACATTTTCAACAGCAGCAACAATATGTTTGTGCATAGGAGTTTGGCAGTTTCATTTGATAAAGAGAATTCACGGTGCATGTAGCAGAAGAACATCAACTACAATTCTGTTGGTCAAAATGGTGGGAAAAAAAAGACTCTTAGAACTTATGTTAGAGTTCAATCCAGCTAAAAACACCAAAATGTAACTTGTGCTTTGGAAAGCCACTTTTTCCTTTTCTATGCAGATGACTACAAAAACTATTGCGGACAAGACACTCACCCTGGACTATCAGAAACATACAACTTTTTCTTTCCATTTGTAGCACAAATTGCAGGCGTTGTAAACACCTTGTACCCAGAGCAACTCCACGACAACATTGATCTAATGAATCTCATCCAGCAGCATAATTGATGCACAGATCTCGCATGAAAGCGATCGCAGCAAACCACTTGAATGGACAACAAAACTTATCAGCCAACATGTATCACCTCTCAGAATTAGATGAAACCTTTTGCATAATCATAGCCTCAGCAGTGCGAATTGCCTCCGGTGATCCAGTGATTGTTACTTTCCTGCATGTCACATTCAGGGAAAAAAGAAGAAAATTAGGAAACAGCAAGCCGGTCACAGACAAAAAAGAAAAGAAAATGAAGGAGCTGTAATACCTATCTGAGGTGCCAGAGAGGAAATCACCTCTATCTGATATCTTAATCCTAGCTCCACTAACCTACATAATTGGAGGAATGTAAATGAATAATAAGATTCAATAATATTCCTATATACTAAATGATTTTAACAAATATACATAGTTCATAACATAGCAGCTTCTTACAGCAACAAACTTATACAATCTTCAGATCTTTTGGAATGGAAACAAATTTAGAATTCAATAGTCAAAATATACACCCAAAAATCATATAGCAATTTGATTGTCTCAATCGGATTTTTCACATAAATTAACATCCATATGAGTTTTCTATTTTAAAGGATCTCGTTGTTAATTGTAGATAAAAGGGGTCAAGATGAGATTTTCAAATCTGCATAAACTGTCTATAATGTGACAAATTCCTTTCTTTACAAAATAAACCCTCGAAAGTAATCATTTATCCAGGGTCACATATCCCTTATTACCAAACATTAATACAAGATGATCAGTTAATGTGGACTCATCACTTGCACCAATGCACTAAAGATGAGAGATCAAACCGAGGGACTAGATGCATTATGCGAACCTGACCAATCTCCATTATGTTCCTTCCCCCACGACCGACAACAGCACCAATATGCTCATCTGCAACACCAATTGTGACTGAGCTGCTTTGGCCTTCATGAGACCCCATAGATGACCTTGTGGGAGCTGCTTGTGACATCATACCCTGACAGATACATGACTCAGAAGCATCGTTAACCAGATAAAACCAATACTAATGCATCCGATAATGTGTTACATCATAAAAAAAAAAAAAGGGAAGAAAAGAGAACAAGATTATAAAGCAGGACTTTGGAGAAGGAACACTTAAAAAAGATATGGTATCTTTCAAATGTGTCTGAACAGGTTCATGCCTAGCGATGCAAAAATACCGATGATCAGTTACAGAATATGCAAAAACTGAGACAACTAACAATATTGAACTTGACAAATGAGGACGGATAGAGGCGGTTCAAGATGGAAAGGAGTGGCGCAAGTGAGCTAGAAGGGGGTGGCAAATATAGCAAATGGAACATGGCCGCGAAAGTTTCTTGAGCAGATATAAATGATCATTATGTTGAAATTCACTATCATTTTGATCCACCCATTCTATGTGAAATAGATATATACAAACAGCTTCTTAGGTTCTTTATTTTATTTTATTTTTATTTTTATTTTTATTTTTTTTTTTTTGGGGGGGGGGGGGGTACAAGCTTCTTTGTTTTCTATACATAAACCTGAAAGCTCAATGTCCACATAAGAATCCGGATGCACCAAAGTTCTCTTATTTTTTTCTGGATTGATCATCAATGTCATACATGTCATTCTAGGGCCTACTAATATTTTAAATGTCTTTCCCATGAATCACTGGGTTTTGTTAGGCACCATGATTGATATCAGTGTCCCAACAGGTTTAAAAAAGAGTGAAATCCAAAGTTCGTAAAGTTTGCATCCACAACAATTTAAAGAGTGAAATCCAAAGTTCGTAAAGTTTGCATCCACAACAATTTAAAGAAATTGCATATTTGACAATGACAGGCGATAAACAATCAAAATATATTGTAGTAGTTCATGATGCAGTTTTAATTTCTCTTAATGCTTCTGGTCTTCAGAGGGTCTTGATGTGTAGCATGGCATATCTATGAATTAACTGTTTCTAACTAAAAGGAACTTCCAAAATAATAATTGGCTGTTTCCTGTTTACCACAAATATGATCTATATAGAGAATTTGCATCCTATAGAAATACCATAACCAAATATGCGTCGTTCATTCACTTTCATATAGAAGAATAATTTATGATTAACAGTGGAAATACTAGCGTTCCATCTTAAAACAGATGCGTAGATGCATACAGAACTATGGAACAGAGTTTCTTGCCATTATCAGGAAATTCCGTATGCACTAATATGAAGTACTAACCTTGCTACTTGGGTATTTTCCCCCAATTCCATTCGGTCCATAATTTATTGTGCCGTATGTTACTGAGGGGATCATATAGCCCACGGGAACCCCAGGATAACCCGGAAAATTAACACCTGATGGTTCAAATGAGAAAGGGGGGAAAGAATATAAGAATCAGATTTCCACTAAACATGTATCATAATTTACAGGCATACAAGCATACAGAAAAATCAAATGTGGTATTGTCAACAAATAAACTGATTACAGCATAATCATCACCAATTTATACATTCAATTTTTAAGAGAACACAAAAATTAAGGAAAGGAGGGGTGGGGGATGGGGCTGGGAGAGGGAGAAAAAAAAGGGAGTTGGGTGGGGGAGGGGGTGTTGTTGGGGTTCTGGAGAGGGGGGAGAGGTGGGGAGGAAGGTAGAAGGTGAAAATAAGGAACTTCCAATGTCATGTACAAGTGTTCGTAGCATCAGCAGTATGTATAAGTAATCAACTGGATGCTAAAACAATAAAAGACAGTGACTGGAAACAAAAGATTCAAAAGGCTTAAGTAATTAAAAAGTAACATGACAAACAGATAATTCCAATTCTGCCTAATAAATAAGATGATTCTATGCAACCCCAGTGACCCCACAGAAAATTTATAGTTTCACAGTCCCAACTTGGCTCAGTCTAAATTGCCAAAGATAACAACAAGCAAGGTTTTTATTCCCTAATCTCAATGCCCCGGATCTTCATTAAGCTGTCATGATCATAAATTTATAAAAATAGAAAAGGGAAGGGAATAAAGAAATTGCAACAAAAAATACGCTTCATAGACATACACATACATATACATATAATTTTAAAAATAAAGGTGAAGAGTCATATGCATGCAAACGCTAAAGCATAACAAACTTACCCCCCCCCCCCCCCAAAAAAAAAAAGCAACAATTACATGAAAGCAACAGCTCTCTAGAACATCTCAACTCTGAAAGATGAGATTAGCCTTTTTGCATTAAAAAAGGGTGTCTCAATGCATGAGGAACCCACCATTGTGGGGTATGAGAAGGGTTAGATATACATAGCCTTATTCCTGCATGCAGAGAAGTTGTTTTCAAGTTTCGAACCCGTGACACCCGGGTCACAATGGAGCAACCCTCTAGATTAGCCTTTTTGAATATTATACTAAAATTTTCATTTTTTATTTTTTTAAAATGCGGTATCTAACAGGAGTTCTAGTGAACTGCAACACATGAATCCATATTTTTTTAAATAGGAAATAAAAATTCAATGTCGCATAGGATGCTAAAATTTGTCTCTTCTATTATCTTCAAGCATATAGTTGACTTCAACAATGTGATTGCTTTATGTAACCACAATCAATATTGCTATCTCTAATAGCTATTTATATATGATATATCTTCTTGCTCTAGTATATTTCCTTTCATTTTCCTTTTTATGCTTATGGTTGCTTAATTTTATCATCATATGATGGTTTATAAAAATATTTGTAGCAAATGAAGTATGATACAAAAAGTAGCTAACAAATAGCTTTTGCAAACTTACCACAGTTATAGGTCATGTCCTCTCCAACCAAGCATATTCAACATTCTTTTTATCATTTTTGCTGCCTTCCAATGCCTAGCCACCATTTCAGTAGCATCCTCTAAGTTAATCTAATCATGCCTTCCAAGGGGAAGCTGACGTGGGTTTAACAAGGAGAAATTTAGGGGGAAGGGCATTTTTGAAAAGAGACACGTATGCTACTCCAACACACTGAATGGTTGAAAAACTTGAAAAGAGTTCCATGAAACCATACATAAAGAAACATTCTTCACAAGTACACATGAATATACCAGATCTAGCCAATCTTATCTCATTTACTTGAGATCTACTGTGAATCTTCTTCTTTGTTTGGTTCTATCTAAAGTTGCATCCTCTAGTAATAATGACTTCCTGAAGTTTCCGTCCAGCACTCGCATTCACATCTTACTTAGATGTTCTTACATCTTTTTATACAAAATTCCAACAATCACATATTCTATCTTGTTAGTAATAGTTGTAAAAACTGTAAATGGCAGAAATAATTTGTCACGAAGTGCAGATTAAAGTCTACCACAAATAAAGGTATAGAGTCTATTTCATGTGTACATATAAGGGTATGATGCCAGCAAGAGAAACAATAACTTTTATACAATTACTCCAACAGTTGTTCCTTTAATCTAGAAATCACACTTTCATACACTTTTTTTTTTTTTGCTAAAATTTCATACACATTATTTGCAAACAGAAATTTGTCCACCCAATATTCATCTGCCACCAAAAAAATTATGGTTTTCTTACCATGATAAAAAAGGCCGCCCATTGCATGAGGCTCCGACCATTGCAGGATCTAGAGAGGATCAGATATACGTAGTCTTATCTCTACATGTGGAAAAGCTATTTATAGGATTCGAACCTGTGACCTTCAAGTCGCAATGGAGCAATCTTACCGTTGCGCTAGGGCACACCCTCATGGTTTTCTTACCATTTGTACGTAGTCTTATCTCTACATGCGGAAAAGCTGTTTCCATGTTTCGAACCTGTGACCTCCAGGTCATAATGGAGCAATCTTACAGTTGCGCCAAAGCACACCCTCCTAGTTTTCTTACCATGCTCCAAAACAAAATTCACCCATTTATAGCATCACCTCAGATTCAGATTAGCTGTTGGGCTGGTGCATGATCTCAGTCATATAACATGATTTTGGCATCTCTAGTGTAAAATCTCACGCTTTTACGCAACTCATAAGAATAGCTCTCTACAGGATGTATTTGTAGTTGACCATTGTTCATGAGTATCAAATGATCATTGATTGTCGTATTACCCAGCTGAGGCATTGGCAAATTGATAGCAAGATAATGGGATGAGCCCAAGCATAAAGGCCCTGCGCGTCCACCATTCTTCCAACTAAAGTGCATTCCTAGAGATTTCAGTTTGCGTCCTAAGTTCATGCCATATCGGGGTCAACTTTCATATCAAGATTCCCTTCTCAAACTTCATATTTTATCGACCAGGTTGACTGATACCTGATGAAAAATTTAACGACTTCTAGGTTCCCTCCATCAACTTCTTTTCTTCTCCCTGTTTCTCATAAGTCTCTCATTCATGTGTTCCTGTTGCTCTCAATGGTGCATTCATTGGTAACATCCAAAACAACTTAGGCAAGAACATTACATAGATGACTTAAAATTCAAGACTGCGATTAATGATCCACCACCATTGTCAGCTGTAAGTTGGTCCTTAGTCGAGGGAGTCCTCCAATCTGTTAATTCAATCTAATGGCCTCAAACTTGCCAAGCGATTCCAATATATCCAAGAGATAATTGAAAGCAAGATCAAGAGCTACTAATAAGACTATGCACATATATTCATGCATGCATGCATATAAAATGTTAGTTAGTTGTTCATGCTTGTAGCTTATCTTAGAGTACAATCAAAATATACAATTCAGAAAAAAAAAAAAAAGAAAAGTGATGATAGAGTAGTTCCCTTTCATAAAACATGACTCATCAGCATGTCTTGTTCGGAATTCCACTCACTAGCTGTTTTATTTTCAAGGGAAGAACTTAGACAACAACCAATATGCTCAATAATGTTGCAGACCAATGAAGACAAAAGAGTTGGCATCAATCCTATATTTTTTTCCCCTAAGTTGGTCCTGAGATGCCTAGAACTGAAAAACACATAACACATAAAACCATACTGATAAATTCTAAGGCAACAATTGCAGAAAAAACATAAAAGAAACTTCTTAAAACTATTAGGTGGATAACTTCATAGAATCTCGAAAGAACTAAGATTAGAAAACATAAATCCCACAAAGTAAACATATGCCAAACTGGCTGGTGATAGCAAGAACTTAGCAAACTGAAGGCATAAACTGGAGACACACCTGCATATGGAAATGGTGAATTTAAAGTTTGTGGATAATGAGCATCTTCTATTAACTTCGACAGTATAAGATAGACAGCTCGCATCCGTTCATCAAAAGACCCTGTCAATGTAACTACCCTATCATTCAACCCGACATAATTATGATCCTGAGGCGATATCTTAATGCCAGCCCGAGAATCTTCAATAAATGACCTGCATAAATGCATGATTGCATCCATCAGTAGATCTCAGCAACTAAATCACCAAATGAAAATAATTTGCACATCTATGTTACATTAAGAAAAAAAGGCATATTGGGGCCTTTGGCTATTGAATTTGTCCTTGGTGAGGAAACAATTGCTTTGCATTTTATCATATGATAGTTTTAGGTATATATAGTTTTGGGAAGAAAGATTTGGAAGCCTGTATCCACATGGTACCAAAAAAGGGGGGATAGGGGATCTAGAACTCTCTCTTTTTCTATTTCCCTCTCCCATTTTTCACAATTGAGTTCGAGAAGATATAGATGTTCAATGTGTACCCTATAGTAAATGGACTCTTTCCAAATATATCTCTAATCTTAACTAGGAAGATATTTTATAAGTTTATAATCTCTAATCTTGTTCCTATAATTTTATATTGAAAATATTTTTGTTATATCTTTAGAGCTGTTTTTTCGATCACACTATCAATCAAGGTTTGCGGTCTCTATACTGGACCCCATACAAGTACTCAACCAATACACCCCATATCAAGTATCAAAATGGTATATAGCTCAGTATCGACACTCAGCATGGGGACCATACAAAGTCTCGATACTCTACGAGTACGGCATGGTATGCCTTGTAATGGGCGGTACAGAACAATGCTGCCAATATCAGTCCCAAGCCCACATGAAAAAGGTGGAGGGTTGACATTAGGTTGACTGCTGATTGCAAAAAAGCATGCCAAACTGTGAAACAGATTTGCATTTGATATTGGCGATTTTTTGGGCACCCCTTGCTTAAGTACAATCACCAAATAACTAAGACAAGGTCGATGGTTATGGTTATGATTTTTCTATGTTTTTTTTTCACTTTTTTGATAAACACACTTTTACTTAATAAACTTGCAATGCATGGCCCCATAAACTATTATTGTAAATTATCAGCATGCAACAAAAGGCAGACAAGCCATAGTCAGATTGAGGAATCTTTTAGCAATATATGGTGGAACAATGCAATGTAATATAGTTTACTTACCAATTCATTAAACAGACTGATTGTATTAATAGAATTGATCCTATTTATCTAGATTTGTCATTTTGAACCTTACTTCGCATCTGGCCCTTTATCCAAGTATAATCTAGTCTTGTGATCAAAGCAAATGTATAGCTGTAAATTATTTAGAGCTGGCAAAGCTGACTTACAAAGATCTTTTTTTAATTCAAAGTATATCAAACAGCATAATGACATTATTAATGATGAAGTATGTCTGGACAAACCATACTTTATTGTCGATCCACCTTTGCCAATTATTCCACCACATGAGCTATTTGGAACAATAAGCCTCACTTTTGATCTACTTTCAACATCGTTACTCTCTTCTGCCTGTTTATGCAAGAAGAAGAAAAGTCAGATGAGATAACTAAAGCGCAAAGAGAAACAAAATTAAGGGCATATAAACAACGCATACCTCGGTCAGCAATTTCTCAAGGATCAGTTCCATTGCCTTCGTTATTTCACTAAGCATTCCAGAAATCATGATTATTCTATCAGATGTTCCTGGAAAAAATTCATGATTGCGTGATAGCTGAATACGAGCTCCAGACTGTGACTGAAAATCAGTAATGGTTGATCCACCCTTTCCAATAATACAGCCAGCTGCAGTATTTGACACAAGAAACCTAATGTTTGTTGGTTTCTCCTTATCATCTGACCACAAGAATGATAATGGATATTAGGCCCACACAGATACAGGATGGAAAAAACAAAGAGCTAGACTGCCAAAGAGGCACAAATATGATTTAAAAAAATCAAAAAAATGAGGGAACAGAGCGTTCTCTGTGAAGTATAAATGGCAATAGGCAGGATAAAGGCGACAGTATTTAGCATGAAGTTAAGGTCGGAGGATTCTGGCTAAACTAGATCAAAACCATTACATGCCAATAGGCTGAAATGGATCAAATAATATCCATCCAAATCCATTTCCATATCCGAATCTATCCGGATATGCATATAAATTTTAGTATCCAACTAATGTCTATATTCACTTTTGTGTCCGTCAAAAGAAAAGCATATAATATGGACACACAGCTATCCAATCCATATCTGTACATCTCATTCCATTTTTAATACTACTTAGTCTCATACAGCTCTCACAAACTTAAAGGGAAATAAGTGACAAGATTAACATGTCTATAATTTAATTTACATTCCATACAATGACATGTTTAATTTGGTGGATTGTAAAATTTAACTATATAATTTATATTAGTATGTAATACGTATATTTATAAGCGTCCACGTCCAATTTATAGATATATCCATTCTAAACAAATATGGATATGAATAATCTCTGTATCTGTATTTATAGTCATCAAATAACAACATATATGGATATGGATACATTGATATCCAATCTGTATCTGATCCATTTTCAGACTTGGTGTCAATAGTAATTCATTCCTAATAGCCAGATAGCAAGTCAATACCATCATGATGCTAGTACTCATAGTCAGACAAAGGCCATGCTCATTCCAATGGATCTCTGTTAACAATTTTCTCAGACTTGTTGGATCCATTAACAATAAGTAAAGAGCAATTCTGGTGTTCATCTTTTGGCTATTTGAATCATATTTCTTCCTTCCACCATATAATGTTTTCAATTGCACCATATGATATGGTAATAAAGTAAATTTCCTTCCATTATGTTTAGCCACTTGTTCCTTATCATCATCAAATTTCATCAACAGGTCATTTGTAGATGTTTCTTAACATCTTGGTTTATCTCCTTCAAGTGCAGCATATATCATTTTTGCAGCATCACTTTAACTGTCTAAAATCTCAATCAAGCTCAGGAAGACTACATTGGTCGGCAATGATTATGCTAAGTTCCTTGACAAAATCAATGTAGAAATCTAAAATAATGTATTATCAAAATTATTTAGCCCTACATGTTGGTGTTTTTTGTAAACTCATTATTTCCACAGACGTACAAAGACAAGGAAGTAAAAACAACAGCAACATATGCATGCATGTATATAGATCTTCTTGAAGGTGAACAAAGAATCTTCTCAAGATTAGATAAATTAATGACATAAAAGAAAGTTGGCTGTAAAGATCATAACTTGCACCTAGATATCCATCCTGGCTAGTTGAATTGAGTTTCACCATCAAAAAAGGACTTATCAACTTAAGTTACTAAAAAAGGTGTTCAGTTTATAAGAAACACAAGGGCATTAGGCCATATAAGGTTCTCACTAGGGGCCTGTTTGGACGTCAGAAGATCCTGAAGCCTGACAAAATCTTCCTCACACCACCACTATTTTAAAGATCCATCTGAAGTCGTACAGTTAAAAGAGAATGGGCCAGCCATAACAGAACTTATCCCTATTTTTCAGGGAGAAGATAAATCATCTTTGAAAAGGATTTTACTTATCCCAAAACATGGATTAGTTGCATTGCAGGTTGCCACGATATCCAATAAAGACCCTGTCTCTAGCATGTTTTGTAATCCCACCTTCTCATCAGGAAGATCTTATTGTCTGGTATATAAACAGGGCCTAGAGGTCCAAGTGTAATTTTAACTGTTCAAAGGTTCTTTCTTTCCAAAACTTCCAAGGTTTAGTAAGTAGAATGATACAAAGTCTCCATCATGTCTTGTAGTGTTACGTTCAGCTTACCCCATGCCATCGATCTGAGCTTTATGATTTATGTTATTGGGAGGAACAAGCAAACTTCTTAGCTTGCACTTGGTTTGGAGTTAGGTAGGAATAAAACCCACTAACCCACTAACCCACCTAAAGATGCTTGGATTAAAATACTTCAATGGAGGGGCAGAACAGGTACTTCGGAAGAATCTGTGAGTGTATATATCTCAATTCCTTTTCCTTCTTTTCTAACCCAGCTAACCCAGGTAATAAGGAATATATCTACTCCACTGAAAAAGGAGGAATACTTTCTGCTTTAACCCTCCATTTCTTCCCCCATATTACTCTACTTAAACCAGTTAATGCGTGTTTCATTATTTTTGAACTGAAAGCAGCCTTAGTAACATGAGCACAAAATGGCCCAAGTTAAAACAAAATATGCAAAGGAAATTTGCATATATTTCCTCCAAATCACATAAAAACACATTTCCCTTAAATGTTTATACAATCTTGTAGGTGTTTTACACAAGTAAAGGACACAAAGTTTGAGAATGAGCATATGTTTTCGATGTTTTTTTCCTCATGAATGTTCTTGACAAAATCAAGGCTTCTGTATCATATATTGTGTTGATACCAGAGTGTAAAGATAACCAATATTGCCAATAAATAGGCTACGTATACAGAATGGTGATATAACCAACTAGTTCCAAGACCACACAGTGGCTTACTATGCAACAGACTAGTTACTGCTTTACTGTCATTAATAGCAGCTTGACAACACTCACGTCCCTGCAATTTTCATCTAAAGTGTTTGGAAACTGGAGTTTGTTTTTCCTAATAAAACGCGCACGAAGACATAAATTATCAATTTTCTACAAAGTTTGTAACCCTAATCTTGAAAGATCTTGAAGGGAACCACATTCAGCCATTTAAGCCCATTTTCTCCCAGAATAATTATCGAAATAACAAATAGACCACAGGGGTTTCTGCCTAATCTATCACACGATTAAAACCACATTCTTTGCAGACACTAAAACAAGATTAATTTTATCAGTTTCAACGTTGCAATCGTCCTTCCCCTAATAACCAGATCAATTAAACAACAGCAAACTAATGGCAAACAAAAGCCAGATCTCGTCTATTGATCTGCGAAGCAGCAAGAACTGTAACCATCGGAGGAAAAAAAAAGCGAGGCATAACAAAAGAGAAAGAGACGGGAAATATCGGCATCGCCTGATCTCACCGCGGGCCGGAGATCTGGGGAGCTGGGAACGCTTGGGGGCGGCCTCGGGGGAGGAAGCGTAGGGCGAGTCGGGGGATTCCATGGCCACGGAGGATCTGGTTGGCGAGGATGAGTGCGAGAAGGACAAGAAGGGGAAGGGAAAAGTGTCTCTCACGCTGCTTGCAGACGGGGAGGAGAGAGAGTGCGAACCATCCTCCCCCTCTTTAGGTTTTCTCTGTCCTTCACTGAAGGAGGCGGAGGGGCGGCGTATGGGCGAGCAAGTCGCGGCCAGGGGCCCTTCCCTTATTCTTTGCCGCCGCTACTGGGCTAGCCAGCATTGCGTACGAAGTATCCTTGGGAGACCCAGAAGGGGAACCACATGCTTCCCCACCTTGGGCCCTATTAATTATACAACTCAGACACAACTATGCGGATCCACGCATAAATGTACCTACGTGTTTGGATTAATATCAGCTAAAAAGGCATTTTGTCTTTTTTTTTTTTTTTTTTTTTTTCACCGTGAGAGCTCGGAGCCTCTCTGATTACTTGAGTGGGCTATAAATAGGTTGGGTTGACTCGTAATCCAACCCGACCTGCTTAGATCCGACTTGATCTATTTTTAGAGGACTTGTGGGGCCGGATCGGATTCTAAAATTGACTCATTTTATTTTCTGAGTTGGGTCTGGATTTACTGCATTCAGATCCAATCTGACCCATTTGAAATTTAGATAATTTTAGGTTTTTAATCCTATGACCCTGCTCCGATCTGATCTAATCCGAACCTGTAAAATTATTTGGGCCCACGGGCCACAGCCCATTGAGTCAAAAATTATAGCGGTGGATCCGACCCGAATGATCCATTGGGTCAAAAATTATAGTGGTAGACTCAACCCGACTTGACTCGATCTTCTATTGGATTGAGTCTGGGTCCAAAATTAAAATCCGAACAAAGAACCAGATTGGATCAAGGTCACTCATGATCCGACCCGGCCCATTTGCATCTCCTTATGGGCTACTCTCACGACTCACAACTATGTGGGCCTCATACAGTTTCATATGGTATATTGTTCCATGCTGTGGATGGGGCTCAAAAAATCATGGCTATCATGCGATAAATAAACGATCGTGATTACGAGACTGGCTCTCTCTAGTTCCACTACGAAATGAGGATTATCAATCTTTGAGTAATATTAAGGGGATTCCATATCATGCATATCAAAAGTTATCTTGCCAAATGGTGCAAAGGTATTGGTTTTAGTTCCAAGAATTATTGTGATGCACAGCTAAACGTGAACTTGGCAGGCTAGAAGAAATGGATCCAGGGAGCTATTAGCATGCACAAGTGCTTATTTCTTCAAGACTTCAACACTAGATGTATGATAATTGCTATAGTAACTACAAGCAATATACCTGGTACATTTTGATTGGCTATGCAAACTCTAGGCCCTACCCAACTTCACCAAGGCTTTCGATTTAAATGGAACGAACCTTTTCGAAATTTTTTTATGGTATATCAAAAGCATTTCCATTAAAATGTTTTCTACACTTGAATTATTGGGGGAGTGGCTGCCATTTTGAGGACACTATTTGTAATATGATAAAAAAGCAACTAAATTGTATCGCATGATGCAGGATTATTCTCTAAGAACATTGATAGCAGATGATGGCGCATGAATAGTCAAACCATTCACCTCCTTCACACTGTCAAACAAAAATAACGCAATCAAATGAAGGACCAAAATTTTGTCCAACCATACATAATTAAGAAGAAAATGATTAAAAAATCGCAATGCAGATTCATCTCAGTGTTTTTTAATGGAAGGGCAAAAGCTTTACTGGAGTTGGGTGGTGCTAAATTTATACAAGCATGAAGGAATCTGAAGCCATGTACGTATAATTGAGAAGAACTTCTAGGTAGGTATACAAATAAAATATGCCTCATAGCGTACTTTACAAAGAAAGCCATCGCTCATCAGTTCATCTACGGGCGCAATTTTTGGGAATTCGGGGTTCGACTCGCGCACGTGCAACTGTAACGTGTGCGACGTATTGCGTTACTGTGCCCGCCATGGTAGTTAATAGGCAGGCGCTTCCCCTGGTGAAATTTATTCTCCCTCCCTCTCTCTCTCTCTCTCTCTCTCTCTCTCTCAGAGGGTGTCCTGCTCGTCCCACTTCTTACGGAGCGAGGGTTTCTCGCAAGCCCTTTTAATCCACCGTCCTCGCTCTCTTCCGCCCACCCCCTCCTCGGAGAGTTGATGCCTGATGCTTCACCCGCCGCGTATACCCAAGTGCTGCCAGCACCCGAGGAGCCGGAGGGCTCGCCGTCCTCCCTTTAAAGGTCTCTCTCTCTCTCTTTCCTTCATCTCATATCCCTCTTCGTGATCTTGATTGCCGCTTTTTGATGCGTGATCTGGCAATTCCTATTGCCTGCGAGTAGATTCTTAAGGGGGGCTTGGATTAGATTTCTTCTGAAATTTTAGTTCTGAATTGGATTTTGATGGGATTATCGTCTTGTTTATTCATTCATAGATTAATTTCAGATGATTATCTCTTTTTTTTGGCCAAATGGATAAATTTCTTTCTCGTGGTATGGTTTTGTGTGGTTTGAAGATTGCTTGATCATTCATACACCCTAAGCATGGATTGATATTAATAAATAAAAACTGATGACAAAGAAGAACGGAAATGATGCCGTTTTCAGATTTTGTAGAAAAAAAAACGAGCGATCTTCACACTTCTCTGTTCGTATTTCATAGCTCCCTGTGCACCTTGTCTGTATTAACAGGTAAAGGGAAGTTGATTTAATCTTAACCCTAATAGGATCAAGTACTAATAAGTTTAGTTGAATACTCTGTAACTCTCATAAATCCTTATATTTGATATATGTTTGGATCACATTGGTGATAAATGCAATACAGTACTTGAATAGATACCATGTACCATTCATGGATATAATTATCATGTAGTCATAACCCTCCTCATACTCATTATAGATCTTACATAAAGCTAGCTGAAGAGGAAGAGGCATTAACTTAATCAAGAACTACAATGTTATAATGCAAAAGAGATTAAAAAAAAAAAACAGCATGGAGGAGATGGGATTCAGAGAGCACCCTAGTGAGGCAATAGCATCTACAAAGTAATAAATGGTCTTAAAATGCCTGATGTACACATGGATTACTAAAATGTTAGTGATATGGATGGCACTTCGGTTTTCAGAATATAAAGGGGTCAGTATTTCAGTAACAACCTCTAGTCAATGAGGTTATTGCCAATATACTTAATACATGAGGTAGGAGGTTGTCAATGAAAGTTTCAGCTTCTATAGGATTTGAGATGCTATAAAAAACAGAGAGGTTATAATATATGGATATAATACAGTAGGTTATAAGTTTGTTAAAATTATATTTTACAGCATAGAATGATGGTAGCAGATGATTGCCCAACAATTTAACATGTTTAATGATTAATCTGAATGAAATTTATATCCTTCTTAATGCTTCACCATCTATTTAATTCTAACGAAAACCCATAGGCATAGGCTTTTCATCTTGCAGCAGTAGATTTGAAATGTATTTCTACCTTAATCCACTTGGAGCATGCAATGTAGTTATCATATTTTAGTTATTTAAAACGTCATGGACATTGTTTTTCCATTGTATTGGACCTTTTGATATTGTAAGGGTTCAAATCATGCCTATCCATCACCATAAATAAATTTCAAATTCTCTAAGTTAGAAATAAGCTATATTCCTTGTGTATGGTCATGTAACTTGACCATATCTGGTCAGATTTTTCGGTTCCCATGTGTGCTAAGTAAACATGATACGAACTGCAGAACTATATGGCACATACATGAAACTTGAAACCTTTGAAGTGGTTAACATGATACAATGCACTTGAAGCCACAAAACAAGAGATAGTCGCATTAGTAAGGAAATATACATAATTTAGCAGTCACTTCAAACTTGATATGTTTCAATGGCAGATCATGGATTTAGTAGAAGTCAGATTATATGGCTTTGGAGATAGAACAAGTATGACTTGCTATCTTTGCTCTGTATGTGAAAATGTAGTAGTGATGGGGGATAACCAAGAGGTGAAACATGAGCCCAAAGAATGCAAGGTTTTAACATCAAGAACCTCAGATAAAACAACATAAAGAACTCTAGATAAAACAAGTGTTACAAGGCAGTGAGCAAGATTCGCCGTACCATACCGAATCAGGCGATATGGAATGTACCGTACTATACCAACTCGGTACCGGCACATAGTACAGAGGGCGTACTAACACTCGGTATGCTAAACGTGCCCCGTACCATACCGTACCGACATATTGATAGTGTGGCATTGGTACATAGCTCAGTACCGAGATGACGTACCTTAGTAATGAGTAAATAGTTCTTCCAACTAAAGCATTCTTCTTAGAATCTTTTACTAGGCAAAAGAATGCTAGGAGCAATACCATGTGGCTCAATGTTTAGTTCCTACTTCATTCAAACTCAAATGAAGTTATTTAAGCACTAATCGTGGCTAGTATTCTATGTCGCTTCAATTGGCAGATAATCGGCCCTTGCCAATATATGCAGGAAGTTTTGTTCAGTATATTGAGCTATCTAGAATCCTCAATATGAAGGAGCTCTTGTTTTCACTATTTGATATCACTGTCCTTGATATTGCTGGTTGCGCAGATTTAATGTTAGATAGGTGGTCTACAATTCCATATTGGACACTTGTATCAGGAAATCTGGCTACTTAGAGAAGTAAAAGGTAGGCTGAGATAATATGATGTAGCATATAAGACAGGAATAAACTATAAAGACTTAGCCCATTTATCTTATAATCCGATTTATGTTGATGAGAAGCAATGGGAGTGGAAGAGCTCTCTTGGCTGTATTCTGTGGTTTATCCTTTAGATGGTCACCAAGGAACTTGGATAGTCATAACTTTGGATTCTTATCCACAAGATCACGTTCTGGAGATTTTTTTTGGCTGATATTAAAGATAGGTGAGATTATTGCATTTGGTGGACTTAATTGACAAATATACTCATGCTGTGAACTTATGACAGATCCTTGACAAGTAATTTCACTTGCTTGCTGATTTTAAAGATAGGTGAGATTGTTGCATTTAGTGGACTTAATTGACAAATATATCATGCTGTGAACTTATGACAGATCCTTGACAAGTAATTTCACTTATGAGCATTATTGTCTTGTAGTGTATAAGCAGTTCTTTTGTGGGCAGGCAGACGCTCAAACATATAAATTTGCTGAAGTTTTTATTCCTCTAGTCTATTGCTCTTTCTTCCTTTATTCAGGTGTTACCTGCATACGCCATGTTTAACGAACTTTGTGCGACCAAACTTTTAAGTGATCGAACATTCTATGAAGTGTCCTTCTAAGATGAATTGTGGGCACTTGGCACAAAAGTTTAGAGCGTCCGGTTACGAAACAATTTGATTGAAGATAATTTTCTTAGCCAGCACAAGTGCCAAATATGATAAATCTGAGATGTAAAGATTCTTTTGCTGAAGTGTAAATAGATTTTCATCTTTTCTTTAACAAAATGGTAGTTCTTTTGTCCAGAACATGCCCATAACTGGTCAAATTGGTCTGTAATCCGACATTTTATGTAAAATATGAATATATAGTAATTTGTAATTACATATTGGATGTTTCTTAATCTGATGTTCTTTGGATGTCGAAGTACCATCATAGTATTGTGCTTTATCTTTGCCATGTGGTGGAAGTAATATTCTTCTTGATAATTTTGAAAGGTGGTAAGGCATGAACTATGTCCAACACTCCAACCTGTTAAGGATATGCTCTTAAATCTTTCAGTATTTGAGAAAGGATTGTTACTCGCTCATGGATACTTTAGTATTTTCTTTCTTCAATTTAGTTTTTGTACTTCTGTATCTCTGTTTTGAATGGGAACAAATGTTCAGCATTCAATCGCTGCAAATCATGCTATCAATTTCTGTCAACTCAAAAAGAAACAAGTAGGATTTGCTGTATTTGCTGTTCATTTACTTCTTGCTGTTGATTTTTGGGATATCAGTGGGTTGAGCGTGGATTAACATATCCAAAATTTGAATAGTTTGACCTGAAGTAATTTAAAATTAGGCCTTCAGTTGGCTGGATGATCTCAGGTTTTCCTTCTTATAAATGGTGGATTGTATTAGTCAACCTTACTATGTCTTTTGTCTATAATTGAACTCAAACTGAAAGTCTGTTCATTGTTTTTCCTTTATAGTTTTACATCTTGTAGTTTCTGCAGTGTGTTTTTTGGACTATGTTATTTAAAGATAGATGTGTTCTGCCAAAACACTGTTGACTTTCATGTCTCTATTAATTAGGTTCGCCACTTAATCTGCTGTCAATGTTTTATCTCCAATTCTTAGAAATGCTGAGAAAATTCTATATTTGATTTAATTTTGGTTAACAGGTTCTTTTTCTCAATTCCGTAGCTGTAAAGAAAGTTCTTCCAGCACCACAACCACCAGCACAGATCAAGGCAGTGATGAACATTCCTTGGAAGATGGAGAAGATATGTCAGAGCTTTCTTTGTTTAAGTGGAATTTGTCTTGGAAAGAAGACAACAAAGGAATATTCTCAAACTCGGTAGAAGTACCGGTCATTGAAGTTGAATCAGTAACTAAAATTTCTTCATCGGATTCCAGCAAAAGTGGAATGCCTCATGCAACATGGTATAACTGTGATTGTTATATACTGAAAAATGCTTTTGTTTAGATTCCTTAATGCACGGTTGTGTAATTTGTGGTATTTTCCTTAAAAGTCTGCACTAAATTTTCTGCCTTTTTATCTTGTATTGGTTTGTGTGATCCACATGTGAAACTGGTGTCCAAAGTGAGTAGCCATAACAATGATTATCAACGTGTGCTTGTGTCCTTGTCTGCATGTCTGTGCATGGATGGGCATCTGCATCTGCACGAGAATTCTTCATTATTACTTGCTAGTGGTTAAATCTCTGGTGAAACCAATCATATTTTAAATTCCTTTTTCCTATATTCATCGACTCTTCTTAAATTTCTATTTAATGTTATGGTTGATCAAATTAATCTAAATATTGATTCATCAAGTTTTTATAAATTTTGTTTTTTTAATGGTCATCATATCAATTACTTTAATGTTTGTTTTATTTTGCACTTTGTTATATTCCCCTTTGTCAGTTTACATGACATCTATTTGAAATCCCTTTAACTCTGAAACTTGATTTTTTTTTTTTATGCAGGAGTTACGGATCATATTCAACTGATCGGGTTAGTAGCCACTTGTCTGCAGGATCGTCACCAAAGACTGCCGATAAATCTTTGTTTCCAGCTGCTGGAAACATGGAATCTTGGTTGGCTCCTGGAAATGTGGTATGGGCTAAAACTAGTTACCATGAGTGGTGGCCTGCAGAGGTAGGTTATAGAGACAGTTACCTCATTGCTTTTCTGGATGAGTTTCCGAGCATGCCATTTTATTCTTCTTCTTCATTGACTTAAAATATGCTTATAATCTTGTCCATGATTATTCTGATCTATGAACTTATTCAGGTCATGGATGAGAGAGTTATTCTAGATTGCACTAGCACTCACCACATTGGGCATGTATTAGTGCAGCTTTATGGGAACAATGAACAGTGAGTACAGTATTGTTCGATATATGTAGCTCTTTAAAGATTCTATAGGTTATACTTTATCTGGCCTCTTGCTTCTGGGATGTAAATAAGCTTATTGTTTCACTCTCTACAGTGCGTGGCTTGATCCAGTTAGAGACTTATCACAATTTGATCATGTGCGTAATACAATTCCATAGAACTTCTATCAATACACACTTTAGTTTTTGTTATTTATATGCGATGTTCTATAAATTCTGCATGCCTTTTGCATCTAAGGTTAAGCATCAATTTATAGATAACGTTTGGACCAGTGCGATGTCTCTTCTAGGTTTAAAAACTTTTCCATGATTTACCTGCTATGGGGATATTCACTTTGGTGGCTGTTAAATGATTTGGTCACTGAAAGAATCATTTCCTTTTTGAAAATTTTCTTGAAAATTTTGGTGGTCGATATGGTTTTAGTCCTTGTTTTTGGTTACTTTGAAGTTCTGTGCTAGTTTGGTGCCTGTGAATGTCATCTATATTCCCCTGCCTCCCTTCAGTGAATTTTAGGTACCTGTCCGGGTTATTGAAAACTTGTTATTTACATGTCTTGACGCCACTCTCATTAGGAAATAGGTAATGAGTTGCCTGTTTTTTGCCCAAGAGCTACCTTATTTTTTGAAGCTGAGTCGATGGATGCAAGTAGTTTCCCAGCTACTAATCTTTGATAGATGAGAATCTTGGCAATGTTATGATAGCAATTAGGCCCCATTTGGGGGAGCTTTTAGAGGGCAAAATGCACTTTTTGGCCCTCCAAAAGCACTTTTAGATAAAATAGGGGTGTTTGGTAAAATTTAAAGGAAAAAGCTAAAACAACTTTTTGGGAGAAGCTCCAAAATACCCCAAATTAGAAAATGAAGCTTTTTCTAAAAAGCATTTTTAGAAATTGTCGGAAAGTTATTTTGAGTTATAATATTTTTTTTTGGACCAAAATATCTATAATAAAATATAATAATTACACAAAGAGATAAATGGTCATTGGAAGGGTGAAAAATTAATTTACACTAATAATTATAATATTTTATATCTTTATTATTGTATTACACTATAAATATTATATTATATCATAATACATTAATATGTTATGTTAAATAATTTAATATTATGTTATATTATACCACAGTCATCAAGAGGATGGAAAATTAATTTACGCTAATAATTATAATATTTTAAACCTTTATTATTGTATTATACTATAAATATAATATTATATTATATCATAATACATTGATATGTTATGTTAAATAATTTAATATTATATTAAATTATCATGCTGTAGTATACGCTATTATATTACTATATTATATTACATTACATTAATATTATACTATATCATATATTTATATATTAATATATATTATATTTTATTATGCTCTGTTGTATAATACTATATAATGTCCTTTATGGTCATTTTATCATACCAAAAGTACTTTCTCAATTTATTTATTAAACACTTGTTAAAGTTTTATAATACTTTAGAAATGTAGTTACCAAACAACAAACATCTTTTTATAAAAACTTTACTTCCAAAAGCTCTACTACCAACAACTCTCCCAAACAAGGCCTTAGTAAAAGAGAAACTACTATATTGCAAAAGATGATATTCTAAACCATGTTATCTCTGATTCAGTTAGTAATTCTCGGAACCAAGTTATTTTAAATCTTGTAGAAACTGGAAGTTAATTTTGGATGAAACCTCCTTTTAGAGGTGGAATCTAGAAGGCCTTTATTGTTATCCTCTTCAGAGATGAAATATTAATTATGATAGGCTGTGAAAACACCCTGCACACAGTGAACTGAGCTGGCTCATTGGAGCCACTGGATTGGTCTGACTAGAAACTCCAAAAGTGTGTTGCCTGACTATGAGATATCCTCTACTCTGGATGTTGACCCAAAAAAAGCATGGTCCGCTGGCCTGGATTTCAAAAGATTTCCCACTGAGGACTGCAATATTTGTATTATGAATTAACATTATTTGGTGAATTTCTTCATTTGTGCCAAGCCTCTTCCATGGTGAGTTGTAGTTTCTATCTAGAGCTCCAAGGTGTTCTGCAAATATAACCTGCATTTTTTAGTGTTTAATGATCCCTAAATATGACATAACTAGTCCACTGCCTTTAATTCGGTGTGCTTTTACTTTCTTTGAGGAGAAAGGGGAGGGACAAACTGTGTGATATCCATGCTACACATACACAAAGACCAGTGAAGGAAGACTTGTCTAACCAGTACTGTAAATGGTTAAGGGAACTTCTTGCAGGCTTTAACTGGGGTAATGTTGTCTTTTTTAAGAAACAACAAGTCTGTAAGTTCATGCAAGTATCCCTTTTTTCAAATTATAGTTTGTATGGCCTATATTTTTTTCCAAGTTTCTATCGAATGTCCTTGCATTCTACTGATTACTTATGCATAGGCTTAACCAGAGTTAGTTCTTGAATGTATCTAAATTATCATATTTAATTTTTGTGTAGTGCCTTGAAGAAAGGAGCAAAAATCCGTTAGAAGCATTTCAAGATGCTCTTAAGCAGGTAACTAAGTCCTTGAATCAAAGCTTTCATGATTAGATATCACTGTCTTGCATGGTCAAATCTTTCCTCTTCCCAGGCTTTGAGCAAACATGCCCGTACAAGTTCAAGAGCATTATCGAGGAGATGCTCTGGTGAGGTCAAGAGCTCAAGCCAAAATGACACATGTGGTACTATACTTTTTCTTCTTATGATCCATTTATTCACAACATCAGAAATTCTATTTTATTTGATTTTCTACGCCGGATGCAGCGGACCCTTCAAATTCAAGTAGAATGAAGGACGACGACATAGAGGAAGGGCGGGGTAAAAGGAAAAGAAAAATGAAAATTCATTTCGATGTAAGTGGAACCTCAATACTTATCATTCCTGCTTGGGAGAGAGACTAAAACTCGTTTCAGATATGAGGATAGAATTATCATTTAGTATTTTGTGGCCAGAAGGTTTTGGTTTTTGGTTTCCTTACTCATAGTAGACTACTGGTCTTGTTATAAACAGAAATTGCCATTCCTGTTCAAATATCCTGTTAGCATTCATGTCCATTCTCCCCCATTCTTTTCAGGAGTTGAGTTTTCCAGAGAAACCACCAAGAAGAGTGCGTCGTCTAAGGATAATGCGGTACCTTGGTCTTATTGCTCCTGTCGGATCTCCCTTTTCTCCCTCACATGTGAGAACTGCTTGATACGATGCGATAATTCTTTTATGTTGATTGTTCATCTTGGAATGGTTCTCTTTATAGGCAGCCATTATGTGATGAATTGTGCCAGTGGATTCCTGAACATGTATAAGTCTCTGGTTTGTGGGACTGTCTCCTTCAGACAAGCTTGTTTTGAGAGAGATCCCTGATGAGGTAATATCGAGATGACATGACTTTAACCACTCAATGCCTGTGTGGAAAATTGATGCTTGTATATATGCTTGTATACATGGGTGGATGAAATGGGTTTGGTGCAATGCCCATTGCAGTTTTTGCCTCATCAAAAGCGAGAGAGAGAGAGAGAGAGAGAGAATCTTATGAGTAAAGCATCATTTGATTGGTTCTGGAATTAGTGCAGAGCATGTGTGATCCCCATCAGACTAATTATTTTTACTACTTACCTATTTTAGATATTCACACTCCCACTTTTTTTATTATGACAACGAAATACATGACCATAAGGGCACTCGCATTGGCACACGGGATGAATGTAAATGAAAAGCATGGACTAATATTGTGGCTTAGAAAAATCCTTTTTGTTGTTTATGCTGCCTGGATGCTTAATAAACGCACCCATATTTTGGTTTTGGCGTTCCTCTTCTATTTGGTTTTCATAAGGCACTTTTATGTAATTATAATCTACGACAGGGTTTTGCATGTAAAAGTACTTCAAAATCGGCAGCGTTGGCCGATATCTTGTGTGGTTCGCATGTGATACTCGGTCCTACCGGGGGTTTGCTGAAAACTGAAAAATGGTTGCCGTCGGTGGATATTTCCTACTTAAACCCCAGTAGAACGTTAGTATCAATAATATTTGAGCCCACGGCGTAATAATAATGAATTGAATTCGGTGGTTCGAAGGTACCGCCCGTTGGTGACCGCAAGGTGCTTCTCCCGCCCTATAACTAATTACCCCTTCTCCCCATCTCCTTTCCCTTCGAGAGCTCATGAGGTCGAAGGGAGGCTTCATGTCTTCATAGAGTTGGTGGTCCGATTCCAAACTCCGTGATCGCCGGCAAGGTAAGCTTTCCAATCCCATTAAAAATGGCTTTTCTATGCGCTATTCTTCCATTTTAGTCTATTTCTTGGTGTAATAATTAATGGGTTGGGAATGAGGTCATCAGTTGGAAGCATTTTTAGCCTGTGGAAAGAAACCAGGAAAAGCCTTGGGATCCTTTGGGATCGGAGAAGTGGTTTCAAGAAGGCCAGGGTTTCTGATTTAGGAGGAGGCAGGCCATCATCAGTTCTCGAGTTCTTTTCATGGAGCTAATGAAAATCCATATAGACTTAACAGAATCAACTAAAACTGGAGAAAATTTTGAAGAATTACAGGGCCCTCAGCGCTCTTACTCATGAACCTCATGTTTTAATCATAGAATATTTTTCTGGGCAAAACGAGGGTCAGGAATCTTCCGCAGCTAAGAAGTGACTCCCATACACCGAACTTGGTTTTGAATTGGAGCGCATGCTCTTAGCAGAAAGCGACCTGCATTACAACAATACTGCAGATGTCGACGGGGGTCTCGCAGCTTCCTGGTTCCCGATGTTATTTTTTATGTAATGTGAAGAAGAGAGAATTGGCATCCATTATCATGGGCCGCGAAGAATAAAGGGAGGGGATCTCTCATGCAGGGCAACGAATTTAAACCTTTGGCATTTCCATATCTCAAGCTAGCTCCGGTCCTGTTGCGGTGATGGAGTTCTTGAGAAGTCATTGCGGGAAGTACCATTCTTCTCCTTGTATTAATTCTGAACGAAGGCCCCGTCGTAGCTACAGCTTGCAGTCCTCCTGTTGACCAGGCTGCCACTGCCTGCTATCGTATTTGTTTGCGTAGGTGTGTGAAAAGACAAATGCGTGGGTGTGTGTACGCGTGTAATTTACATGCAGTTCCGCTGCATGCTATTGTAGTTGTTTGTGCAGGTGTGCCATAAGACAGATTTTGTGGCGCGCGTGTGCATGTATGCGCATATGTGTTACGTCCGGTTACTCAGTTACTGCATGTGGTTGGTCGACACGTCAGAGTTCAATTGCGCCCGGTTGATATCATCTGCGGTTTTCATCTCCAGGGATTTTGTTTGGGACAGGATCAGATAGTGGGATTCGCCTAATAAAATCTGAGACCATGCGATGCATTTCATTTAACCTGTTCGTGGATGATCTTTCGAGTATCTGTTGGTTCTCGCTTCTCACAACTTATGAGCTAAAAATGTGATATACCTTACTCAAAAATTATAAAAAACAGAAAGCTGTGATTGGTGGGCTTTCCCACCCCCTTTGACTCTCCGTCGAACCACCAATTTCATCCAAACACGGTTGAGCATGCGCAACAAGTTTCCGGTATCGAATAATCCTCAAAAAAATGAAGTTGGCCTCATTTTTTTTCACAATATGAATTCAACAAAATTTTATGGAATAGAGTTGCAAGGACGGACCTTAATTTTACCTCAAGAAAGCTCCAGCTTACCTATCTTGTACAGTTTGTAAGTCGATAAAATTTTTTAATAGTTGCGCCACGACTCTGGGATACGTCACCTCATTACCTACATACACTTCCTATCATGAAAGATAAAATAAAAACAAAAATAAAAAAAATGATCCTCTCGCTAAATTATGAGACTAAAGGGGAAGTTCTCTATTGACTTGAATAACGATCAAGAATTAAAAAAGGAAAATCATACTTTGAAGTAATTCCCTCTAATTAATCCATACTAGTTTTTATTGCAAATAAATGCAAGTTATTATCTTAAAACATTCATTTTGACCGAGTGTTATATAACATCGCTAGGGCAAGAACTTACCATTTCTAAACTTGTTTACAACTTTCACGTTTACATTTTAAAAAATAATTAACTAATACCAAATATATAGATATACATTTTTAATTTTTTAAAATAAGAAAAATGAAAACTGATGTCAAACGGTTCCCTAATATACTACCTAACATAATTTTTCTATACTTATGTGCTCCTACATTAAGGTTTCTCAATACCATTTTCGCAATTCCTATGATCCCTTCCAAACTTCATAAGAACCCACCAGCCAAAAACAGCTTTCGAGCAACTATATCCTGTACGTTCCAGATCCCTCTATGTACAATTGATGCGAAAAGCACTGCAAAAGGGGGCTCTTCTAACATGATCGAACCAAAAAAAGAATAAATTTCATCTGATCCCTTGCGTTTCTTGACTAGAAACACGAGGAACCGTAACTGGCTTGTGGAGTGTTGATGTCCCTTGAAATACTGTTGTTCGGGCACCCTTCAAATACTTGTGCAGCTGGAAGATAAATATATGATCAGTTCTCTGCCTTGATACACTACCATACGTGATTCAATGCAAACGCAAATGCACCTACCTCATCTGAAGTTATTTTTGTGAAACCAAATTTCTTGGTCCAGATAGATTCAGCTTCATCCGCTGCTGGAAGAACAAAATGCTTGACCTTCATACTTGCCAGCAGTCTCTCTATGCACGAAAAGAGAGATTGGAAGTATCCCTGATAAAAAAAGAAATATATCAATCAGCATCGGAGTGACTGATGATCATGAAACTAGCACAGAACCACACCACAAAAGGAAACTTTCTACAAGTTTGCAATCTTAACCACGACTTCCATCAAAATACAAGGCATCTGTCTAAAACCTAGTGCCCTGAAAAGGACTAGCATGTAGAAAAGTTACTACATCAAGTTACATGAGAACTTTCAAGTGGATGGTCCAAAAAGGACTTGTACAGTAATTCTTGTTTCTTGAGATATTAGATTATCATAAGTATTTCCAAGCAAATACCTAACCATATTTTTTGTTCAACTGCATTTGGAAGAAAAAAGCTTTTCTTCACGAACCATACAGTGAGTATTAGATGGTTTATGTGCCTGGAGCCAAATTCCAGGTTTCATGCTGATAATGTAGACAATTTATTTGCATGACTTTTAGCAACCCACATGTGGATATAACCACTCAAAAAAACATTTACACTACACAAATATCTCTTAAAAAAAGCTACACAAATATGTTTTTCAAAAAACAGACTAATCCATAAGAAAAAAAATCTTCCTGTCAGACTCGACAACAGATCCAGTTACATACACTGATTATATTGGATTTATAACTAATTTATTACGGTTACTTGTGTTCCTGTCATCCTCAAAATTAACGAGTAGGGAATAATGTAAAGTTCCACGTCACCAACAAAAATTCTCCGACAAATCTAGATAGGTGACCAGCTTAAACTGCATTCATTCCTTCCTGAACACATGCACATTAAGTAGCACCATAGCAAGATCTTTGAACCAGCTCTTACAGACTCACCTGCCCTTGATGCTCTCTGCTTGTTGCAACTAGCGGAAGTTCAGCAATTTCACTTCCCAAAACACGTAAAATCCCCGCAGATACCACAGATGAACTGCAGTGATGGAACCACATTCAGGCTCAGTGTCACATGATCCTGAGTTAACAGCAATTAGAAGCTCATATGCATTAATTAACTCTTACCCCACAGTTAATAATGCACAGTAGATCCCTCCATAATCTTGATCTCTCACCGTCCTTCTGTCATAGAATAACATAGAAAATTCATTGAAAGAATAGAAGGAACAAAAGTTTGTGGAACTGATTTGACATATAAAGATTATAGTGAAGACAGAAATAAATGATTTCTCCCCACCCATAAACCATTGTAGGGATAAGGTCCCTGCCAGTTGAAGCATCAACAATCGGGTCAAATGACTCCTGCAAAGCAACAATAAAAATTAAAAAAAAAGAAAAATATTTTTTTCAACAAAACTTTAGTGCAGAATATGTCATTAGAGGAAATAATTGAATTTTAAAAATAATGACAAGCCAAATGCAGTCACCAGCTGTCAGACTAAAGATACTGGTTTTCCATGCAGAATATGTCAACAAATTTCACTCAGAATTTCCATGACTCATCTTGCATTAGTGTCCTAAATCTAAGAGAATCATCTATGTATTCGATACTGGTTTTCACAACAATTTTGCAAGCACAAAGAACATACTAAAGATATACAGTTTCCCTCATATGATTTGCATCAAGTGATATCTATTCCTCTTCCACTTTCTCACTTAAAATTTCCACCATCAAATGTTTGATACATGTCAACCAGCATCAAAATTAAAGAACAATGGTAAGCTAGAAAATAATGTCCTTTTCACATCAAAATCTCTTACTTGATAATATATGGACATCACGTTATTAACTTCCTACTAATGCCTCGATGTCTTCACAACCATTTCTAGACACTCAAACTAGCCCTGCCTAACTGACAACTCTAACCAACAATATATTTCAAAGCAGGACCAAAGGCAGCAGGAAAAAGGTTTAGTAGTCGAGCAAGGCCCTTATCCCGGCTTTGAAAGGCGAGGACCAGCTCATGAAAGAATCGAGGGAGAAATAACTTGCAAAATGAAACGTCGTTCCTCAGGCTATCAAGTCGGCTGTCGTGTGAGTCTAAGGCAAGCGTGCCAATGCGTGCTAGGAGAAGTGGTGAGCTTTTGCGATTGGTCCAAACCTTCTAAAAGCGGCTTCTTGCGACCTGCCCAGAATGCCCATACATACCTTCGGTTTCAAGACCTTGTTCGCACAGCGAATAAAGGTCGGGCTTTTAGAGGGCTCTCTCCTCTCTTCTATTACTTGTTGGAGTTCCCCTGTCTCCCATCTTCTTTTCAAGTCCCACGCTTTCCCCGGTTAACAACGGCGAACCAATTCCAGATGCTGGTCCTAGCTCTAAACAGTCTGCTGAGAGGTCTTTTTTGATGCGCAAGTTGTAGATGATAGCCCTTTAATTGCTTAGGAGAACCGGCCTTATTTAGTAAAAGCCTTTTCTTGCTTAATGCTTTCTTTTCTTTAAAAGCCCTTTAATTGCTAAAATTAGGTTTAAAGTAAGACAAGAAATTCAGCTAGGAAATAAACCCTAATTCAATAATTATCAAAATTTATTTTTCCTCATAGACAGCACACCACAACAAAACCACATCATTATGACAAACTGGCAAAGGTTATCTACGTTGCTTCTCGTAAATAGGGAAACTTCACACCAAGTCAACAGCATGCCAACCACCATGGCCCATCTTGACACCTCACAGGCCACAGAATATTTAAATCCTTATATTTGATTACATATATGCATGCATGCATGTATATATTCGCACATATATGAACACATACATATGTGCATCTATCTACACAGACACACATACACACTGTATCCCATATATGATCCTCAAAATTGTGAACACCAAAACAACACTATAACATAGTCAAATTCTATAGTGACATCAACCAAAGAAAATGACCATTCCCCAGCAGTTCGCCTAAAAAAAGCTCTCACCCAGTGACAGTCCACTAATAATTCATACACATGCGGACCACCATGACAACACTCTTTAAGAAAATTCATTAGTGAAATACAATGTTTTCACTAGCAAAACCATTAACTTCCAACAAAAACAATTTTTGAAGTTACAACCCAGAGACAACATTGCTCATCTTAAAGTTGATGAAACTAACAAATTACTCAAAGAAACTAACAAAGTCAAAAAAACTATAATTATAAACTCATAAGTTATCCAAGCAAAACATAATTATAAAAAAGAATCAACTCTGTACATCATTCATTTATACATACATACATATACTAGGTGCAAACAGCTTACTCAAAAAATCATGTGATTCGAAGACCTCTAGCATATGCATCAAGTAGCAAAAAAATTGGACAATCTAAATAGCATCGAATTATATATGTTTTTTTGATCATTTGATGCATAGGTTAGCAGTCTCCAAATCACATAATTTTTTACAAGGTCCACAATCTCAGTACCGGGTACCGTATCAGTACCTTATTGGTATAGTACGGTACGGTACATCTATATGTTAAAATAGCTCTCTTACCTATTTTTTCAATTTTCATCTCGGTACATCTCGGTCTAGACCGGTACGCACCTCAGTGGGCGGCTTATACCAACTTGAATATATGTTTCGTACCGGTTGTCTTTCAGTACGGTACATACGCCTCATACCGAGCGGTACGGCAAACCTTGATTTTTCGTGTGCAAGCTGTTTAGAGGTAGTAGATCACATCTAACAGTTTGGACCATTGATATGGGAACCATTGTCCAATCTAAACTTGACCAAATTTGAGTAGAAATTCATTTGAGTGTAGCGAAGTCTAGTGCGCTCTCTCTCTCTCTCTCTCTCTTTGTGTATGAGGTAGCCCAGTCTGCCTCTCCCTCTCTACTTTATAGGTAGATGAACACACACACACACACACACTACTAAATCTGTAATATTTATGGTTTGCACAACATACAAAACACATCTCAGAGAGAACCACTCATTTTGGGGGGGGGGGGGGGGGGGGGGGGGTGATGGGTGGGTGATATACATATATATATGTTCTTTTTCTCCAAGAGGTATATCTAAGATATCCATCAATGTCTACCAATCGCAATCTGATGTTGACATGTAATTCAATAAGTCTCTCTTAAAATGCACAACGCAATTAGCTATCCAACATACAGTTTTACTGATAACTGTAACATTACTGGCCATTAAAGTAGTTCTACAAAAATAAAATGATAAATAGAAAACTTGGTGTTACAATAGCATTAGATTGATGAATACTCACATGGAAAATAGCGACTGCTTTGGAAAGCAACAATCTACTTTCCGCATCAGCAGTTTTGCCACTTAAAAGTCGCCATCTTATATCGGTATTGGCATCCCGGTTGAAACCATTGTTGTCGTGCTTCTTCCTTATCACATCCGCATCTATTAGAGGGATTGGCTGTGCTCCACGAAGAAGCAACTTTTGCAAAGCAGTATGAATCCTACTGCAATCAGAAGTACATAACCACTCTCCTTCAGGCAACTCCTGTAACCATAATAATAGTTAAGCTCAAAACTTTGTGTATGTTATGTGATTAAGAGGATAAACGGGCCAGAAGTGTCTTTCAACCTAATATTCACTGTAACTTGGCCTATTCAAAACTTTCGAAATTATAGACCCACTGCCACCACTTCAAGCAAGACACATAAACAAACTTTTAGGACTTGACAAAGGCAACTGCCTATTAAAAGGATAACAGGATTTCAAAGTGGTTACCTTCAAATCAGCCATCTTATGCTCTTTCAGACACCCCACATGGTACTCTCTCTCACACTGTAACCATATAAAGTTCAGTCAGTATTCGAGAAAAGGGATGACAACTTGAACATACAAATAATTGTACAACGTGAAGGAAGGATACAATTATAAAAGAAAAGAAGCTAAAGTAAAATAGTGAGAATCAAAAACATACCTGGTCACAGATAATGACAGTGCGGTCACCAAATCCTGACTTGCAAAAGTCATGGCGCCTGTAACATATTTAATATCATCAAAAAGGAAATCATTATAGTGACCAAGATCCAAAACCAACAATGAATCAAATCATAAGACCAACTACTATGGCACAGATGCACAATTTTTATTTGAAAGCTCCATGTGCAATAAAATAACAAACAAGAAGAAAGATGGAAAAAAAAAAAGAGGCGGTGAGTTGTCTATGTATAAGGTGCTATGGGACAGAATAATTTCATAAAGCCAAAGCTCAACAGATAAATTATAGCATTAATACTCCATCCATAACACCATGGAAAAAATCATTTTAGCAACCAGGTGTAAAGGAAACAAAATTTCAAATTCAGTTTACCCAACACAGCTTATACATGGGTTCAATGTGCCCAAAGCAACATAAGCATTAATATAGCAAACAAGTTCGACAAATGAATAAAGGCCCACCACAAGTGGGCTGAATCAGTTAGGCATTAAAAGCATTTAATGGTATACAAAGTTCACAAATAGATAAAATGCTAACCTGCACAGGGCACAGCCACCGATGTCATTATTGGGCGTTGAGACAATACGAATACATCGCCTAAATATCTGATCAATAGGGTCGACTCCAGCAACCCTCCCAGCAGCAATTGCATTATCATTATGCGCCACACTCCTTTCTCTTTGATGGAGACTTTGACAATATTGACAGTACCAGTCCCCTTTGGGTACGCTCAATAGACCGACACATTCTGCAACTCAAATGGAAGGGGTAACATGTTAGAAACATAGATTACGAATTCGACACATTAAAACAAAACTCAGACCAAACATACATTAGGTAACAGGTACTGCGAAGCCAGGCTTGTCATATGCATAACATCTACGTATTATCTAAAAGACTAAAACATTAATTTTGTTTTTAAAAAAAAATAAATTGTTATAAAATGCATTTGTCGTACATACAAAAAGGGGAATTTAATTATATAGCAGCACAAACAAGCAATTAATTATCTTTAACTTCACCTAAGCATCTGTGCTTCCAATAGGCATGTCAATTAAGACATTTAAAGGATACTAGCAAAAAGACATATGAGAAATGCAAGATGGAGTTTCAATGATAAAAAAAGAGTTCCTAAGTGCCATTGCATCACATCCATCCAAATGGAAAACTATTTTCTAAGGAGGAGGTTCGTCTACAATTTTTCTTTTGAAAAAGGCATGTGAAATCATACTCCTCTCAATGAAATCAAAGTATCAGCACTCCACTGACTGTATGAACCAACTCTAACCATTATACAGCATGTCTAGTATACAACACCAATAATCACAAACAGCCGGTAGCGTATTACCAGAATAATAGGAAAAACAAAGAAATTTTAAACTATAGAACTCCAAAACAACCACCATAATCTTAAAATAACAAAATAAAGATAAAAATCCAAAGGCAACCCATTGACGGGTAATCTTTATGAGATTAAATAGTGCTGGAGCTCCAGATTTTAGTAATATTTATGGAGGATCCTGCACCAGATATGAACCTCAAAAGCATCCGGATTCAGATGCAGAAATAAAGAAAAATAAAAACAACCCCTTATCTCATATCTAAATGGGTTTTTTTTATAGATGCCAATAATCACCAGACCAAGTGCTTGCTGTCTCCTTCATATATTCCTTATACATGAAACCTTTTTTGAGACAAGTATGCTCTAAAATTAGAGATACTAAGAAAATCTTTGTGACACTCAAAGTAAACACCTTTGTGGAAGGCCCGAGGACAAAGATCGCAAAGGAGAAGATTTCCACCATCTGCACAGATGCCGCAGAGATCATCATTTTCACTCGCCGACAACTTGCGGCCTTTAGATAGCGAAACAGATAATTCATGAAGAGAAACTCCATTTGAAGTATAGATGTTATTGTAACTGGAAAATCAGAACAAATGTAAAAGTGATGAGTAAGGAGTTAAGATGTCTGGAAGCAAATCAACAAGATATATATATTTTTTAATCATCAACTCACGGTTTGCGCCGAGAAGCCTGACCAGCATGAGCTTCAAACTGTGACGGACTAATCTGCCGTTTAGGATTAAGGAAGTCAAACATTTGATATGGGATATTCAAAAAAATCAACAAATTTGAACAGATCCATATTTTTACCACAGTATTGCAGCAATGACAGTATATTCCAGTCTCTTTTATATAACCCTGAAGCAATCTCTGTAGAATCATAATGACAAATATATTAAACAAAGGACCACAAAAGAGACAGCCAATCACAAAAAGAAACATTTAATCATCTTGAACACAACCTTTCCACGAACATAGTAGGCTACTTCAGTTCCCTGAGGTAAAATGTCATTCATAAAAACCAGCTTATGCAACCCCAAATCCCTAGCATACAGAAAATTCACCAAAGAACATAGATTAATAGCAAGCTAAAGGGAAAGACAAATGGAGAATAGGCTATACAAAACAAAATTTTAACAAATGAACTTAAAATACCAACTTTCTAGTTAACTTTCCCGCACTATTCTTCTTATTTGGTAGCAAATTCTTGGATGAGCTATCTGATGGATCCTCTAACGAACCAGTCCTCGATGACCTGAAACACAACAATTATATGTAAGCCATATAAAAGGTAAATTTACAAGTACACTGTAGATATAAGGAGGACAAAGATATACAAGACAAGAAGTATTCCACGAGATGTGATGTAGATCATGCACAAACAAGAATGCACCAAGAAAAGAATTTTAACTCAAAGAAATCAACCTAGAAAGAAAAACAAAAAATGTGTAAGAGATTCAAGTCAAGCATGCAATGCAATGTTTGAGTAATGCAAACACATCTTCCTGGCAGCTATGATAAACGACACTCAGATAACACGAAAGACACTTCTACTATATATTACATTACTTTTGTATATAAATGTAACTTCAACATATACCTTGAAATTACTTATAGTGGGGACAGAAGAAACCCTCTAGAGTTCATATATTGAGTAGTGCAAAGAATTATGTTTACAAGCAGTTAGTACGAGGAAAAGAATGTTTGTTCGGTTAATCTCTTATTCCTCTTTTTATCTAAGCCAATATATATTATGTTCGCTTACCTAATCTCATTGGCAAATATGATTTGAAATTGAAAAGTACAATGGTTATCTAATAAGGCTTTCATATGACCTTGTATATTCACCTTCTTTAGCTTGGATACTTATCCTGCTCCTTTACCATCAAGTTCTCGAATGATCACTATAAAGATACACCACAGCTAGTATATCCAATTCATTTTTTAACTCAAAGATATAATACAACTAAAATAAAACAGATGTAACATGCTACATCTTCATATCTTGTTTTCTATTTGGATGATCTTGCCATCATCTAATCATGCACCCAACTAGAACCATTACAAACCAGCCAAGCATCAATCCACATGAAGCAAGTGGCTCAAATAACCCAGTGATACAAGAACATAAAATTATGGACAAAAAAGGGGAAAAATCAAATTCTGTAGTTGAAAAGTACAAAAGATAAGGCAAATGAAATTAAGTGAAGTAATCATAAAGAAGGAGAAACCAAATAAAGGAGAAAGGTAAATCCAAATGGAAAAAATGAAGGAAATTAAGATACTTGTTAAAGACACATGACTATTTGCTCTAGTAACTCACAATGGTAGCCTCGGAGCATAAGTTCCCACCCTATTTTGGCCTTTAAACAATTTTAAGAATACAATAATTGCTCTACCTCCCTCTTCCTCCTCTAACAGAACACATACAAACTGCACAGAGTGGTATTCTTTTTTTTAAAAAAAATACAGACTATAAAGCAAGAAGTCCTTACATAAGTATTGCATAAAACTATAAAGGAAACATACCTCATAGTACTAGCAGTTCCATGTGATGGGCTTGGAGTTTTTGGTGGTTGCTTTGAATTGAGACATGAATCACACAGCAGTGCAAACTTCCCAGTGCGTGAAGTATGAAATAACTCTGAATAGTTAGAAACAAGTAACCATCTGAACAGGTCCCAGCATACCAAAACACCAACCACCATAGAAGGTCAGCAGCATAAAATCTTACCTTTGCACTTCTGACAAGTGATCTGTTCCTTTGGAGGTGCTTGACCAATCGCATTCTGGATTGCAGCTTCCAACATGTCTAATGGAGCACTGATGCATGCTTTTAAAACATCACGAAGGCTCTTCCCATTTTCCAAAAAAATGAAGTCTGATGGATGCTTCTTTGTGCTCCCAGCATGCAGTTCAAACTGATAAGCTGAAACAGCCTGCAATGCCCAGGACAATATCAAATGACAAGAGTCGTAACACAAGATTCTATCCAACATCCAGGTGAAGAGCAAAACAGAAGAACCCACCTTCGAACCATTGCACGAAGAACAAGAGCACAATATATTGTTTCCCTTTATCACGCCCTGAAGCACAGCTTGCTGTGATAATAATGCCATAAACACAATTCTTGATCAAAATTACAATGCCGATAAATGTGATCAAGAAAAATGCTTATCAACTGCCCAGCAGAGTACCAAAATAATCAGTACTCCACATGCAGCCTACCATTGAAGTCATAGTAAGCTAAAAGGAGGAACTTCATGGCCAAAAGGGCAATTTGAATTAAAAAACGATGACCAAGTATACTTGTATTATCATCAGGTAATTTGCAAGTACAAGCCAATTGCTACTAGCTATGAAAAATCACTAATGTTTCAGCATGCAATGCGATTGCTGCAACTTTAATTCATTAACATCAAAATTGGGGCACATACCTTGCCATTGGAGGCAATGTACTTGACATGCAACCCCTCAAGCAGGCCAGTAGCAAGCAAGTCCCTAACATTTGTTGGCAGCTTTGTCAGCGCAATTTTCTTGGACATCTTCAGTTCCATCTTCTTCTTCAGTGTCGAGTTCAAAGATCCATTCTCACCATTTGCCTCGGCCTTCGGGTCGTCTGACCCAACAGACCCACTACTTGTGGTAGTGGTTTCTGCTGCTCCAGAATCTTTCTCTTTAGCTTTAATTGCCGACCTTGTAAACCTCCTGGCAGGCTTCTCTGACAAACTATTTCCGTCCTTAGACCCATTGTGAGCATTTATCACCATCAGGGAACCCACCGTAGAGACTCCATCCTCCATTGGAGGGACCTTCAATGCCGATCTCGTGAACCTTCTGGTAGACTTCTCCAATTCACCATGATCGTCTACCAAAATCGGCGCCTCTGCCACAGAACGTGCCTGATCCAATGTTGGCGGAAGGTTTGCAGTCGATGATTCTTGCAAAGTAACCTTCAATGACGACCTCGTGAACCTCTTCTTCATAGGCTTCTCCATCGTCATGCCATCCATCTTTGATCCATCTTGAACATCGATTACAATTGGGTCCTCCGAGGCACAGCCATTCTCCAATCGATCGCCATTAGCCTTGCACGCATCATTATCATCAATTGCAATTGGGGTCTCAATCCCATTATCGTCAATCACAGATCCAGCTCCAGCTCCCTCGATCGGAGGCGAAGAAGCCACTGGGGGCTCCGGCAAACCTTCTGATGTAGCACTCAATCCTGATTTCTCTTGGTGAGAATCCCCATCCACCATAGCCTCATCAAGAACGCCGATCTGAGCAGATTTCTCCACGGCAGACCCAATCCCCGACAGATTGAAATCCGGCATCGCCTCATCCTGCCCATTCACCACAATTGGGGCCTCCTCCTTGGCCTCATCCACACGATCCACCACAACAGGACCTTCTGCCTCGATCTGGCAGAGATTAGGAGGGGGGTTCGGGGCCACCGCCTCCGGCGGCGGTCCGGCTGCCTCGGACGCCCTGGTATCGGCTTTCTTGGGCCTCTTGGAATCGCGAGAAAGGGCGGCGAGTTGAAAGGATGGGGACTTACCCGAGCGGGTGCGGCCGAGGGACACCGGGAGGGCGGCCTGGGCGCGGAGGGCGAAGGCGAACTCGCGCTTGAGACCGGATCGGACGCCGGAGCGGAGCACAAAGTCCTCGGGACCGGAGGGGCCGTCGCCGTTCGCCATGCTCACGAGGATGGGCCGAGAAATCAGGGTTTCAGGGGGCGGTCTTCGGCGACGCCAAGGGGAAAGGAACCCAAGATCGGGAGGAGAAACGGGGAATAAGGGTTTGCTCAGGCCTTTACCTTGGGGGCAAAAGGCCGGAGGGCTCTGCGGTTTCTGGAAGGAAGCGGAAGGAAGGCGGTGAGAAAAGAGGATTAATCCTCGATCTAATGGTACTAAAATAATAATTATTGACGGCAATACTTTGGGAAGGGAAAGAACAGGGGAGAGAGCCGGAGAGGGGGAGAGGTGGGGACGGGTGACGACGGAAGAAGGGGCAAAAAGGGGAAGGCAAAGACAAATTAAAAAAGGAGGGATCAAATTGCGATAATATCCCCAAGTGATTTATATTGCCTAAAATACCCCTCCGTGCCAGACCAAGTCGGCGACGCTTGGGGAGAGGAGATCGATTTGGATTTGGATTTGGCGTTTATAACGGTGCGATTGGACCGAATAGACCGGGAATGGGGTCCCAGGCCCACGGCTCACTACTGGATCGTTCGTCAAATACGGCCGCAGAATTCGGTCCGGTCGAGCTCAGCACAGAGCCAATTTGATTTGGCTTCGGGACGAAGATTTTAAAACCAAATTTGATTTACCTCTTGAGTCTGGGTCGGGCTAGGTCTCCCTTTCAGTAATGTTTAAGCTTTTAAGCTTAGTATAGGTTTTTGAACTAATTTTTTATAGTCAATTCAGTTCTTTCAAATTGATTCTAATTTTTATTTGAAATTAGTCATATCTAAGTTAATATATATTTTGACAAATTCATCAATTTTTTTTTGAATTTTGAATCATTGTCTTAGCTAATTCGTGGTGAATGCCGAATTTGTATGCAATCAACTTAGCTTGACTTTTTTTTTTTCCCAAGCCTTAGAGTGGGAGGAAAGCTATGAGAATTTAATTGCTTCTTGGAGAGGGTGTTCAGAGAGTTGATGATGTAGGAAGTCTCGCCGCTGAGATTTTCTTGATCGCAGAGTGGACATGGGATTAGAAATAATAATTGGGTCGGGTCGAATTCGATATAAATCAAATTGAATATAGATCGGATTAAAAATTCATCAGCCTGAATTTAACGTGCTTATTAAATATGTCAACACTTTAAAATTAAATTTGATCTATTTATTAAACAGACAATCCAATCTAACCCATATAATTTTTTTATTAAATAAGCTGTATCAAGTTAAATGGATTAATATGTTGAGTGGATTTTTAACCAAATAAATAGATTTAAAAAATTAAATTGGTTAAGAGGGTCGTATGACAAAAATGGATTAAGCAGATTTTGAACAAATTAAATAGTTCTTAGACATATTAAATAAATCGGATTAAATGCATTAAAAGATCTAAATTTAAATATAATCTACTTAATAAATGGTAAATAGATCTAGATTACGATTCAAATATATTTATATCAAATCTAAATATTCTTAGAGCTCTTCATTTATGGGTCCTAAAGTGCCCCCCTTGGCCCCTGGTACACAAAGCATTTTTCTTAATTTTAGGTGGCGCGGGACACGTGGTGCCTGGAGGTGGCGGGGCACTTGGGGGGCAAGTAATCTGGCTGGGTGGGGCCTGGAGAGGTAGGTGCCGATTGGTTCTCCTCCCATGACTTTGGAGGGAGAGAAGGGCAATCTTTGCTTCCCCAGATGGCGACGGGCCCAAAGATTCAGGGCAGTTGTGCTCTCGGGGACTGATATATTTGATTTTTGGACCGGGGAGGAATCGCGTTATTTTTTTCTTGTGGATTTTTTTTAAGGGCAGATATTTTATACAATTTTAGTACAAATATATCCAAAAAAAATAAAAAATAAAAAATTTTAGAGCATACTAAGCATCTTTTTTTCTCGAACCCATAAGATATCTCAGAAATGATTGGCCACGTACGTGGCCACTCAATCAGCAGCCAGTTTGGTCTCTCTGTACTCGTGCAAAGCTGGAAGGCCACCTCGCGATAGACCATGGTCCGGATGTCTCAAAGCAGGGGCAACAATTATGGGCTTTTTCAAATTGTTATCGTCGTTTGCCATATGTATGCAAAACAAACAGTTTTATTTAAAATATGATATATCAACTGAAAATATTTTTTTATTCAACAAACAGGGAGATAATAAATTAAACATTATTTTCCATAAACTCTTTCCTCCCTAAATCAAACAAGCCCCAAACTTTATTAGCTTACTACTTGGTTAGTTTAACCTCTCTGATTAACTCATCTTCTCTCTAATTTTCTTTAAAAATTGAAACATTTCATTTGTTCTCTTCATTTTTTTCTGGGAACCAAACTTTTAGGGGTCTCCTTTATTTTCCTTTAAAAGATAATTAACTTTACGATAAGCGTTGATACCATGAAATTTAAACCTGACTCCTGACTAACCTAGTTTTGAATGTGTGAATTATGAAAACACAAAAAAAGCTCAAGTTTTGAGTTGAAGCAGTGTTTTGAAAAACTAAAAACAGAGGTGAGGCAGCTTAGCCTGAAAACACAAGACGTAAAGCGTCAAAGGCAGTTTAAAGCATAATGATTAGGGAGCAAAGTACCGAGCATAAGGTAGAATCTCAAAAATAAAGATGAGAAAGTGATGAGTTTATAGCTTCGCTAAGAGCATAATTGTAATTCTAACAAGCAATTAAGTTGGAAGGTAAATTTTTTTACTTTCAATCTTAAAAGAATAATACATGAGAAAACAAACTCTTCCTTTATGCCTCTTCTGTTCCTTAAAGATCATTGTGAAGGATATACTTTAATTCATAAATATAAGCCTCAAGAATCAAAATTTGCCGTACCGGTGCCACCCTATTATAATATCGGTACGGTACAGTACGGATGATACGGTACAGCGTACCATGTCAAGTAGTAACCCTGAAGTAAAAGTTTTGAGGCTATATTTTTCTACCTCGCCTCCAGATATAGTCTTTTTAAACCATGAGACTAGCTTTCTGAAACCTTGGGTCAAACCCATTGGCAATTGCCCATGCCTCCACCCCTCTTTGGAAGGAGCCAATTTCACCAAGTTATATTTTCACATGCTCAAGGAAGCAACCGCTCCTTCAAATATTGTCGGCCTTACGAGGGCTAATTTCCACTGTTACAGAATGAATGGTCAAGAAGTTCCGGAGAGAAGGTTTTCGAGGTGAAGAAGTAGGAGATCAATCTCCTCAACAGACGCTCTCAACGGCTAGGCGCCACTCTCTTTCTGAGTTATTTCAACTGAGTTCATGATCATCTTTGCTCGGAGGTATGCAAATTTTCTGGCACAGCAAAGGTAGACTGAGCACTGAATACCAATCCTTATGATTGAGTGCTGAAGTCCACCGAATTATAGAGCTCACTACATTTCACCACCCTGAAAGTTGCATATGAACATGAATTATATCCCATCACACTAGCCTGGAAGAGCAGTATGCTCCATAAGATACATAACAATGACAAACCGAGACCAAAATTATATCTACTTTGATGAAATTACTACAACAACTACTGAATCTTGGCGCAACAGGTGTCAATAGCCATGAAGAACAAGGTTTGCTGCAACAGGCATACTAAGCTTGACATTATAGAGCTACATGATAAGCTTGTCAATGAGGTTTCTCGCAGGGTACTGGAGCTCTGAAATCATGCAGGTCATCCCCATCCACTCCTTTATTTTTTCTTCCACTCGGCCTGTCCTGTCTGCCTTGCAATCTCCCATATGGTGAGCAACTTGCTACATAACATCACATGACCACCATATTTTATTGACAATCTCCTCACCTATCAAGCATAACTCCTATTAGTTATTTACAATCCCCTCACCTACCAAGCATACCTTCTATTAGTTACCTCCAAATGTGCCAAAATGGCTACCAGTTCTTGCCTCTTTCCATGGACTGACATGCTATTGTAAAATACAAGAGATTCACCATCTACATGGTCCTTCACCAGGTGCAATCATTAGTTCCTAATAAGTAGCAAGCCAACAGCTGTGACAACGAGCGTCGAAGGGAACCCAAAACGCAGATGGCTCAAGAATGAGAGGTTGTAACCAAAAAACTGAGCCCGCCGAGCTTGCTCACAAACTATCAAGTTTGCAGCTGATCCCAGTAGCGATAGATTCCCAGCAACTGTACTCACCCATGCTAATATGAGCCATGCCCTGGTCTCTTCAGCTGGAGAGATGTGCGCTGAAGATGCTGCCACTCGAGCTCCAAGCAACAGAACTAGAGACAAGGAGAGATATTAGGCATATAAAAGCAGTTTTCCACATTACTAACCATCATTCATTAAGTGAATGCATTTGTAAGTTACTTAATAAGGACTTGAGGGTATTCTAATGGATGTATGACGCTGAATCCTTGCAGAACAATGCAGAGTAAGCTGCAAGACAATTACCTTATTATGCATTATCATGCAGTAACTTTGATAACGAGCAAAATTTCAGAACCAGATGAGATCTCTATAGGTGCTAAATTCCAACTTATATCATAGCCAGGGGAGCAGCAGGAATCAGAGGTCTGAAGAGAACCAACCTTATGGATTTTTTTAACCATGCAGAAACTATTACATCTAAAATTGTACATCGCTTTCAACAAAAGGAAAATATGATTTCTATCTTCCAACAACTAGGTACACAAAGTTACCTGTATCAAAAAAGGATTTATCAAGATCATTCCTCTCAAACTGTTAATTGAATTAATAAGCAATCATAACAAACATATTTTGTATTGGAAGTTAACAAACATCTCTCATTCAGCTTGCTGAATGGTTGCTAGAAAACTTCATGGTATCAGTAAGTGACATCCTCTCCTCTACAGTCCAAATATCCATGTCTTAATATTCCTCGGTTCTGTTGTTGCTTCATTAGTTCCACAGGTTCATGAAGTCAAATGTGAAATATTTCTGAAGATCCTCAAACTTCTAACTCCATATTAGTTATTTTATACCTTCCATCATGCGAAATTTGCAATAAAGATTAATTTCTTGCTATTTATATCCCTTCTCACTTGGCTTTCCTATGTTTACATGCCCTTTTCTGAAGCAACTCCACAGACATGTGAGGAACTTAAAGATTAACACTGAGAAATGATAAACAGAAAGGTGAAATATTCAAAGTGAACTAAAATCTATCTGGTCAATCAAGCAATTTAAGTCAAGACCAGTTATGAGTTACACTAGAGAATGAAGAACAAACTTCTTCTAAAAAAATTACTCATGTAGCTAAAAAAATGATATCAACAAAAAAAGCATTGTGGGTGACAGACAAAAATTGGCCTTTAACTACAAATATCTTCATTAAAAAACTTGTAGATCCTCCTTCATGGTGATGAGCATGAGCAGTATAAGACCTTTATAAAGATTTTAACTGTCGCATGGCAGTGCTGTTCTGGCCTGGAACTGGTACAGTACGTGTCGTGCCATGTCATGCACTGATCTGATGCTGCAATGTAACATGCCATACAACATGGACAGGCACAGGCTTGCATGCAAATCTTTGATTTTATAACCAATTCACAGTGGATTTAAGCAAGAATTTGTTGAAAAGTTTAGACACCCTCTTGGTATTGAAGAAACTTGTTGAATGTCTCAATTTCTCTTTCTCAAAGGATGTACTTTATATGTGTTTGTTAGCTTTCTTACATACAAGACAAGTCGATTTCCACTTCAGCAAATCAAATCCCTTTACATGGAATGGAACATAATTGCATACGAATTACGATAGAAAGCCTGATAAAGCTCACCCTGGAGTTTATATGAAATTTGATGCTGCAGTTGAAAGTCAGTTTTGCAAAAGAGGCTGCAAGGAAGCAATTAGTGTTGAACGAGAAGTTTAAGATAAGTAGAAACATGCCCTAGCCAATCTTACTATCTTCACTGGCACATTTGATTTGCATCCCACAGAGGATATGATGATGCAGGGGTTTAAATCTCTAACAATGATATTTGTAGTGTCATTCTGGCCAGATGAGAAAAAGGTAGCCTACAATGATTTGAATTTTAAATTCATGTGCTGAATCAAGTCGTGAACCTCTATAGGAACAATTAAAGGGAATGGTTTCGAGAAACTGGATTCTTAGTAAAGAACTTATTGTTGCTGTTTGGTGACAATCCAAGCATCCAAGAGTAACACAAAATGAAAAGGGAAGAGGAAAAATCTCATTAGTGAAATAAACATGTTGAGGTCCATTGCCACTTTATCAGAGAGAAAATATAAGAACAACCAGAAGTACTTCGACTGGAGACCATGATTAGATGTATTGAATTTTTACACAAAAAAAAAAAATCAGGGAGAAAACAGATTCAAAATATGCCAAACAAGCTTGGAGTATTCGGCTAAAATTCCAGCTCAGGAAGGAGTTATTAAGATTATGTAAAGCAGTACATTTAGGCATCCTCTTTTTTTCCTTTTGATGTAAAAGGTCAGTCAGGGTAGGGTTGTCAGACAAACTTGTGACTACCCCAGCCCATAGATAACCGACTGATTTCTAGAGATTTTGACTATTAATCACAATCTGATCTCGAGATCTCATAACATCCACCAAACTGCATTGCCTGTCTCCTCAGCGCTCAAGCATATGGCCGAACAAGCCCATTAGAACGGTTCCCATTCAAGTAAGCAGTTTGTAGATTATCTTTGATTTTTCCTTGTTCTTGATAGCACAGAACGATATACTGGGCGATTTAATATGGGAATTTCCTAACCTGTTTCAGTTTTTGTTCGAAACTTTGACCGCTAACAATTCATACCCCAAAAATCATTTTTTAATTGTTAATCCATCAGGAAGTAAGATTTTTTGCAGTTTCACCAGGAGAATAGTATATGGAAAATCATTCTCAGTTTCATATTCTAACTAATTACAGTTTCAAATTTGTTACCAATGCGAACAAGTTTACAAATGCAAAAGGACAGATATTATTTTCTACTGCAGTCTAGGCAGCGTCATCATAAGTAGCTTCTATGCAATCGTAAATCCATGTGATATAGAGGTGTCATATACGTTATACTCGAGTTCCCAATAATACCAATCTACTCAGTATATAAAGCTAAATTCAACTGTTGATATCTAGACTCTCCAAAGTTTAAGCTTGCAGGGTAAGCACAGAAGCCAGTTTTTCTCCAGGTAACAAACATCCAGACATGTACATGGAGTAGGCTAGAAGATTTCAATACATTTTAATCCTCACATGCAAGAGAAAAGTTAGTAAGGTAGTAAAATAGCAGTTTAGAGAACCTATTGGAACCGAACATAATAAAGTTTGAAGTTGAACCTTCTCACAATCATGTATACTTCCACTACCTAATGGTACAAAACAAATGAGCTCAACTTACCAGTAGGTACATTAGAGGCAACATTTGAGAGAACAAGGATAACGAAGGCAAGAACTGCAACCCCTCCAGCACTATCAATCCGTGTGTATGGCTCCATCAGATCCCACAGAGCACTTGGTATGCCAGTTTTATTAAATCCATCGACGGTAATGAACATCCCACAAAAGAATATCAATAATGAATAAGAAACCTGGTTTGCATTTGCAGCAGATACATCAGCCATGTCTAAAATGTTTTCATGAAGAATTATCATAAACTTTTGCTGAAAAATATGGATACCAATTCTACGAGACTTAAAAAAATTGTCAGGAATTTTCCCTCAAAAAAATTTGTCGGTAATAGCAAATTTTTCAGGAATACAGCACATAAGGATGTGGAAGAATGCAAATTTTTCACCCTGCATAATACTAACTAAACCTCAAAATAAAATTACCTTCTCCAGAGAAGGGCAGGCATCCTTAAAATCCAGCACAACAAGAGCAAGAGCAGCAGTAATCGCACTCCACGACATGTTTAGCCCCATTAAAAGAGCAATGAGCATTCCAATAGTCACAATATAGACACATATCTTCCACAACAATCTCTGCCACCTCTCCATGGGAATTTCCTTTTCCTCCAAAGAATGGTGAGAGAACCCTTCTTTCAGACCATTCATCCGGCTGCCAATTCTCACATATCTCCTCACAGACACACCTTCCTCTCTCCTTTGAGAAATTCCACCAACCCCTGCCACCTCCTTCGATACATTTGAGACCTTTGCAGACTCAGCGCCGCCGCTTACGGCTGACTGTATGTCATTCTCGGCATGCCCAATATCTCCGTTTATAACAAAATCAATTGCAGAACTCCAATCCTGAGAAGTAGTAGAAGCAAGGTGTGACAAAGTCGCAGGCGAAAAACGGTGAGAGGTGACATCCTCTTCAGCAACCACGTCTTTGGCTGCTTGAACCACTTCCGCATCCTTCTGATCAGACAACAACTTCCAGTAATAGCATAAGAGAATGGCAGCATTCACAATTATTCCCACAAGCATCGCAGGAAGAAGCCCAGAAAAGAATTTCCCGAAAGAGATCTCACTTTGAACAGCTATAACTAGGTTCTGCGGGTTACCGATCGGCGTCGTGGAAGAACCGATATTAGCACTAGAAGCCAGGGCTAAAAGGAAGGGCTGCGGCGGCAAATTGTTCTGTCTTGCAATCTTCAGGATGAATTCAGTGAGGACAACACAACAAGTATCATTGGTGAATAGAGCGCTGGACACAGCAGAAACAAGACAGATGCGGCAGAGCAAATCCTTGCCACCTCTGCTCTTCCATGAGAGCAATTTACCCAAGTACTTGAACATATCGGCCCTTTCAAGAAAGACGCAGACGACCATGGTGCCAAAGAGGAGGCCAAGGATCGGGAGGTCGATAGCTGCATAGGCTTCTTCCGGAGTGATCACTCGGAAGGTGACCATAAGCATGGCACCAAGAAGAGATCCTGCAGTCCTTCCAATTGGAAGGAAGGGTACCGCAGGGAAAACGGCTAGGACCCAGAAGATCCCAAAGGCAACCGAGCCTAGTACCACCTTCACAGTGTGTGCCATGGCCATTTCTGTGGCTTAGAGAGTTGAGCCTCTTTAGATGCCCCCGCGAGCTATTCGAGGAGGATAACTCCACCCACCTTGCATTCGAACAGTCCCACAAATTAAGGATATTGGATATAGACGCCAAAACTCTGCAAATCTAGAGTAAACAGGAAGGCTGGTTCTCTACTTTCTACAATTATATGCGCCAAAACCTTAAAAAGAATAGTTCAGAAAAAGAATAAAACCTTTTAGAAATCGGAGAATATTAATCCTACAAATGAAAAAGATCAAGAAGAGGGTCCTCGAAAGGCACAGATTCATGGCGAGTGATGCATTAAATGACGAAAACTTTCATGCCGATCACAAGAAAAAAAAAAAAAAACGCAAAACATTTACCTTTCACACCAGTCTGCCTTTCCCAGACTCCCAGAAAGAATATCCACGGAGCCAAGACCAGGAGCCGATGGCCTAAAAGTGCGAAAAAAAACTGGATGGCTTTTCACTGCAAAAAGGAAGGAGGCTAACGATGTGGACTGACATGAAGGTGGGTCATGGCAGGTGCACAGATGTGGTTCCATAATTGAAGAGAGAATCACCAGACGGAAACGAAGAGAAAGCTGGCAAAGGCCAGTGGCCATAAAGTTTCCACTGCCGTAGCAATCAGAGTGGAAAGTCGCATCCAAAAAAATAGTACGTGGTGCCTGGTGGGTTGAATGGGTTGTGTACAGCTTCCTTCCTGTCTTCCTTAACAGGGGCCGTGCTCGAATGTCCGAGAAGGTTGCAACACTGTTGAATCTCTCATCTAGTTGGACCGTCCGTATGGCCAGGACTGTTGGAAAATCCTACTTGCCAAGGTGCCCATGGTAGGTGTTCGTTTGTTCGTACCTTTTTGTAAATCACCGACATGACGGCACACTGATTGAGGAGAATCTTGAATAGATTTCAACTGTCTAAAAGGGAATCCGACAGAAAATTATATTTTAATTATTTTTTCAAATATTAGAGGATTGCTACCTCTACATGTATGTGCAGACGTAGTCCGGGCCGACTCCACGTTCATCTCAGCAGGGTTCAAAAATTTAAATTTCCAGATCTCTTGAATTTTCTCAACTGCCAAGCGAGTTTGGGTGGCAGAACCACGACACCATTTAATGCTAGTAGTTTGGATGATGGACTGGGAAAGCTCGAATACGACGTTTGACATCCATTCTAGGTAATCAACTCCTCCTTACAGCTGGGTTATACCATCATATTTTTCAGTGACTGTCTGCTTTCTAAGCAATACTCTAGGCTACATCGGGTTGCATGTTGTGCATGGCCCATGTAACTGGTTGCACCTACATCATGTGCATAGCAAATAGTGCAACTTTTGCAGGTATGTGACATTGTCTTATCCTAAATCTAATATCTCACTCTGTCCTGAATTCTGAAGATTAATTCTAGATAAGGAGCAAAAGATAATCTGGAAAGTATACCCCGTAGTTTTGCTAGGCCCTTCAACTTTTAACTTATTCCTTCCAGGCTTTTTGCAGCATTGAAGAGTACTGACTCACATATTTTGGAGGGTGGTATTAATTCCATGCCATCATGCACCAATGTCATACTCTCGGATGGGAGGTGAAGATGCTTCGGCTGCCCGGCGACCTGATGACACCGAACAAGAACTAAAACCAAGAAGCAAGCAGATTAGCTAAATGGGAAGACATAACCAAGTTCCAAGAGCTAAAAAATCACAGGCTGATAATGCCATAATATGACAATTATATGATCCATCATTGTAGATATCTGTACTCCTGGTACGAGAACAGAAGGACTATTACACCACATTACATATGTCACATAAGACATCAAAATCTTGTGTTTATTTTTTCCCGTGATGGAGAGGACCTGAGGTGCAGCTAGCTAGCGAAGTAGTCCATCTCACCATCATCATCCACTGAAAGATCTTCGTAAGTTTGGTTTGCAGAATGCCCGGGCCTCCTGTTCCCGGCAAAGCTGCCAAAATGGGGGCCATGAACCATAGAGCCGGCTATGGAGGCTCCTCTTTCCACATATAGGATGCATTTAGGATCGGCGATCAGCTGACCCCAGGCTGTATCATAGGGAAATATGCCCAATTCTTGCGAGGCTCACTTGCTGTCCCAACAACCTTCTCATTTGCCCCACCAATCAGAGCCAACACTAGGGTCTGGAGGTGCTCCATCAGCATTATCAAATTTGAACTCTTTAGCTGCTGGAAGGGCAATGGAGGGTTGCACTTTCTCAGGCAAGTCATGATAAGTTTCATCGACACAGATTTCATTGCTATTATTGGCTTCATCAGTAATCTGGTTTCCTGCAGTTGTTGCAGCTTGCGAAGATCCTGAGTTAGTTTCCCCTGACATTGCTGTTTTCTTCCCAAAGCAGCGTGCAAACTCTTCTGCAGTCAATTCAAATGATACTCTGTGATCCATGGCATGCTCATTATTATGAGACCCCATAGCAGAATCCACCCTAGGTTCAGCTGCGGTGATCTGACCATCCAAAAGCGAACCACCGTTGCGAGCATGTCGAGGTATCAGCTTGAGCTCAGCAATTCCTTCAGCACTTAAGATCTTTGGTGGCTCGCTAACTGGAAACGATGGGAAGGAGCCACCAGCAGGGGATTGGAATTCGACATCACGGAAAGGGGATGAAGTGCCTGAACATGCTGAACTCGGTGATATGAGGCGCCCTATCGGGCTTCCCGGGTAAAACTGGTTTGACTGAAACACATAGGCTTCGCTCTGCTTGCAGTTGGAATTCAGGGAAGAGGTTAAAAGTTGAGCAAATGGAACCTCAGGAGATGAAGGGTTTGTTAGCTGAACAGGTTCTGGAGGGGGAGTAAATGAAGCAGTGGATGGTTCGGTTGTGAAGGTGGAGAAGACAGGAGGCGAGACTAGCTGAGTCTCATGAGCATAAGGCCCAATGGCAAAGATGGAGGCAGGGCCATTGGGGGAGTAGGAATTTGCTGAGAGAACAGAAAGGGATAGAGGACCTGCAGGCGATTGGGTGACAGAAGGGGGTTCTGATTGGAGGAAGGAAGCTGGAGAGGAAGGAGGTGCAACAAATGCAGGAGGGTGGATGGGATTTTCAGGGGCAGGCGCATCTGACCTTGGTAGTGTCTGTTCAGGCACAAGGACTGCACGGCTGACACGCTTACGATGTCTATGAGATCCAAAGCACCAGTACACACTGAAACAAGCTCGCCATCTTCTCCTCTGCCAATAAAAAACATAGGATAAATGACAGTGTATTCATATTTTGAAAACTATCTAGTCACAATGGAAGAAAAATTATCATAATGGGCAAACATTAAGTCATTCCACGTTTTTGGCATTTTCACAAGCTCCAAACATATATTTCAAGATAACTATTTTGTTGCAATAACTGCATTCATCTTCAACATGTCCAATTCTGAGCAATATCTGTCCAAGATCCCTCTCATCCTCTATTTACTCAGCACTCTACACAGAAAAATAAAGGGCATTTGCCTGGGTCATCAAAGAAGATTGACCCAGTACAACTCCACATTAGAAAACAAACGAGTCCATAGGATTAATGAGAATAAAAATTGAGGAATGAATATACACTTTGTTTGCTTATGACTCTCTAGTAAAATGTTCGACTTCACCTGTGATAATTAGCTTTTAGTGACTGACAAACAAGTCGAGCACACGATTCTCCTTCTTGGGTTGCAGTTGGGGAAAAAAGGAAAAGTAACAAATGGAATGAGGAAGTAATTTGAAATAGTGGGCCACAATAAAAGCTCTATCTTTTCTGTTTTGAGAAGAGGCAATAAAAGTTCTATCTAAAAATTATTTCTTATCACATATCCAGATTCTAAAATAATAAAGAAGCTTGATGAGAGTTTCAGGTTTAAAATATCAAACTCCTCCCTATGTGATATCCACCTTGCTGGATGAATTTCAAAGGGAGGAGAGGAAAAAAACGGAACAGAGAGAGCAAGATGAGAAAAAATGAGGTACTTCTGAAGGGGGAAAGAGAAGCCGACTGCTTCTCCCCTATTATGATGATCCCCAAGAGAGGAAAAAATGAACTGTTACAAAGAAGAACGGAATCTACAAATTTCTTGCTATTATTATATATCAATTTCATAATGTATTCAGTTCCTCCCCTTTACGATGAACCCATACAGAATCAACATCACGGATAGCAACTTAATAAAGAGAAAAGTTCTTAAGGATGGAAAGTCCAAGATGCAAATAAGAACCAAAAGCCATGGCAATTCATTGATATTATTATCTATAAACAAATTCACATTAAGAATCCAATAAGGTTAATCAAAGACATCACATCTAGAAACCGGTGCAGATGTTTGCATCACTGAGATCTTGACATAATCTCCAAACTAGTGATACTTAGGTACACTATTGAAAAGCACACGTTAGTTTGCATTCATCTTTATCCTGAACAGCTGAAATTAGTTTGTTTGTTTTGCATTTCGGCATTCATCCTTATCCTGCAATCGATGTGTATATATAATAGCCTTGTAATCATATAGTGCAACACAGAATAAAACATTTTTTTTCTTTCTCAAATATTCTGCTTCTTTTAACATCGTATCAGAGCAGAGGTCCTGAGTTCGAACCCTATCTTGGCACTCTTTAACCCCATTATTAAAAATTTCACATATTGGGCTCACCCATTAAAAGGAAAGTCTGGCCGACATGTGAGGAGGAGTGTAAGAAAATATAAAATATATAAATAAATCTACCTCATCCTATCAGCTTAAGCTTTTGGAACAAGTGGTGATTCTAACATACACTAGAAAAAGTTCTACATATGATTAGCAGGAAAAAGATACCCAATTCAATTTCTACATTTGGGGTTTCAATTCGCATCATCTGTAATTTTCTCATATCATTAATCCATAGTTGGAATACATCTAGAAAAGACAAGAGAAATACTGTGAACAGAAAAGGATGGGCGATCACAATCCTTTTTGAGTCATAAAGGTCCATGCATCCACATGTAGTTTAATTGCAAACAAAATTCTGCCCAACAGCAGTAGGTTTGAGAAAAGATTTACCAAGGCCAACTCTTTTGTCACCTTAACTTCTCTAAAGGGGGACCTGATACATCCTTTAAATTGCATATTCTTGCAACAGTGGATAATGATTAACAGATCTTAAATAAACTAGCAGGCTGTACTATTTCACTTGCACCTTTCATGTAACTCAGAACCACAACATTCAACATTGTCCTCTCCAAAGGGATGCTCTACTTTCCACCCTCCACCTTGTTATGACAGAAAATTTATATGCAACTTCCCTTTAGAAACACTCTTACGATTCATTCCCCAACTCACTCTGTTTGTATATATATATTACTTATCACTCTTACCCATGGTCATTTTGCTTTACCATAGTTATAGCCATCATTTTTGTTTCAGGAAAGAAAGTTATCATTTCTTTTAAGCAAGTTTCAATTCATACCCGTTTTAGTAAAAAGGGATCAAACCCGCTACATAATCTATATTCGTGCACATTCATAACACTGCTAAAGACAACCTGGCTCTCTTTTCAGATAAAGTTGCTGATGAGTTGGGTCATTATCCTGCTAAGGGGTGATACATTATGGAGTTTGAGGAATGTATAAAAAGGCAGTTTCAAGTGCCATCGAACCAGCGCAAAGCACTGAATTTAACTAAATCCCTCGGATAAGTGGTTCATATAACATCCTTGGCCCTCTACCTTCCATCTTATTGGAAGCTAGAATACCTAAGGCTTTTCTTTGAAAGGCAAATATATCAGGTAACCATTGTTCCAATCTAACATCAAACCATTCTTTCATGCAGGAACATGCTACATTAATCCAGGTTGTGGATCAACAACATATTTCAGCACAATGCATTGAATAGTAAAAGAAGAAAATAGATAAATATAAATCGTACTATGCATTTTAGTTTTATGTCGAGTGACCACCAAGCACTTGCTCGGATGGTATCACCCTTTGCTGCTTGGGCAAGGGAGGCAGAGGTTCCATTCTGGTTGAAGTCCACCCTTGAGGAGTGGGGTGGGTATGGGATAGAAGGTGAAGATTAGCACCTCCAATCTAAAAATTAAACAACAAAAAAAACGTTTTTACTTTGATTGCATTCTGGGCATAGATATCCTTTAAACTTATATTACTTGGACTTGCAGAGACTTGAATTATACACGTCAGAGTTCAAAATTGATGAATATCAATGGTGAAACAGATTCACACCCACATAGCAATCTAAGCCCCAGGGTACTGTATCATGGTAATATTAGCAAAACTCATTACAAAGCAACAAACTAAATACTAGTTGCTAAGACAGAGATAAATAAATTATAAATTCTCTATTTACCACCGAGGCTTACATATGGGAGAAAGACAGAAAAAAGCGCATGCTAACTGGAATTATACCCAGAAACAGTACATCACCAGAGTGGTGAAATTATTATGTGACAAAAAAAAATCGCTTAAAAAAATAGTTTCCCGCTCCTTAAATGGTTACTCAAATAGCCATTTAAGTGATGTTCCATGATTGTCAGGGTACCAGATTCCACTAAGCCGCAGCTTCTCAATCGAAGCATCCAACAAAGGCAAGAACTAAGGATTCAGCAATATTTGCGTACAATCACATATAAACAATATTACAGAACTGAAAAGTTCTGTCTTGTAACAGAGCAACGTGACTGTCTATTAATCAGTGATCTGACTTGAATCTAGATACTTTTCAGGGTAGAATTAAATCGAAGAATAATGATTACAACCTTTATACCACAATGACTTGACCAAGAAATCATAGAAAGTAGGTGACAAAGTAATGATTCATCTCATCGCAGTTCATCATCTTGTCTGTTTGGAAATAAAAATGATCATGCAACTTTACACTAAAAATGCCTAGGAACTAAAAGCAATAAAATCCACGGATAATTCCTGTGTTCTGCAACCGCGGCAAGGTTTTTCTTTTTTTTAACTTCAGTTAATCAGAGAACTAGCAAAATAACCACCAACTAGAGACAATCTCATCGTTATGCAAGAAAAGAATTAAATAGAGATATCATAGTAGAAGAAAATCGAGAGAAGGGAGTCCGAACTTCACCGGAACGGTGACCTGCTGGACTCGGTTCTCAGCAGAGACGATCGCCGCCGCCGCCGCATTCACCGTCTCTACGCTATTATTATTCATACCTTCCCCTCCTCAAGTCAGAGGAGGAAAACCCTAATTTTCTCCAGATCACCCCAATCTCCTCCCGTTTGAGATCAATTACGGCCGCACCAACCCAAATACCGGCAGAAAAACAAGCAATTGTCGACGGAAAAACCAAAAATTATCCCAAACAAATAGCACTCCGCCCAAGGAAGCATAATAAAAGTCGAATTCCCCGCCGGGGTTTTTTTAGCGAGAGAGAGCAAAGAGAGAACGCGAGGCGAGCACCGAGAGCGAGATAACAGAGACGTTCTATTTCAATCGATTTTTTCCTTCTCCTTTTCCTCCTCTCTATCGAAGTCTTCAGCAATGCAGGTCAAACACGCCATCAAAACGTTCGCGGTTTCGGTCGATGTAAATTTCACGAATTACCAACTTACCCTTCCTTCATTATGACTCCAGTTCAAACAAATATTAACCGTCCGATGGAACAGATATCGACATCGAACGGCAAATATGTCCACCGTCCACTTGGTGGCAGCAACGCTAGATGGATTGCAAAGAGAGGTCTTTCGGTTCACCAAAAAAAAGAGAAGTCCTTCGGCGAAGGAAGAGGGAAACGAGCTGTCGCGTGTGAGCCGATTTTTTTTTTTCTTCCAGTACAGCCCATTTTGGTGTGCATAAGTGCAATCAGTAGAATCAAAAGTAAAAAAAATCACGAAGCAATAGAAAAGCAGCCTTCCGATCTGTCCAAATTTTTTTTTAAAATACTGAGCAGTGAGCACCATAGGCGACGGTCTAATCGACGGTCCAATTTACTTCTCAATATACACGTACAAATTTATAAGACGCTGCAGTTTTCTATCATCCTATGAATACCGCAGGGCCGGTGATTCTCTCCCCTCAAGGAGACCTAATCAGTGTAGTTAGCGGCGGACCTCGTCCCCCGCCTGGGAGCTCACGCTAGTCGCTGAACCGTGGTGTGGAAGCTGATGCCCCTGCTCACCCCTCGTGCGGTCGCCACGGGGCCCACCATAACCCCCACTAATCTGATATTATCATTACAAGGACCTGAATCCCAAAAACCCGATTATTACAACCCATGATTCCTCTAGTGGGTCCCACGCGAGTGGGACACTATAGAGAGAGGGTGTGGAGGCGGAGGTTGGTTATGTGGTTCATGTGGGATTGCGCGTGATTAAGTGGTGGGATTGAGCATTATCCAGGGCGTGGCACTTTGACTTCGGGACGGAGCTAACGCTGGCTTTGAGAGGAACCGAAGGGGAGCTCCCAGGGCTGGACGAAACTCAAGTGAGAGTGGGGCCCACGGATAAGAGCTGGTTCTGTTGTCGTGCTTTGATGGGCATTGCATGGTGGGCCCCGGACACAAAGCCACAATTAGGTGGTCGACATTCGCCGACTAGTATATGGCACAATGCACATCGACTCCAATGGTCCAGCTTGGGAGCCCACTTCTTGTTGAAGAGTCAATTGCATCAATTCATGATGTTGGTGATTAATTGTTAGAGATGAGATGATGAAGATAGACAACTGGTAAGATGTAAACTCAAATACATAGATACTAAAATAACTCAAGTATATGGATAATACCAAAGCTCTGCATCAATTCATAAAGTCATCAATTCATAATGACAAGTATAGAAACTCTCATTCTGATTGCAAGCTCAAGCACAATACAACATATATAACTAGAAGTAATGATTCCCATCTTTCTGCTCCATTATTGTATATTTTATTTACTGATTCTCACGAATACACTTAAACTCATTTGTTTTAATTTATTCATAAAAAAAACTGAGAGAGAGACAGTGCCTCGTGTCATGTGCTTCTCAACGACATCGGCACTGCTTAAGGCTGCAATCAGATGGCTAAGTTATGCCAAAAAAATAATCCCGGCCTAAACACCAGTTCAGAGGAAAAGTGACGATAATATATTAATGGATTGAATTTTTAAATCAACTTAGGCTTTGTAAATTCATGTCAGCTTGGCAAGCAAAGCCTTCAGGTGTTGCTGTTATTATTTTTGATCCAGAGAAACTAAAAAGTTTTAAACACATTGTCACACGTTCGTCCCACCCAGCATGCACGTGTGCCGGGACAGACGTGTGATAAAAAGTACAGTAAGAATTAATGGGCAGTGCAGCCGGCCATGTGGATGACAAGATAGGCTCGACATCACTCCTCGGCGGATGGTTTCACCTACCGATGCATTCCAATGGACAGGTGGAATGGACCCATCCATGGAGTCTTTACAAGCTAGACCCCTTCGATTTCAGCGCCAGCTTTTGGGGGGCTGGAGGTTGTCCTCGTGCGGAAAAGTGCGATCAGCCACGGATTGCGAGGGGCCGTCGTTTTGCACTGCAAGGATAGCATTTAGCCATCAGAGGCGCACTCGTACGGTTCCTTGGGAGCCACGGCTTGCGGCGACTGAAGGGAACGCGATGGAGCGCGATGGATGATACGCGCGCACGAAAAACTTTTCCCCCTTCTTGGCATCTCATTACTTTTTTATTGACCATATTTTTCCCTCTTCTTTTTCCAAGGACCAAACGAGTCCTTAGATATTTAGACACTGCTCTACTTCCGATATTTCTGTAGGCCAATGGGGTTCCCTGCAAGTAAGTCTAGAAGTGAGCCGGATTTGCATCAAGGTGAAGTGTGGGTGTTGTGAGAAAATTGTTAGCCCGAAGGCTGACCTTTTATTGGTCAAGAATTAAGCTCAGAATCTATTATATTTTATGAAACGTATAATCCAACCCAATCCATGCGACTTGTTTGGCACCAAACATGTCAGATTAGGTTAGGTTTATGATAGCATACTTAACTGATCAACTTGGCATGCTTGTTGGCATGGTGAGTGTACTGTACAATGAAATCAACTTTGGACCTTATTATACTATATATTTTCTTTTGAAATGAATTTTGTTACCATTTATTCTCTTGTAATGAGAGAGACTGAAATGACTGTTGCCACTAGAAACTGAGTTGAGGCCGAGGTTGATTGAGGTCGGTTAGTACCGACATGAAGAGCCGGTCGGCCAAGAATCGAGGAAAGGTTTTGAAAGGTTGAAGGGTTGTTAGTGCCTCTCTCGAATGCAAGTCTGACCTGAAACAAAGTCCACTTGCCAAGAAGTTTTTGGCAGGGGACTCTCCGACATTTAAGTTGGTGAAATTCTAGAGCAACAATGGAGAATGAGAGAAAAAGAACAATAGTAGAATAGTGGTTCTCGAGAGCTTACCTAAAACTCTCTTGATTCTCCCTGTATATATGATGGGGTCAGTGTCCATTACCTTAACTATCAGAGGATGCAATAACCATACGATAACGGCTGATCATACGCTAACTGCATGTTAATGATTCCTCATAATGCAGATGTGGCCATAATTGCACTGGTCGTGCATTTATAGTTAAACTAGTATAATCATTGCCGAAATCATAACTGCGTCTTTTTTAGTTATCCTCAGCGCTACTTCACACTTGCCCCGACTTGAATAGTACCTTAGTCAGTACCAAAGCCGTTCACCTCGGACCAAACCAAAGTTAGAAACTTCGGAACAACCCAAGATCAAGATAACCAATATTCTCCCCGTCAATACCATGCTAAAACCATTGCTAGAGGTGGCAATAGGTAGTGTTGGAGCCAAGTCAGGATACGTGTATTTGGCAAAATGCATTCATCTAAACTTGTAATATTTATTATATAAGTGGGAACAAACTAACTATGACATCATTTGCGAATTTCACAAAGGTAATGTGATGTCTAATTTGAGAGTGAGCGAAAGGTTCAGTAACTGATTTATCACAAGTTAAATGGTGATCGATATGGGTACAAAAAAAAAAAAAAAAAAAAAAAACAACATCCAATGGACCAAGATTCTAAATCCGAACTCAATCAGTTTAACAAACAAGGCCAGTCTATAACTACCAAAAAAGACAACAACAAAAAAAAAAGGCCAGTCTATCCGTGTTCGACACGAATCCCTTTTTTGAAGCCCACGGCCGATTTTAAGCCCACGGCCCATTTTATATTGGGTCAGGCCATGTAAAGGCACCTGCCATCTCTCGCTCCATCTCATACCCTCGCGATGGGCGCGGCCACCGCAATCCGAGCGCTCCGCTGCTGCCCCCATCGGACGACGCCTATCCTCCTCTCCTCATCTCCTCCCGTGCTCTCTTTGCGAACCCTAACCTCTCGCCACGCCCACGGCTCGATTCTCCGGCTGGGATTCCCCCCTCTTCCGCCGTGGATCGGTCTCAAGCACATCGGCGTCTCATTCCCGCGAGGTTATGGCCAGAGAGGTAGCCCCCGTCTTATTTTCCCTTGGTTTTATTTTCATTTTTGCGCGAAACCTTCGATTACATGGAAAAAATGGCTATAGATTTGATTTTTTCCCTCCTAAATAGGATATCCCTATATTTGGGGAAAACTGGTTTTATAATATTATGTCGACCTGCTTTATTTTCTTCGTTATTTGTTTTTCTACTTTCGTGAACAATTACCGTTGCACTGGAAAGAAAGAGCAGAAAGCGAAATTATTTAAGAATTTAGAAGCCGTAGTTTTAACAAATTAGGCTGCGAATTCACAAAGTGTCAGTTCAAATTCATGTTTCGATGCCTTATTTTTTATGCTCACGGACTACGGTTCAGTAATCTTATTTAGGACATGTTAAATGCAAGCAGGACTATGACTTGAGCCTCGAAAGGGAAGAGCTGGAGATCACCCGCTATTGATCGCCGCTTAGTTCCCCGAGGGATGTGGAAGTTGGTGATTGGATGAGCAGTAGGCATGGCGATCCCCGACTGCCACATCCCGGGTAAACTGAACGGGGATTGTTACCAGGTGATGTGTAGCAGTACTCACCTCAAGATCTATGCTGGAATTTTCTTTCCCCTGAAGTAAAGCCTCCTTAGTGAATTTTCATGGAAACATGGATTTATGAGTGTAAGAGACTTTGTTTAAGTTGGAGATAAATGTACTAAAGTAAGGAAAATGAATACGGAGTTGAAACTTTGGAGGTAGCTCCGCCAGTGTCAGACGAACTCCAATTCCACATAAGCATGATGCTCAAAGCTTCACCAAACCCATGTAAGCACCATTACTGTTATCAGGAAAATTTAGATTCTTAGAAGCAGATTCTGTGGAGAGAAAAAAAATGAGTTGCCTCTATATGATTTTGCAGAAACAAAAACTCGGCCATTTGGGTGAAATTATAAGGAGTGCAAAATCTTATTCATTGTGGCGTATGGGCAAGGTGATCTTCCTTTTGCACCAATGCTCATTCCACCTTGTTGTGGCTGCTTTACTATTGTTGCGTTGATTGTCAAATAGGATAGAGACTTGGGAATGCAAATTTAAGTAACATCACCAGATTGTTGCCTTCTAGTGTAGTCAAAAGGGTAAGTAAGGATGCAAGAGTCAGGGATTAACTCCTTATACACATTGGCATGAATAAGGAGTCATCATGCCGGATGAAGTTAGAGTGGCCTTAGAAAAATGGGATATAGTCATACGGTATGGTATGAAGTAACAATGGGACAGTTCATCGTATATTATAACATATAGTTCGCTAAGTTGCTTCAGATGTGCTGAACTTGTTCTTTTGGTAGCTAGGGGTCGAAGTGGATGGGAAATTGTTATGTTGCAATTGGCACAAATCTGAACCAAAAACTAGATACAACAATTAGATTCATATACAACCTCATGCTGTTGGCAGGTTGGGTTGGAGGTTCCTTTTCAGGGAAGGCTTGTGCTGGGTCCCTTTTTGGACAAGGTTCCAGTTTATCTAAGTTAATAGGAACAACCGGGACCTCATAACTAATTTTTATTGGGTTTATCTGACTTTTTCATGTCTAATCAGGTTGCTTTCTATTCTGTGCTTAATGTTCACCATTTCATTCCCTCCTGATTATTGCTTTTTTCTTAGCCTTAGTGTGATACTTGATTCATGGGTTCGAATTTCAACTATGAGTTGGATCGGACAGAGTTTGGCTGCTTCCGCTCCAACCACTTTCACCTCTATTAGTAACTTGATCTGCAAATGTTGGTTGCCACAAATATGTTATGTTTACTCCCAAAAGATCATGAAAAGTCAACTAGGATGGAGCCCCTGATAACTCATTGAACCTGATATTTGAAGTGATGCCCCTGCCAGTGGAATATCCTATATCACTCTTCACAAATCACCCAACTTATTCTTAACAAGGCCAGTTTTATGGTACTTTGTGAACACTAGTTTAAGTAGAAGTTGCCGGATCGTAAGTAGTTTAATGATTGCGTAACAGTTTTAAGAGCTAGGTTTTCTAATAGTTCAGGAGAGACTACTTTGTTTTTCGTAGAAAAGATGTTTTAGCCATTACTGGATTATGCTTAATTACCATCCGTTTTGTGCTTTCAGTGATTCCTCTCTGAGATTTATTTTTCTGAAATTGGTTCTTGCCAATTGGATGTAGCCTTTATGGCTAATTAAATATCTCGGGGTCCACTGTTCACTGTATCATTTACAAATATTCTCTGTGATCTATAACATTGCTTTTTAAAGTTGCTGTTTTTCTGCATATTAAATCATTCCGTGCAATGAGAGTCCTATTCACAAACATTTTTTCTTGAATTTTTTTCTTGCAGTGGTCCAGTTGATATAGGGTGTGATTTTTCACTTTCTTTTTTCTTCTTCACTTGTTCTATTTCATTCTTTGACCTTTTCCCGTGGCAGGCTTGTTGCACTTCCATACTATTCCATCTCATTGCTGAGTTACTATTATCTACTTTTACCAGAACATTTCAGTCTTTGTGTCATGCCCTCATTATCTACCTTTTTTTATATAATACTTGTTGGATAATTTACCATAATATTTATCTGATGTATTTGATTCTTCTATATCTGTGCTGCAGAAAAGAAGGGTAAATATCGTGGTAAAGTTGTTTATGCTTCTTTGTTTGGTGTTGGAGCCCCGGAAGCGCTGGTTATTGGAGTGGTGGCTTTGCTGGTCTTCGGTCCTAAAGGACTAGCCGAAGTAAGCTCCTTCCTGTGTAAAATAGAAACATGTTTTCTAGTTTTTATGTTATGATGCATATGATTTCATTTGTGGATGTAAAGGATTGTTGGTCTATTAGTGGCACTGAAAGAAGTGGAAATTGATCTTGGTGCACTTAATGTACAAGTAAAGCTGATTTCTGGCTAGTTGAATAGTACTATGTTGGTCAGAACAGAGTGGTATAGAGTACAGTAACTTGTTAGCAAAAGCGGTTTGGCTGAATAATTTGCTGCCATGTAAGCTATAGCATGGTCCAAGTCTCGATATTGTAGAGAAAAATCACGGATTTTATTCACTTAGGGGATTAGAGAATCTTAATAAAGATGTAGAAGCTAATTCAAGATCATTGATTAATAGAAACACCTCCTTGATGTACCTCAGTAAATCATGAAGATCTGTCTAAAGGAGAAAAGGAGAAACATGTGATGATGCCTTGATAGTATCATTGAAGGTGAGAATTGTTGGCGCCAATTTGATGTTTGGATTCATGGTTCGTTAGTTGTTGTTGGATTCTATAGATTGCCTTCTCCTTGAGGATATATTGCGACGGCACCGCCATATGGTAGCATGTTGATTACTAAAATCATGATCTATGTACAACTTTGTCCTTGGTAAAGGTAACTATGAGGTTTTTGGTATGTGATTTGAACATCTCCCACCTGAATATTGTGATTGTGATTCAAGTGCAGAGCTTTTCAGTAGCTCTTCTTGCTGAGGCTTGAAACAGCATGAGGTAATATATCAATAATTGAGTTTTCAAGTTCATAACCTTGGATGTGCATGAATGGTGAAACATGTTCGAATGGTAGCCTCTAATAGATATGATGGAGCTTGGGCATATGCCTTATTTCATGCTTGTGTTTTGTTTCTTACATAGTTGATTTTTCAGAACTTTAAGATGTTTACCCTTTTTGAATTCCTTTCTTTCATTTATTCAGGAGCTTTAGATTTTCAAATTTAAATTCTAGACCTCATAATGCATCTATGTTGTTTGCATATCACCAGTAACACTTATTTGAGTAGTCCTTTTTGTTTTTATCCTGCTCGATCAATACAAATAAGAAAACACATTTGTTTTGAGTAGATTACATTCTTATGTTCATTATAAAGCTAAAAAAGAAAATACAGTAATTTAGGTTGTTTACTTTATCTGCAAAAGGAAAGAAAATTAGGCATGATGGATTGCATAACCAAAAAAAAGGGGAGAAAAAAGAAAAGTGAATCTGCACATTAAGTAACTGCCCAATTGTCCTTTCCCAACTACGGTTAAATGCAAGATTTATTTTTCCTTGGTCCAACCTATATATTCAGTCTCTCAAACAGGTTAATTAAATGCAGGTGGCACGCAACTTGGGAAAGACTTTGCGAGCTTTCCAGCCAACACTAAAAGAGCTTCAGGTTGGTTAAAACTGGTCTAATTTTTCCACATGCTTTTAGTTACGTAATAAATAGGATAGATCTACTGGCAAAAATGATAAGCTATCAAAATGTCCGAAAAATGGAAACAGCTTTGCAGAAAATTAGACTCCATAGCAGCATTATCTTATGTGCAATCAAGGGGCATATTATCAGGTTAGTGATTCTTATGCTGCAGGAAGTGTCAAAGGAATTCAAGAGCACCCTTGAACGGGAGATAGGACTTGATGAAGTTGCATCTTCTACAAATTACAACAGCAAGCCCACTCCAAATGTGAATGAAAATCAAAGAGCTGTATTTGACACAAGTAAACGCAAAGATATTTTTCGATGCCTAATATAGTAGGATGGATAGTTAATGATCTTTTTACCTCTGAAGCAAAAAAAAAAAGAAGAAGAAGAAAAAGATTGGGAAGGCATCAATATCTCAAATTTTCTGGAAAAAGTCGCATCATATGTTCTTTTGCTGTGTATCACTTCAAAACATTGGTTTTCTTCTTGTTTGTTTTGTATCTTTGAATAACGCAAACTAGTTCTATGCAGATGGCAAGCCTTCAGCCGGACCATACACCAGTGAAGAGCTTCTGAAAATCACAGAAGACCAGCAGTCTGCATCTACTACAAGAACCCAAACAGAAGCGCCCACTTCTGAAGAACAACCACAAGGTTTGGCGTTATAATAATAATGATCACTTGGTGCCACTGAAATGAAGCATGTGATTTTGCCTTCAATTTTGTGTCTCTTTGTTGTTCATCCATGTGATGAAGATTAACGTGTCACATGACAGCAGCATCATCAACGTCAGAAGTTGCAGCTGCCAATCCGTCAGAAACTACAGCTTCTGCTGCTTCAGAAACTGCTGCTCAAGTACCTTCATATGAGAAGGCAGAGAATGATGGATAATAATTTCGGCAGGCATCATCATAGCAAGCAATTGGTCGAGAGGACAGCAGTTTTCCCAGATTAAATATGTGAGCTAAAAGTTTAGAACTTTCTGGTGAGTGAATTTTGTACTCCTTGCATCGATCATCTTTTTGTATATCGAGACGTGGAGATGGGCATGGCACCAATAATGGTTCAGAGTTTTAAAGCTAGCTGGGATATGTAATGCATCATTTCCCTCACGAGCAGCAAGTGTTGTATGATTATTTTACATTGTTAAGAATCATCTGAGAAAATCTGATAATCTGTCATCCGTGGATTAATATGTAATTTATGAGGAACAGAATCACATATGTTGCATCCAATGGAGCATGGTAATCACTTTTCAGGTAAACAGTCATTTGTTTAGGCCGCATCCATGAGCATGCCAATAATGCGATAGCAGATCTGTGGGCTAAATATGCCATCGCGCATTCTACCGTACTAAAATCTTATAAACGAAGATCAAATGACTGTAATTAGATTTGAGCGAAAATGTAGCAAGGGTCGTTTGAGCGAAAATGTAGAAAAATGGGATTCTATAATGTCTTAATGATTCTATAATGTCTCACCACTGCCTGTTCCCCGTTCCATGATTTAATTCAGCGAATAAAATACTGTTCATCCAGTACAGCTGCAACTCGGAATCTTCACAGATACAAAGAAAACTCAATCCTCACTATTACATAGCTCTATTTGTGGCTCTGAAAGACGCTTGCGCAATTAGACGATGGCTTCTTCGAAATTGTATAAAAATAAAATCTTCTATGGTTTGAAACATTTCATTTGATAATAATAATATATTATGGCTTACCACCTCCTAGAAGCTATTGGGCAGAGACTCCCTCATTTGTAATTCCTGCTACTGCTGCTGAACCTGTAAGAATCAATTTCATTCAATAATACGGAGCTGATACAAGGCCTTTCCCTCGTAATGTATCAAAAAATAATGAGAAAAAATTGCATAGTCTTGCATTACAACTACAAGGGATTGATCGCTCGGTGAGACTCAAACTCATGATAATCACCGCTTGCTTGTGCACAAGTATTGAACCCAAAACCTTAAAAAATTCCATTGTCAGGCCCTTTCAATCATCCCAATTGGGAAGGATTCCAAGGAAGAGCATTCGCTGGGTCCAAACCCAAAGCATCCTGATAAAACCCAGAGAAGGGCACAGATGTGGCCGCCTGTGGGGAATTTCCCATACATCTTCTGTTGTTAGAATTGCTACTGGGCATCAGAGGTATGGGTTGCAGCAACTGGTTCTTTGGGGGAGGTGATTTGGGCCGCAAGCTTTCTATGTCTGGGGTTGTCTGCACAAGATGAGGAGCTTCAGGTGGTGGATTCCGGCCTCCACCTCCTTGCCAAACATTTCCATCTTTACCGGCAAAATTCCTGATATATGCCTGCAGTATAGGAATCATGTCATCAGAATTGCATACAAACACAATCCTCGCCTATTCAAGCACAAATTCAGAGAATTTGGTATCTAAAAGATGAAAAACAAAGAGCGTCACCGAAAGCAAGCGATTTCATACCTCAGAATTAAAATTTGATGATGATAATCCCTTCCCTACTGTAAGCCAACCTGAACGAATATTATGGTCATCACCGAACAGTTCAAGCCTCCTCCTGCCCAGAGAAAAATGCTCAATGATCCTATACAAATCATCAGGCTTTTTTGTTGAACCTGCAATATAAATGACAAGAAAACAAGAAAAGAAATGGTTATTTACTCTAGAAATTTTGCTGGGAGCCCAAATATTTAAGTAGCAACAAGGAGGTATTTACAAAAAATAAACAAGACACAAAATAAAGATAATTTCTCACAGTTACGTGAAAGGGGAGCAAGGTTGGATATGCGGGGTTACAGAATAGGGAACCAATGGCCCTAGAGAATAACTGAAGAAAAAGTATCTTCAAGAATTTGTGGAGATGGAATCATGCTTTGATAATGGAATTTACTCTGAAAATGTTTTTGACAACACAACTATATCAGAATTCAAAATGGAGTAAAGGAGAGTACCAATTGCTAAAATTAGCAGGATAGTTTTATCCAGAATAAGAGGAACATGTTTGGGGCAAGGGTGGATGGTTAGCTTGAATAAATTTAGTCAACTAAAAATAAGTCTAAATGAACAAATTTGACTATTTTGGTCGAAAAATTTATCTGGGTGAAGAGGAATATGAAAGAAACTGCGCTTGTCAGCTTTCCTGAGATCCCAAAAGCAGCCTTTCTTTAAACTGCTTTATTTTGTGCCAAAAAGGATTGGATGAAATCTTGGTCAACTAAAAATAAGTCTAAATGAACATTTTGACTCTTTTGGTCGAAACAATTATCTGGGTGAAGAGGAATATGAAAGAAACTGCACTTGTCAACTTTCCTGAGATCCCCAAAGCAGCCTTTATATAACCTGCCTTATGTCGTGCCAAAAAGGTATGAATGAAATCTTGGTGAGAAATACTAGACAAGAGCCTCATGAATTCCAAGGCAGACTAAGAATTTCCAAAGCACGTTTGGCACCAAACACAGAAGGTTGGATGTCCTACTGACATGTCTTAAGTGCTCGTATTAACCCTCTTGAGGACCTCAATAAGAATACAGGTGAAGCTGAAGATCATCAAGATCAACATAGAGGATTGAGGAAAAGATGGTCCAAAATAAATGCATGCCTAGAATAATCAAAAAAATCCAAACAGCTTGGCGAGTGTTGGCGAATAAATGCATGCCGAGAATAATCAAAAAACTCCAAACCGCTTGGCGAGTGTTGGCAAATCAACGCAAATTGTAGAAATAAAACCTTTGCCAGGAATGGAATTTCCTGACATAATTCATCCAGTTTGGCAAATAACTTGCTAAATATACAAAAGCTTTCTTAGCAGGTTATCGTGTTCTAGTTTTACACGGGTATGTGCAAAATCTAGGGCCAGAATAACCCAATCCATGCAAGCAATTTGAACTGGTAATGAATGACCACACATGCACATCAATACCCATTCATCGCAGCACAGGCACCATTGCTCTTAAAATGAATTTTGACCAAATGAATAAATCCATGGAAAATAAGAAAAACAGTTATAGAACAACTTCTAACTTGTAAGTATGCAATTTATATTCATGATGATGGTATTTTTATTCGTCAATTTAATGAATCGAATGACCACCAGAGATGAGCAAATATCCAAAAATTGAAATTTCGAATATATATTCTCCGAAAGCAGAAAATACTAACCATAAGCAGGTTCTTCAGCTATTATCACATCTGTGTCAATATTGGCATGAATGATATGCCCATCTGTGCTACGACGAACAGTTCCTCTTATGCCCATCAAGCAGTGTTCCTACTCAATTTAAAAAGAAAAAAAAATGATTATTTTATTTAGTAGACAATGCAAAGACAGCTAGCCTAGGAAGAAGCTGGAATTTGAAATATATAGACAAAGAATAAACCTGTATACCAAATGTTCACTAACCTTCGAGTGCTGACACAGAGTGTGAGAATCATGCCTCAAGGCAGGAGTTGCATTTGTTTTGTTGGTTTTCACCCAACAAATATCCTCACATCTCCGAAATCCCCACTATATATATAAAAAAGGATAACAGGTTATAACCCCCATGAAAAATGGTCAATCATTGAACGACTGAAACTACACTGTCATATTCTCTCTGTTGTTTCCCCCTCCCTGTAATGCAACTTGGAAGAATAAAACCCTCTGCACAAGACTTTGCCACAATATCCCATAAAGCTCAAGTGCGTCACACTTTCCAATAGGCTATTGCCTGTTATCATCACGTCAACCACATTGCTCTCCCCCTTCCAAAAATTGGACCAAAATTTGGGAAGAGTGTTGCAATCATAGTATTACTCAAATTGGTAACAAGATCAAAACTGGATCTTCTAATTAGCATACAAAGTAGGAGAATACCGAACTAAAGTGGCATACCTTCTTTAAACACTGACGGCCCTGTTCAAGTCCCACACCATCACCAACCCATAGGAAGATAAATGAAGGAGTGTCAGCTATTGCCTGACAACATGAACAGAGAAGGCTTAGGAACAAGAGTAAAATTCAGCACAGTCAGAATTACTAGGTGTGCCAATTAAGACACTTAAAGCATGCATACAGGAAATATCAAATAAAGAGCAAGCATATCACTTAATAAACACAAGAGATGAGCACAAAGATAAAAAAGCACACCTCGATCGTCAAATTCATTATCTCTTCAAATGTCCAGTACTCCATGTGGTCAGTAACACCAGGAGCTCGATGAACATATTCCTCCCATGGAGGATCCACAAGAATAACATCGAACTTTGTGCCAAAAAACTCGGGAGAGAGTACATGTTCACGCAGGTCACACTTATAGTACATGGGTGGGGAAGCAGACTTGGCAACAATTTCATCTTTCTTCTGTATTAGTTCCCTCAGCTTTGGATAGTCTTCCACCACACTAGTGAGCTCCAGCTCTCTGATGAAATTCTGCGGTCTCATACCAGTGTCAACAAAATTTTGAGAGTAATCATTTTGCTCTCCCCTTGAAGGACCTTTAGAAGGCCCACTATTTCTTTGTGGACCCCAACTGCTAGGTGCTTTATCTTGTGGCATCCCACGGCCACCTAGTCCCATCGCATTAAGACCAGGGCCTGACATGTTAGCGGGTACTCCTCTTCCTGGGCCTGGCTGATTGAAGTACATGCCATGATTAGGGCCAGTTCCCATATTAGGTGCAAACCTAGGTCCTCCAGGCCCAGGTGGATGAATTGGAGAAAGGCTGGGAGGGACAGCTAGCATATTCATATCAACACCTCGAGCTCCAGGCCAAATGAGCGGTCCTGGAAATGGGGGAATGAAAACACCAGGGGGAATTGGTGGGCCAGGTAAGTGCGGCATATTTGGTCCAATTGACTGCATTGGTCCTGGCAGCAAGCCAAGATGACCAAATGAAGGGCCCATCATAGACAATGGAATTGCATCCCGTTGAGCATCCCTCCCAGTTAGCCTTCCCCTTCCTCCTCTTGCAGGCCTGCCCCCTTTTGGTCCCTGTTGTGGAGGCCTATTAACAGAACCTGATCCCTGAATATTCCCAAATGGATGCTGTGAATCATTGCTTTGGCTCAGTCCTGTACGATTAAAATTTGTATCATCCCGTCCTCGTCCTTCTTTGGCATGAGAATCAAGAGAATTCCTTGTGGACATTTGATCCATAGGTGAACCGTGATCTTGGTATCTTACCTGTAATTCATCTCCATAGCCATATGCTATTTTACCCTTTTTCTCAGGTGGATAATCCCCTGTTCCAACATTTACTCCTGAAGTGACATCCTGCTGTGAACCCGGTTCAGCTGTCTGCCCAAAATGTATGGAAGAAGTCTCCTCTTTCCCAAAGTCAAGATTCTTGTTGGGTTTGATCTCTATTGAATCAGAACTCTCATAAGCATTCCTAGAGGCTGATGACGCTTTTACACCATCCAGCCTGATTCTAGCAGCTTTTCTATAGCCAGGTTTGCTGTGAAGATTCTCACTGTCCACCATTTCTTGCTCACGCCATTGCAAATCCCACTCCTTGACATGACCAGATTCACTCTCCCTATCTTTGGAATCTTGCCTAGTCTGATTTCCTTTCCAGTGGTCTTTTGAAGCTTCCCAATCCCCATTTTCGTCATTCCAGCTCCTATCTTTTCCCTTGGAAGGCCTATCATCCTTGTACCCTTCTCTTTCCCATTCTCTACCCTTAAGCCCAATATTTCTTTCATCGTCAGATTCTGAATAGCCTCGGTTATGGTCATCCTGCTCCCTACGACGCCTTCCACTTCTCTCAGGTGTTCGTGACCTTTTGGTATATCTAACTTCCCTCCCAATTCTCTCTCTCATCTCTCCATCCCTAGTAACAGACCCTTCCTGGCTTTGAACTTCATCATGACTGCCATATGCTGAGTCTTGTTGTTGTCTATATTTCTCAGATTTCTGCTCATGTGGTTCGCTGATGCTATACTTGCGGGAATTCTCATTTCCTGCCACCTCAGCTGATCTTTCGAACACCCTTCTCCAGTTATCATCTTCATGTACATCTGGCCTAGCTTCATAAGGTGCACTGACTGACATATTATCTTCATCTTGACCAATTAATCTTCCCCTACTTCTATAAGTTTCTCTATCTTCTCTTTTCTCTTCCCTGGTACTGGACCTGAAACCCTTATCAGCACTAGAATCCACAACCTTACATTTGGAGTCACTTAATTCATTTCCATGATCCTGCTTTCGATCCCTAGCAAACCCATGCTTACTATGGTCAGCAGCTTTCCCACCTTTTGAATCAGATTCCTCCACAAAACTACTTTCAGAAGGTTTCATGATTGATTTCCTAGAAGAATGCCTCTCATTCTCTTCATACCTGCTTCTCCTCTCTGATTCTATTTCCCAATACCCTTCACTCGATCTCTTTTCACTTCTCTCATCCGGATTCTTTCTTGGAGTTTTGGTATGTGATTCTCTTTTCCTGTCATACTCACTTTCATCTCCACTGCTTGAGCTGATTGACTTTTTCCTAGCATCATTCCTATCTCCAGAGATTCTTTTCCTTCCACTATCCCGTTTCTGAGCTTCTTTTACACTACTGTGCTTCTGTGACTTGCTTGACCGATGCTTCCTCTCATCGGTGCCTTCCCGGTCTTCATTTTGTTCAGTTTTACCGTACCTAACATCCATACTTTCATCTAGATTCTGCTACATGCGACTCCATCAGAATTCTGATGCATAATTGCACAAATTGACAGTTAATTGAAATCAATTCTAGCCCTAATAACTTTTACATCACAAATAACAACAAATTTCCTAGTAGATACACCCCATCCTGTTGCCACAATGAAACTGAGAAAACTAAAATGAATTATAATAACAAGATCCATAATTTTTAAATACTAGCAAAACGGCAGCATACGCGGCAAAGATCCAAAAATCACGACGCCAGCAACTCTCCCCTTGAATTCAGACCACCGTGACACACAAAAAGAGAGAAATCTTTAATGTATGGGTCTTCTATAATGCAATTATTACTATTTCAATTACTTGACCGGCAGGTTCCCGATCATCATACTTTAGACACTTATTTCCTGATTTAATGGGTGATTTGTCTTAGTATCCTTTTTTTTCTTTTGATTTCCTAGATTAGCAGGGTGGTTGAACAAAGGGAATTTATAATCAGTGAGAGAAATATCAATGAATAATGCATTCTTTTGCGCTTCGAACCGAGGGTTTTCCTTGGAAGAGGGAATTAAACATGTTTCTTCCTGCAACTATTATCCCTCTCAGAGATCGATTGTATCAAAGGTGCGCAAAGAGGCGCTTCAAAGCCGATCCGGGTTAGGTTTCCAATCCCGACCTTTGAGCCAGCTTATTGCTAAAACTAAAGTTAGGGTTAGGGTTTAGGCTTTTTGTCGGAGCCCTCCTGGCCCTAAAGAAGGTGATTTCTTGGGCGACGCCGAGGTCGAAGAAGGCGGAGCGGGTTATGAGGACGAAGAGGTGTGACAGGCTCCAATTGAGGGTGCGGACGAGGGCGGAAGTGGGGCCGAGATAGGGCGGAGGGGCAGGGTGGCGAGGATCGGAGAAAGAATGATGGTGGAGGTTGGAGACAGAACGACGGCGACGCCGCAGGAGGAGGGGGTGAGGGAGGAGGCAAAGCAAGAAGAGAGAGAGAGAGAGAGAGAGAGAGAGAGAGAGAGAAGAGAAGGGAGAGGTAGAAGGAGAGGACTTACCAGTTACTCGGGGGGTCGGTGGCTGCCGGCGACAGCTCCTCGCGGCAGCGGACGGGGAAGAGGTGGGGACTCGGGAGGGAGGGATCTCCCCTCTGTGTCTCCGGGCGGGTGGAGGCTGTAAAAACGAGGTAAAAATATCGGGTTAATAAAACATCGTGGAGGATTCGATCAGACCCCAGCCCGATCTGATAAATGAGTCGGCTTCTCAACCGCAGTAAGAATGTTGGATATGAGAGAGAGAGAGAGAGCATAACAGCTCCAGCCCCTCTTGACTTCTGTTTTTTTTTTAGATTTTTTTTTTATGAATACCATCCTCAATATAAAATTTTACATAAATATTTTTTAAAAATTAATATTTTTATATATATTCTGATAAAATATTTGTTTTACTATATTATTTTTACTCACGCCATTTAGTACCGTTAAAAAAATTAATGGTTTCAAATTAAGATGGTTAAAATATTTTTAATAGTAAATATATAAAAAAAATATTTATAAGACGATCTGAACGATAAAAAGTAATTTCAAAATTTTATTTTATTTTTAATTAAAATAAATATAATTTTTATTAATAGAATTAGAAAAATCGGTATTCGTGCAAAAACAATATTTTATAAAAATATAGAAATAAATATAAATTTTAAAAAATATTTATATAAATTTAAATTTTTAGGAAGATATTTATATAAAAAATTCTTTTTTATTTTTTTTTAACTAGATTGTTGCTTTCACTCTGTCCAGACTGACACGTGGAAGTGGAAGATGCTCTCGGCCAAAAAAAGGGTGGAAGATGCTCCGTCCGGGCTTCACAGGGCACAGGATGTTTGGGAGACGCACGTGGGGAAGAGGCACGGATTGCTTTGAATTTTTTTTGTATTATTTATATAAATTAATAAGCTATACCAATAATTTTGGCTAATTTACGGTTTATATAACACTTTCCCAGTACAGTGAGCGAAAATGGGAATGGAAGGGCTATTGTTTCGTATACATGATGCACACCGGTTCCTCTCTGCCCTTCCCCCCTTCCCATTGAGTGTCAGTTTTTTCAAGTACAGTTTTCTCCCAACTTTTTATTTCAAAACCTAAAACAGTGAACGCACTTGGTGCGAAAGGACCGTCGTGAAGTCTCCACTCACCTCAACATAAAATAAAATAAAATACAAAAAGAAAAAGACTATCGCGAAGTATTGCTTCATCGGGAGGACGTTTATTCATGACCGTTGTGTTTCTACTGAAGTCGTAAACAGTCCTCTGCACTTCAGCTGCGGACCAACCATATTATATTCTTGAGACCACAGGTTTCCATGTCGAAAAATCCTTCCGCACAATGAACCAAAATTATTATTTTTAAATTAAATTAATGTACAAACCAAAAATAATTTATTTTAAGTAAATTCAGATTTGATATAAATAAATTTAAATTATAAACCGGATAGCCTATCTATCCCTGCTTAACTTTAACATATTTAATCCATTTTGACCACTTTAATAATTAAATATTAAGCCTGTTTAATACCTATCTAATCCATTTAAAATCTACCTAATCCAATTTTGTTTTACTTAATCCAACCTGCTCAATATATATAATCCATTTACATCTATATACCCTAACTTCACCTATTTAATAAATAGATTAAATTCAAATCTAAATATTTGACTTAATGAATAGATCGGATTGACAAATTTTTAATCCAACCAATTACCACCCTCGGTAACAATCAAAGAATCACGCCGTCCAGTAATCATGTCCCCGCTGTCTTCTGAACCTATTGTTATCAATCAATCTCCTAGGTTTAACTTACAACATCCGTCCGTCGAGATAAGAAATAACATGATTGCAGCATAACGTCCAACTGGAACTGGATTATTTACTGACTTTTTATATACAGCTTTCTCATATTTACATATTCAAAATACTACTTAGAGTTTACATATCCACACAACATGCAACAACACCATCTGAAAAGCCAGTCGCATCTAACACAATCATGGCAATCCTACCAGAGGCACAATAGTAATTATATTCCCAAAGCTCCCTGCAAACCCTGTGCCCTCTTTACCCTACTAATATTTTTTCGTCAACATCATTATTGACATCAGCTAACATCTCAACGGTTGAATACAGCATTACCACAGATCTGTGGACCGTGTTCATGTTCACCTACCAGAATGTCTTTAAACCGGCTAACTGGTCCTGATTTCCAGCCTACACCCTGTTGCATCAAAAGTTGTCGAGACTAAATAAGATTCAACTTAATGGCAAGAGAACTTGACATAAGACTGATAAAAACTTGTATTCACCATTTACTGCAACATAGAGCATGCTGACTTGAGAGAGCTCAGAATTGCCCTATTTTCTTAATATAAAAAAGTGTGTCAATAGTAGATGAATAATTAATGACATGTAAAACATTTAATAAAGTAATGCAGCCACAAAACAAACAGAAACAATACATAAGTCAGGAGGAGGAAAACTTGGACTTACGAATACTCACCATCAATTTATTGCAAATGCTGATCAGTGGGGGAAAAAAAAATCAAACCAAAAAGCAGTTCATTATCCCTAGAGATTAACTAATCATTCATTTATTCGGATTAACTGTTTTGAAAAACCAAACTCATTATCACAAGTCAGCATCACTCAACCAAAATAATTCACAATAATCTGGCACGCATTCCAAATTTGAGCACATAGTTTATGATATCTAGCTCAAAAATCAAGGCAGTAAACCTGCAAATTTGATGAATGATGGTGTTATATTGCCACATGGAGATCCACAAAGTGATCTATCTTGTCCACATGCAATCCAGATATTAAATTGCAAAAAATGCTAAAATAAAGAACAGCCAGTGTTGCTATAATCAAGAGATTGCAATGCAAGTCCTAAACAGTATAGAGAGAGAAGGTTGCAGAGCATGAGGAGCACTAGAGAGTAGCAATAAGCCAATAACAACCGCAATAAGCATCGCAGGGGGAGCCACGAGGCAAAAGGGGGCGGTAGTTACTTGCCCACCTCCCCAGTATCTTGGATTTCAACTCTAGATATCTTATAAGAGGAAAGAGAGAGAGAATAAAAATCCAAGGGATGGCTGCCTAAATTTTTGGGTTTTGTTTAGGATATAATGAAACCAGAAAGCTCGCCAACTCATAGAGGCTTCTTTCTCAAATTTGAGCAAGGTTTCTAGAGCTGAAAATAGGTTTGCAATCTCAGACAGTAGCCCTTGGTACAGGATGTACTGTACCATATCAATAGGGTATTGAGACTCGGTATGCCTCCCGTATAGGGTGTCGGTACCAAGGTATATACCGTACCGACACTTGGTAAGGGATGTACCGGTTGCGCACCGGTACAGGGTCTGATAGTAGGTTTGCAAACCTTGGCTGCAATAGTTTTTCTTACTCTTTGTCCAGGTATTTTAGGAAATACTGGGTCTAAGAATTAACTAACAAAAAGAGCATTTTAAGTGGACCAACACCTTTCCATGAATAATTAATTTAATTTAGGACTGTAAAATCCTTTCCAAATAAGGATTTCAAGTCCGCCTAGAAGGCATATTTTGATCTGTCTTTATCCTTTAGTTTATTTTGTTATGCTTTAATGGGCAAGTTACAGGAGGCTGGATTAAGGTAAGCATGTAAGTTTTATTACAATTTATTTTATTCCTATCTCAACCACCGATGACCATAAAACTCAACTATCAGCCTCTATATATTTTGCACGTTTCCTGTAAGCCATCACCAGCAGCTTCTACACCACACAAATATAGCATAGATTCTGCTTTTCTAACAAACACGAATAATACCAGAATTTCCTCTTGAAGATTAGGTGGCCATAGATATCCATAGATTTGACTTACTCCATATGCTAGGCTTAATAGATGACACATAGGTCCAAGAACAGTGGTGAGCACTACAGAAAATAATTAGACAGGTGAGGATTGACCGGTAAGATGCTACTAGACATCTTAGCATGTCACACTTACCCACCATCCAAAAAAACTTCCACTGGCTAGACCAATCTCTTTAAAAAGAGGATTGAATCATACAATCATAACAGATGGACAAAAACAAGGCACTTGCAGGTCATTGTTTATTTCTCCAAAAGGAAATGCTTATAAGATACATCAAAATCAAAACTAAACATTTTCAGATATATCGCAATAAAAACTATGATATTTTTTTGATGCAAATAAGCTAATATACAATCCATATGACCAAGGTTATGAAAAGCACTAGAGCAGCTTCTAGGTATTCACATATGTTTCACATATTCTACTATATAATGCTAACTCCCCTACTGTGACCATGGGCGAGGCATGTCTGACAGTCCACATTTTCTCACCCGCTTTTCCCATCTCACGAGGTAATTTAGAACAAGTTGACGAGCTTGATTATATCTATTCTATTATAAAATGCCAACCCCCTATTGTAACTGTGCATGAGGCATGTCTAACTGTCAACTTTTCCTCACCCCACCTTTTCTCATCCTGCACATTTCCTCGTACAGCTTCTCCCTATCGCATGTTCTATCTGTACTTTTCCTTTTCTTCATGTGGCTGTTAGCCAGAAGGTCAGATGTTCAAGTCCTACTAGCATCCATGATTTATTCAAGTATTTTTTTATTAGAAAAATAAAACAAGACATACATTGCACGTGCCACATTCTAGTATTTCAGGAATCAAACAGAGTTGCTAAAGCATCTGACTAAAGGAATAAGAGAAAATTTACACAATTTGATTTATTGACAGGAAAAGCAAAAAAAAAAAAAAAAGGAAAAGGAAAAGGAGTTTGTTATCAAGCACATCATTGAATAAATTCAAGTGACAAGCATAAGACCTAATGTTAAAACTTTATGTAACAACTGAATTATTGCTATATAATTATAAGCATAAGAGGAAGTCTGCAATACAGGAAAAGAAAAATAGAAGGCATGATCAGATAGACATTTAAGAAATTTTTTAAAAAATGAGTAAAATAGTAAAAGACAAGAGCCACATTTGTACCAAACTGCAACTTAAAATGTTAATCTGATGATACAGTCAATTCCTACATAAGAGAATGCATGCTATACACATCTTGACAACCTCCCCAAGCCAAGAACCTGACAGAAAATATAGAAATTGGGAGAATTAAGGAGGAATTACAGGCTTCCATATAGACATGTCAAACCTCAGAAGTGTTGACAGCATGTGCCACTGAGTCCATCAGAATGTAAAACGATGAGTTACTAAGTAAATAACAATAAGAAAGTATCATTTAGATATTTATAGAATAACCACTTGCATTATTTGGGAGGATAGAAAAAAAAGAGGAAAACAAAAAGAATAGAGGCAAGATATCAAAGGAGGCACCACATGCTTCTCCTAAACAAGTTAAACCTCAGGCAGAACTTAAAAGTATTTTACAAGCCTTTAAGTTAACCAGCCACCTGATAGTTAGCAGTGTCTAGAAGAATTCAACAATAATAATGCTAATTTTTGGTGGAGACCATGCCATATTGTCAAACGAACAGAAATATACCACTTAAACAACTTCAAAAAAGTACTGAGGTGTTAAAAAGTGCATTTACGAGTTAAAATCATATCAAGCATTAAGAATGAAGACTGTCAGAACTCGAGTGCTTTAGTCATGCTAGATCAGGTTATATCATGATGATATACGTCAAGCAAATATCCCATTTGACACTAAACCATCAAATACTGTCAGAACTCGAGTGCTTTAGTCATGCTAGATCAGGTTATATCATGATGATATACGTCAAGCAAATATCCCATTTGACACTAAACCATCAAATACTGTGCTTTTCTGTGTTCTTTCTTTTATTTTCTCTCTACGATCATCAAGCTCTCATTTTTCTTCTTGAACATCTTGTTTGGGGCGAAGGTTGTAACATGATCGATTCAAAATTGTCATAAATTTACTCATGGTTCATGAACAGTTCGTTTATTTTCTTTTCATTCATTCACAAGATAGAATTAGGTAGCTTAACTATCTCCCCTGTTTCTCAGGTTTTTTCCTGCTTCTCCAATAGGGCACCCCTCTTGACAATAAGATTCCTCGCTACAATGCCCGCACAACACAACATGGCACTCATATATGACACATGAAAAAAAGGCCTCAGTTAACTTATCATTAGGGTTAACCGAATGCAATTTTAGACTTGACTAAGGTGTTTGTGTGACTACAAAGGGATGTTTGAAAGAATATTAGGACAACGAACATTTCAAGTTGAAAAGGTAATAGTTAAATTGATGAGCACATCATGGCATAAATTCTTGAAAGAAAACCAACATACCTCACTGTTGATTCTAAAGTGTAATTTAAATTGCTGAATCTGCAACTTCTCTCGCTTCCAACGTTGTCCCAAAATCACAAGCCCCATCATAGCAGCAGCCACAAAGACAGACCAAAATGTGTTCGTTTCTTTCACATGATTATACAGAAGTACTGCCTTCCTCTTCCACCATGCTTCACATGGAAGGTAAGAGGCATCTTCTTTGTTTTCTTCGCTCCGCTCTGAAGCATTTGTAAAATTTGGAGAATCTGGATTTTGGTAAGAAGGATTATTGGGCTTGGCAATGTCAGAGCTCTCACTACAGATAATCGAGCTACTTGTATCTGTTTCTGCATGGTAAGCATCAAGTATAACTGAATCTTCACCAACCAAGCTCAAATCTTGTAATGACTTGCCCTCCCCAAACTCCATATCACTGACAGACAGACCCTTTCCATTGTCAAAGAAGAACTGAAAACCATGTAGGCTGTCATCAGACTTATCCTTGCAACTTTCTTTATGGGTCTTGTTGGGCCCATTACCATACTCTTCAGCATGGCTTACATCTTGATCCCTGAATTCATTGTCAATTTCACTGTAGTCAGGTTCTATTGGAAATTTCTCATGTTTGCTTGGTGGGAAACCAAAGTGACTGGACATGAACATTGTTTCAGGAAATTCTGGTTCATTATTGTCAAAGTCCTGAGTTATACTCTCATCTGTTGGCTCATATTGTTTTGGACCAGGTGCAGCAGCATACATGGATGCTGTGAGAGAAACAACCTCCCAGTCAGCTCCATGGAGAGAGGTCTCCTTGTCCTCTTTCTTGTTGTGTGCCATTTTTCCAAAACTCAAGCTCTAACATAAAACCAGGCATATTGGAGTCAGACTTGCAAATACAAATAAGGTGAAATAAAAAACTAGATGCTTATCAAAACCCGGTAGATAGAGATGAACACTTATTTCAATTAATATGTCAGCAGAAACCCAACTCAATCAAGAAATTATCAGCTAATACATAAAAGAAATATCGGATCATTGTGACTATCGCGTACCAGAGATGCAGGGAGTAAACAAAAAAAATCCTAAAATAAAAGAATTGTTGTATTAACTGGAAAACCAAATAAGAAATTTCCATCAACTTTTTGTCAAAGGTAAAAATCAGAGAAGGAACTTAAATAGAACAATCAAAAAGCAGCAACAAATGCATTTACCATCTAAGTTTAAAATAACCATGCAGTTAGATCCCACAAGCTAAAAATATCATATTCCCCTATACCTTATAAAATGATAAAGATAAACAAGCAATAAAAGTACTTATCCCATCAAATTGAGTAATATATAGCAACAAATACTTCCCTTTCTACCAGGTTTGGACTCCATTTGGGCTTAGGTTTGATATGCCCTGTTCTAAGGTGTTGCGGTTACTTGGGTTGCTTTGGGTTCTGCTTTTGGATGTAACTAACCCAATGGTTGCACTTTCTTTTACCTGTTCTTCTTTTTCTTAAGAACAAATATATCTTTTAGCTGTTTTTCTTAAGAACATATACATCTTTTACCTGTTTTTTACTTGGGTTGCTTTGGGTTCTGCTTGTGGATGTAACTAGCCAATGGTTGCGCTTTCTTTTACCTGTTTTTCTTTTTCTTAAGAACATATATATCTTCTACATAGACAAACCATAAAGAAAAAATGGCGCATACATATAAAACCGGGAAGAAAAACTTGAGACAATGAATTCTAAATTGCTACCCAAAACTCAACATGGCACTCCTGTCGAAGGTTACACCTTTTCAAGTGAAAAACACACAGGAGACAAATAAACAAAAAAAGATTTTTGAGTTCTGGTAAATGAACTAAGAAAACATAAATAACGTATCTTATAATGCAAAGCTCCCAAAAAAAACTCTCTCTCAAAAACAAAGAGAGAGAGAGAGAGAGAGAGAGAGATTTATAAATTTTTAGAGCACAAAATCACACAAGTATAGATATATAGAAAGAACAAAGCGTCGTCCATAAGAACCATGTAAATAGAATATCAGAATAAAAACCTAATTTAAGAACCATGTTCTAAGAAGATCATCTTTTCTGCGTATAGAAACCCACAGTTAAATTAAAAACAAATCCCCTAAGATACCTTCACGCAGATCAAATACGGTTATTCAAACCAATCCAACCAAGCTGAAAGAATAATCAAAAAAAAAAAACAGTCAGATAACCTAAAGATTTCATCTACAAACCAAAACAAAACCGATCAAACCCTAAATTATATGAAGATAACCCAGAAAAGAAAAATCGAAAGATTAATTTGAAACAACATCGATCAAAATCCGTTCAATTGAATCCAAGAACGTTTCAGAGTACCTCAAAGAGAAATCCTCTCCGTGTCGGCAATAAAAGGGGCAGGAGATGGAAGAAGAAGACGGAGTTTCCCCTGCAAACCCCGAGGCAAAGGAAAACCTCCCGACAAAGCTACGGGATTCCCAGTGGCATTTTAACCGGGACCTTAGATGGACACGTGCAGTCCACGTGAGACGAAGCTGGAGTCTTTTCTTTCCCCAAAGCACAGTTTATAACTAATCAAGTCCGAGCCCAATATTGGAAGTGGATAGCTGAACCTAGGGATGGCAAAATATGATTCGACCCGTCAATCCGACTCATGTTCGATCCACCATAAATAGATTTGGATTTAGCCTAAACAGGTTCGGGTCATAAACAAGTTGATCTGTTTAACCTATTTATTAATTGGGTCGGATACAGATTTTAGATATCTGACCCATTTAACCTGTATAACCCGTTTAATAACCTGTTTAATATATGGGTCAGATTGGATAAGGGCCACGGCCTACAGCCCACAAAGACCCGTCAGGCCGTCCCCTGTTTAAAACCTTCTCTCCAAGTTCACCAGGGCTGCTGGGCATCGCTGCGCTTTTTTTTCGGTTTGGTTCAACCTGAACCCACCCTCAAGCCCGCTGCCTCCGACCCCTCCGACGGCGCCGCCGACCCCTCCTGCCTCCCCGACCTCTTCTTCCGCCCCTGCAAGCCGGCCTCTAGCCTCCTCCCTCCCCTCCCGGCGATTCGTCGCCGAGCTAGTCGCCGCCCCGGTCTTGCTCCTTCGTCGGCACCCACGAGTATGTCGCCCACGAGGTCGCCACCTGCCGCTCCCACAATCCCATGGCAGCGCTGCGTCCTCCTCTACGAGCTTCTCTACGGCCGGACCCCCTTTGCTGGGATCCTAACTCTAGATCTCCTCCAAGGATTCGGATCTTTGCGAGGTATGAAACCCTAACTCTAGATCTCCTCCAAGGATCTGGATCATCCCTTCGTCCGTGATCTTTTGCGAAGCCATGGCATTTGGGTTCCCGGGGCGCGATCTCCGCGGGGGCTTGGGGTTCGGAGCCAGATGCTGCCGTTGCCGAACCGATCGGAGCCCGCCGGCGACGAAAGAGGAGCCGCGACGACCGGAGGTCTACTGAAGCGGTGAAGCAGAGGACCCATCTCGCCTCTCCCATCTCCTCCGATCGGTGAACCGATCGGTGAAGCCCGACGACGGGCACAATTGTTGAAATTTTTTAAGCTGCCGAGGTCCCCGAGCACAATTGTTAAACGGGTCGGGTCGAGTTAGGTAGGTGGGGATGGGTTGGGCAGTTTATTAAACATGTTAAACAGGTCGGGTCGGGTTACCTGTTTAATAAACAGATCGGATTCAGGTTGTAATTTCTGACCTATTTAATAAACAGGTCAGGTTCAGATTTATGATTTTCTGACCCGACCTATATCTGACCCGACCCGTTGATGTCTGACCCGACCCGATTGTCACCCCTAGCTGAACCGGTTTCGGACACAATTCAAAGAGAAGAGAGAGAGAGAGAGAGAGAGAGAGAGAGAGACAAGGCCGAGACCAGCACCAAGAGGGAACCGCTTTTCGATAGTGAAGGAAAAAGAACCTACCCCCACACAGCTGAACTTGCGGAACCCACATCATTATCAGAAAAGCAAGGTGTCAATTATAATCCGTCTCGGATCACCTACTTGTCTGAGCTTCTACTACCGAAAGAACAAGTCGATGAATTACTATTTTTTCCTGCTTTTCCATGATTCTTTTATACCAAAGTCTACAATCTCGATATTGAATACCATGTTAGTATTTTACCAATTTGGTAAAATATAGTCGATATGGTATGATATGCATCATATACTAAAATAATTTTTTAGCCATTTTTTTTATTTTTTATCATGGTTCTTCTTATATAGTTCGCATCTTAGTGTGCCTTAATATATATCGGTACATCTTAGTACGGAATAGTACAGGATGATACAAGATTTGTACCATTTTAAAGTTGAGTTTCGTACCAATTTTTTTTTATATATGGTACACCCTTGGACTGATGGTATGGAGTGGTACGGCAAATCTTAGTTTATACCATAATATATAGCAAACCCTGAATCCAAACCTAAACTCAATTAAAATTCTATATCTGGACCTAATATTAGAGCGGAAGAAGACCGAGTATTGAATCACGTTTTGGGTAGAACTCGGTTATTTGTTACATTTTTAGTATTATAGATTGTGTTGGGGGAAAAACCCCAAGTCATACCGTCACGGAGGCGCTCGGCCAACGGGCGCCGGCCAGAAAGGCGCTCGGCCAAAGAGTGCCAACCGGAAAGGCGCTCGACCGAAGAGTGCCGACCAGCAGGGTGCTCGGCTAGAGAGCACCGACCAGAGAGAGCGCCAAGAAGAGACGCCCAACCAAAATGACCAAGTAGGGATGCTCGGCCAGAAAGGCGCTCGACCGAAGAGTGCCGATCAGCAGGGTGCCCGGCTAGAGAACGCCGACCAGAGAAAGCGCTTGCCTAAAGAGCGCCGACCAGAAAACCAACCAAAGAGCGCAAGTAAAGACGCTCGCCCAAAGGGCGCCGAGCAGAAGTACTATGAAGCAACCCCGCCACAGGGCGCCCCATTGGGCGACCAGCTCGGCTCGGCACCCCTGCCGAGCCGATTGCCTTGGACCAAATGTTCAACTTCCGCCTAACCCTCTAAGCCTGAGGGACCTGACAACTCCACTACAACCTGCCGCTATCTCCAAGCCATCAAGGCAAAAGATCTCCGCAGGTATTCGGCACGACCTGCCATTATGCATGAGACCCCCTCGAGTCTCCGATGCACTCAGTCATTTAATGAACACGGCTCAAGGCGATCTCCGGATCACTGAACCATCAAAGCGTATGGCTCTCCCTGACCGCCGGTTCACTCGGTAATAAATGCACTTACCATCCACGGACCCCAGGCCTACCACGGCCGGCGGTTCAACCACCCCAACAGGTCCGATCGACCGTGACAACTCCCTGGTTCCGGTCTGATTCGGCCTTATTTTCCACCACGCCATTAATGGGCCAAATCGTGCCCAATTATTACAAAACAGGACAAACCTCCTGTCACCTCCCAGGTAACAAAAATCCTCCTATAAAAGGAAACCTGGAGGGGAAAAGGGGGAGAGGACCAAAAAGAGGACCAAAAACAGGAGGAAAAACCCGAAGCTGGAGAGAACCCTCCTAGACCGGGTGGAGAGAAGTAAACAACACAGACAATTGAGGAAACTGATCCTCTTGATCTTATCCAAATATTCTCTCTGTCTTCTCCACAGACTCTCTTCCCTGCTCTCTCCACATATTTGCCCCCTCTGACTTAAGCATCGGAGGGCCGGCGCCGGGGAGCCCGGCCACCGGTTTTCTTGCAGGACTTACGCCCCCCAGGAGGACGCCACCCGCCGGCACGCCATCGACCACCGCTCCTACGGCGGACTTGCACCCCTCCAGGAGGACGCCACCAGTCGGCGCACGGTCATCCACTGTCCCTGCGGCGGAGCCCCTCCTTCCCCTGGCTTCGTGGCGGCCCCCGGGTCCAATTTCCAGCAACAGTTGGCGCTAGAGGAAGGGCCCGAGTTCGCTGCCATGAAGCTAAGAAGCAAAGGGGCTTCCAACGCCTCTCGACGTCCTCCACCAAGTCCAGAACGTTCCGTTCGGAACTCACCACCTCCGGCCGAGTCAGCACCTCAAGTTCGACCGGAGCAGTTTGATGCCCTGGCGCAGCAAGTGCAGGCGTTGGCTACCGCCGTCCAAAGCTTGCAACCCAGGGGCATTCCAGCGGCACCGCCTCCTCCGGCTCCAGTTCAACCGGAGCCTCCTACAAGCGGACTTCCCCTTCGAGGTCAGGACTCCCAAGTCCAGGCCTCCCTCTGGAGAAAGCACCCAGCCAGGGGCCACGGAGGCTGGCCACAGCCTTCAGAAGCTGAGTCGGTTCTAGCGCAACTTGCGCTCGAACGAACCGCTGCAGCAATCCTCCAGAATGATGAACTCGACAAGAAGGTCGAGAAGTTGGAGCGCCAAATCCAGGCACTCCACGGAAGGAAGTCGGGGCGTGATGGTGACTTTGAGTTTACTACGAAGTCGCCCTTCTCCCCGGAGATTGAAGATGAACCGGTTCCGCTACGGTTCAAGATGCCCCAGGTGGAGCCCTACAACGGCAAGGCTGATCTCCTTGACCACCTGAAAAATTACCGGGTCTTAATGGCCCTACAAGGAGCCTCGGAGGCCATGATGTGCAAAGCTTTTCCGGCGACGCTCCGAGGGCCAGCCCGACTTTGGTTTACCGGGCTGAAGCCGAGTACTATCTCTTCCTTCGAGCAGCTTGGCAGACAATTTGCTGGCAACTTTGCCGCCAGCCAACCCCAGCGGCGGACGTCCGACTCCCTCCTAGACATTAAACAAAAGGAGGGAGAATCCTTCAAGGAGTACTTGGATCGGTTCACCGCCGCAACATGGGAAGTCCGGGAGCTTGACCAGTCCATCGCCATGTCAGCACTGAAGACTGGAGCCCGGTCTTATAGATTCCTCTTCTCGATTGAGAAGAATTTCCCCGCGGACCTCACTGAAATGTTCGCTCGGGCGCGAAAATACGCCAAGGCGGAAGAAGCCGTGGCAGCTAGGCGGGGCGGAACCGAGCAGAACTCCAAGAAGAGACGCCGCGAGGAGCGCGGCCAGCCCAGAAGCCCGTCTCCGCGGCGAGCTAAGAATCCGCCCCGCCCAAAGAGTCCACCCCGGTTGAGGGGACCGCCACAGCAGAGGTCACCCCTCCGCCCGAAGTTCCCACTGCAGGCCCGTGCACCCGAAAGGAGGTATGAAAGATACACTCCCCTCAACGCTCCTCGGGCTGAAATCCTCATGGAGATTGAGAGTCGGGATCACATCCGGCTCCCACCTCCGAAGCCAGACACCAGAATCCGGCGTGATCCCCGGAAGTATTGCCGCTTCCACCGGGATCACGGACATGATACCGAGGAGTGTTACCAGCTCCGAAATGAGATCGAAGCACTCATCCGCCGAGGGGTGCTCGATCGATTCGTGCAAGGCCAGCGTGAAGAGAAGCGGCCAGCCGAAGGAGCAGCACAGCCTGAAGGCTCGAATGCCAACAGGCCCATCGCCGGCGTCATCAACACTATCCGAGGTGGGGCCTCGGCTGGAGAAGCTTCGGAGGAAGAAACCTCCTCAAAGCGCCTGCGCGCCTCTGAAGCCATCTCCTTTTCAGACGACGACCTAGAGGGAGTCGAAACTCCCCACGATGATGCCGTGGTCATCTCCATGATTATAAATAGATTCGATGTAAAACGCATCTTAGTTAATAATGGAAGCTCGGCGAATGTTTTGTACTTTGGTGCATATTGTAAAATGGGGATGACCAAAGAACAGCTGTGGAGGATGAATGCCCCGTTAGTTGGATTTACTGGGGATTCAGTCCCAGTAGAGGGCGAGATCGACCTTTTGGTCACAGCCGGGCTCGCCCCCCGCGAAAGTACTGTGGGGATGAGCTTCCTCGTAATACGCCTTCCCTCGGTCTACAATGCCATCCTCGGAAGGCCAGGCCTCAACGCCCTCCGAGCGGTGGTCTCAACTCGCCACTTGCTTATGCGATTCCCCACCAGCCAGGGAGTCGGCGAAGTTCGAGGGGACCAAATGGTAGCAAGGCGATGCTACCTGGCGACCCACGAGGCAAGACGATCAGCCGAGGTGCCTGCCCCAGCAACTGACCAGCCCACAACTGAGGTTATGGAGGCACGGGTCAACCCCCAGAAAGAGCGGGTAGAGCCTGGTGAGTTACTGATCCAAGTTCCCTTACGAGAGAACTTTCCCGAGCTAACCGTGCAGGTCGGCTCCGGCCTCGACGAGCACGAGAGGGGTTGCCTCGTCAACTTCCTGCGAGACAACATGGATGTTTTCGCATGGTCGCCTGCAGACATGCCGGGGATAGATCCCGAGATCATGGTCTACCGGCTCCAAGTAAAGCCAACCAGTAAGCCCGTGCGGCAGAAGAAGCGAGGCGCTGCCCCTGAACGACAGCAAGCAGTAGCCGAGGAGGTCAGCAAACTCCTTAAGGCCGGCTTCATCCGGGAGATAGCCTACCCGGAGTGGCTCGCCAATGTGGTCCTCGTCAAGAAAGCCAGCGGGAAGTGGCGTATGTGCGTGGACTACACCGACCTGAATAAAGCCTGCCCGAAGGACAGCTTCCCACTCCCCAGCATCGACCAGCTCGTGGACTCCACCTCGGGTCACGAGCTGCTGGCATTCATGGACGCCTTTTCCGGATACAACCAGATCCGCATGGCGCCAGAAGATGAGGAGAAGACAGCCTTCATCACCGACGGGGGAACCTACTGCTACAAGGTGATGCCATTCGGCTTAAAAAATGCCGGGGCAACTTATCAAAGACTGGTCAGCCGGATCTTCAAAGACCAAATAGGCCGAAACATGGAGGTCTACATAGATGACATGCTGGTGAAAAGCAAGGTGGCGCAAGACCATATAGCCGACCTCAGGGAAGCATTCTCCACACTCCGAAAGTACCGGATGAAGCTTAATCCAGCCAAATGTGCATTCGGGGTCACCTCCGGCAAATTCCTCGGCTTCATCATTACACAACGAGGAATTGAGGCCAATCCAGAGAAGATCCGAGCCCTCCAAGGGATGACGCCTCCTAGGACGGTCAAGGAGGTACAGCGGCTCACGGGCCGAGTGGCAGCCCTCGGGAGATTCATCTCCCGCTCGGCCGAGCACTGCCTTCCATTTTTTGCAGCCCTCAAGAAGCCAAAGAACTTCTTGTGGTCGGACGAGTGCCAGCAATCTTTTGAAGAGCTTAAGCGCCTACTGGCTTCCCCTCCCCTGCTCACGAAGCCTCAACGGGGTGAGCTCCTCTACTTATATCTAGCTGTCTCCCCTGTTGCAGTAAGCTCGGTCCTGGTCCGAGAGGAGGGCAAACTCCAGAAGCCAGTATATTATACCAGCCGGGTCTTGAGGGACGCCGAGACCCGATACTCCAAGCTTGAGAAGACTGCCTATGCTTTGGTCATCTCGGCTCGGAGGCTCCGACTCTACTTCCAAGCTCATACAGTGGCTGTGCTGACCGACCAGCCGGTCAAGCAGATCCTACAGAAATCAGATCGTGCGGGTCGGATTACCAAATGGGCTATCGAGCTCGGAGAATTCGACATCAAGTACCGACCCAGACCGGCGATCAAAGCACAAGCGCTCGCAGACTTTATCGTCGAGTGCACTATACCAGATGAGGCCAAGCCCGAGCCCGAGCCCGAGCCACCCACGGAGCAGACCCCGAGTTTGACATGGACTCTGCATGTCGATGGCTCTTCAAACTCGGGGGGTAGCGGAGCAGGATTCATCCTCACCAGCCCGGAGGGGGTGGTCGCCGAGCAAGCCTTGCGCCTTGAGTTTCCCGCTTCAAATAATATAGCGGAGTATGAGGCACTTGTCGCCGGGCTCAAGCTAGCCAAAGAGCTAGGAATAAAGGACTTGAAGGCCTTCAGTGATTCTCAGCTCGTCGTCAACCAAATTGCGGGCGACTTCGAAGCCAGAGACCCGACCATGCAGAAGTATCTTCAGAAGATACGGGATCTCGCCTCGACCTTGGAATCCTTTCATATTCAACATATTGCAAGGTCGGAGAATCTTAGGGTCGACCAGCTATCAAAGCTGGCGTCCTCTCGCATGAGCGAGCTTCCCAAAGAGGCGGTACTGGAATATCTCCAAAAGCCCAGTACAGACGAGCCCGAGCAGACCCTCTGCACCGAGTTCGAGCCAAGCTGGATGGACGAGCTCACCAGCTACCTGCAAGATGAAGTCCTCCCCACTGATGAACAAGAGGCTCGCCGAATCAAGCGCCTCGCCACCCGGTACATACTGTACGAGGGAAAGCTCTATCGGAGGTCCTTCACCTCTCCCCTCCTCAGATGCCTCCGCCTAACGGAGGCTGATTACGCCATGCGCGAAGTCCACAAAGGAATCTGCGGAAACCATCTAGGAGGGCGAGCATTGGCCCACAAAATTCTGCGCCAAGGATATTATTGGCCGACACTCCAGAAGGATGCTATGGACTTCGTCCAAAGATGTGACCGGTGCCAAAGGAACACCAATGTTCAACGCCGGCCCTCGGCTCCTTTGACTTCTATCAGATCCCCTTGGCCTTTTGCCCAATGGGGAATTGACATTCTCGGGCCATTTCCACTGGCCACCGGACAAAGGAAGTTCCTGGTCGTCTCCATCGACTACTTCACTAAGTGGGTAGAAGCCGAGCCCCTTGCCCGGATCACCGAGCAGAAGATGCGGGATTTCGTCTGGAAGTCCATTATTTGCAGATTCGGGCTTCCCCGCATCCTTATCTCTGACAACGGTCGCCAGTTCGACAACATCCATTTCAGAGAGTTCTGCTCCGAGCTTGGCATCGACCATCGCTTCACCTCGGTCGCGCACCCTCAGACGAACGGAGAAACCGAGGTAACAAATCGTACTATTTTGCAGGGTCTCAAAGCCAGGCTCGACAAATCCAAAGGGCAATGGGTCGAAGACCTATACAATGTCCTGTGGGCATACCGGACTACGTTCCGCGTCCCCACCGGCGAGACTCCCTTCAACTTGACCTATGGGACGGAGGTCGTCATTCCACTGGAGATTGGACTTCCCTCTCCAAGAGTCGAGCACCACGATGCCAGCTCCAACTCTTCGCAGCTCAGAAGCAACCTCGACCTGATCGAGGAAACAAGGGAGGTCGCCCGAGTTCGTATGGCGAGGTACCAGTAAAAGACAGCTCAGTACTACAACGCGAGGGTCAAAGTCAAATCTTTCAGACCAGGGGAGCTTGTCCTCAGAAGAGCTGAAGCCTCCCGACCAACTGAGCAAGGGAAGCTGGCCCCGAACTGGGAAGGACCAAACCGAGTCACGCGCATCCGCCGACCCGGGACTTATCAGCTAGAGTCCCTAGACGGGACTCTCATTCCGCGGAGCTGGAGCTCTAAAAATCTCCGCGTGTACCATCAGTAGAACCCCAAGGGGTTCCTCATTATTCGATTATTGAATTTCATTCTATGGATTTCATTTCATAATTAATTTATGATTTCCGAGCTCACCGATTCTCCTGATTATCTCATGGTGTCAGGTTTATCTCTCCTCCCCTGACCACGGTCGGGATGCCCTGCCACAACGGGATGCCCCGATCCGTCGGGATGGCCCGAGACGTCGGGGTGCGGTCTTAAGTGACCAGACGAGCTCGGCTCGTTCTCCATCGGCTTCCACCGTCGAGCTCGGCTCGTGCTCCCCGACTATGAGTTGCGGTCCTCTCTGACCAGACGAGCTCGGCTCGTTCGCCTACCCTGACCACGGTCAGGATGCCCCGAGATGTCGGGATGCCCCGATTCATCGGGATGCCCTGAGACGTCAGGATGCCCCAATATATTGGGATGCCCTGCCACAACGGGATGCCCCGATCCGTCGGGATGGCCCGAGACGTCGGGGTGCGGTCTTAAGTGACCAGACGAGCTCGGCTCGTTCTCCATCGGCTTCCACCGTCGAGCTCGGCTCGTGCTCCCCGACTATGAGTTGCGGTCCTCTCTGACCAGACGAGCTCGGCTCGTTCGCCTACCCTGACCATGGTCAGGATGCCCCGAGACGTCGGGATGCCCCGATCTGTCGGGATGCCCCGAGACGTCGGGATGCCCCGGCTAAAGGGATGCTCGAGACGTCGAGATGAGTTGCGGTCCTCTCTGACCAGACGAGCTCGGCTCGTTCTCCATCGGCTTCCACCGTCGAGCTCGGCTCGTGCTCCCCGACTATGAGTTGCGGTCCTCTCTGACCAGACGAGCTCGGCTCGTTCGCCTACCCTGACCACGGTCAGGATGCCCCGAGATGTCGGGATGCCCCGATTCATCGGGATGCCCTGAGACGTCAGGATGCCCCAATATATTGGGATGCCCTGCCACAACGGGATGCCCCGATCCGTCGGGATGGCCCGAGACGTCGGGGTGCGGTCTTAAGTGACCAGACGAGCTCGGCTCGTTCTCCATCGGCTTCCACCGTCGAGCTCGGCTCGTGCTCCCCGACTATGAGTTGCGGTCCTCTCTGACCAGACGAGCTCGGCTCGTTCGCCTACCCTGACCATGGTCAGGATGCCCCGAGACGTCGGGATGCCCCGATCTGTCGGGATGCCCCGAGACGTCGGGATGCCCCGGCTAAAGGGATGCTCGAGACGTCGAGATGAGTTGCGGTCCTCTCTGACCAGACGAGCTCGGCTCGTTCTCCATCGGCTTCCACCGTCGAGCTCGGCTCGTGCTCCCCGACTATGAGTTGCGGTCCTCTCTGACCAGACGAGCTCGGCTCGTTCGCCTACCCTGACCACGGTCAAGATGACCCTGGTCAGGATGCCCCGAGACGTCGGGATGCCCCGGTTACCGGAATGGCCCGAGACGTCGGGGTGCGGTCTTAGGTGACCAGACGAGCTCGGCTCGTTCTCCATCGGCTTCCACCGTCGAGCTCGGCTCGTGCTCCCCGACTATGAGTTGCGGTCCTCTCTGACCAGACGAGCTCGGCTCGTTCGCCTACCTTGACTACGGTCAGGATGCCCCGAGACGTCGGGATGCCCCGGTTACCGGGATGCCCCAATACGTTGGGACGTGGTCTTCATTGACCAAACGAGCTCGGCTCGTTCTCCACCGACTTCAACCCACGAGCTCGGCTCGTTCTCTCTGCCGACGTCCTCGAGGAACGGGCCCCGAGCAGAGGAGCGTCTTCGGTCGCCTCGGCGCAAGGACGCACTTGGTACCAGAGGAGCGTCTTCGGTCGCCTCGGCGCAAGGACGCACTTGGTACCAGGTACCCATTTATTTAATGTCTTCACATTATTTTATTCTTGGACTTCTCTCTGCCGACGTCCTTGAAGAACGGACCCCGAGCAGAGGAGCGTCTTCAGTCGCCTCGGCGCGAGGACGCACACGGTACAAGGTACCCATTTATGCTTTTACATTAATGTTTTTACATTATCTATTGTCCTCGGATCTCTGCCGACGTCCTCAAAAAATGGACTCCGAGCAGAAGAGCATTTTCAATCGCCTCGGCGAAAGAATGCTCACGACACCAAACTACTATACTATGGTGAATCCTTGTCACGAGCTGACGAGTATTCAACCCAATTGGTGGGAAAGAATCTGGTCCGCCCTGGTAACTCGAGGCTCGGACCCAAAGTTCACTAACTTCGTTAAAATTTAAGTCCTAGAGGCCGCCTTAGGGCTTGGTCGAATTCTGGACTAAGCTCGGAAAGACTCTCCGAGACCAAATCCCTTTGGCATAAGCGTTGAAAGACCGAGCAGCGGAGCTCGGCAAGCCGAACCTAAAAGCCCTGTGGCGGGTAAAAGCTGAGGCCCTAGAGCCCACATCCTCGGAACCTAAAACGGATCCGAGCAGAGAAACTTGGACTACAATAGGCGAGTTTCTGAAAAAGATATTCATTCCAAAAAGCCCGTAGGCTAAGTACGAAAATTCGGGTTTGGCCCTTACAAGTATGGGGGGCCATCCCGACTTAAACAAAATAAAGCAAAAATTACACTAAGATTCGAGCTCGACCACTTCGGCTTCAGCAGTGCCAGGAGTGGTTGGCTCAGCAGCCGGGACCCCCTCGGTGGCCTTGGCAGCGATAGGAGTAGCCTCGGAGGCGACCTCGGTCACTTCGGGGACGGCTACGGCCGCTTCGGTCCCCGGAGTTTCTGCCTCCGCAGCCGGCCTTTCGACCCCTGCTCCCGGCTGGAGCAGGTTTACATCAAAATCCGGGAGGAGCTGCCGCAGTTGGTTGCGGAAATCCCGGAAGCCCTGGATTAGCCCATTCACGCCCTCCTCTTCTAGGAGGTTGCGAAACTCCGCCGATTCGCGAAAGAGCCTCACCACGTTCTGAGCCTGCTCTCGAGCCTCGAGCTCCCGGGCTTCATGATAGGCGGCCTTCCGCTCAAGGTCCCTTAGCCCCCGCTCGAGCTCTAAGTGGCGGCCGCGGGCATTCTCCACCTCCTGCCCGCGGGCGGCCAGCGCCTGCTCGGCCTTGGCCAGGCGGCTTTCTGCGGCGCGCAGCTCGGACCTCGTCAATGCGTGCGCGCCCTTCTCCTTCTCAAGCTCTGCGGTCAGAGCTCGGACTCCCTCCTCGGATGCTCCAACTTTTCCTTGGAGCACCTGACGTTCGGCCTCGGCGGTTTGGTACTTCGCCTCGGCGGCTAGGTACCTCGCCTGGGCCTCGTCGTAACTGCGCTGGCACCTCCTGGCCTTCTCCCGGTATTCTTGGACTAGGTGCATCAGCATCTCCGTCTCGTGCAAATGCTATAAAAGAGACGAAAAGAAAAACGTGAGGCGCCACTAGTAAAAAATCTATACAGATTACACAGGAGGAAAATTTTACTTACCTGAACGGCGTTGCAGCGAGTAATGTCCATGAAAGCATTGTAGCTCATGGACTGCATCGCGGCCCGGTCAGCCGGGAGCAGCGCGAGCCGAAATACTTCGCGCGCTACTCGAGGATCTTCGAGGGCTGAATCGCCCTCGAACACCGACCAAGTGGGTGCAAAAGGCACCCGCTCTTCCGAGCCTGACGAACTCGGGAGGCCAGCGTCGGCTGGCCTAGGTGGAGCCAACCCCAAAGCTCCCTGACTGCTCCCTGGTTCGGAGCTAGGGGGCTGGGGTCGGACGAGCGGCCGATCTGACCGCCGCACGACTATAGCGGGCCGTGCAAGCACGGGACCCGCGGATCTCCTCCCCTGATCGGCAACTGAAGCATCCTGCCGACCAGGAACTTGCGCTAAAGGCGCCGGGCACGGGGGCGCCCCTGAGGCTCCCCTGGAGCCCGAGCCCCCGGAATCCGCGCCGTCCCCCCGACCAGCATCGGGGCGCGCGGGGCGAGAAGGGCCCGCCTCGGGATGTGCGGGACGAGAGGGGCCCGCCTCGGGATGCGCGGGGCGGGAAGGACCCGCCTCGGCTACTGCCGCCGCCGAGGGAGTCGAGGTTGCCGAGACCTTTTGCTTCTTCCTCGGCTCGGTGGGCTCACCCGAGAGCTCGGCTGCCCTCTTCTGATAGCGGGCGTAGAGGACCTCGCTCTTGGTCACCATCTTGGCGATGTCTGCAAAGACGAACAAAATTAGAACATTAGAACAATTAAGGAAATGAAAGAGGCGTTGCTATTATCCTTACCCTGAGGACGTGCCGAGCTCAGCCCCACGTTCATCAGAGCATCCTCACTAATGAGGCCGTTCAGCAAGATCCCGTCCCCAAGGCCGCGGATGGTGTCGAGGGTCTCCTGCTCACGCGGAGAAAGCTGGGGGGGCCTGTTGATGGACTTACTTAAGATGGGTAGGCCCCCACCTGGGGTCAAACCCCCAGGACCGTTCAGAGCCAAGGAAGAAGAACTTCTCCTTCCAGCCATGAATGGACGAAGGGGCACCATGGAAGAGTGGCCGACCCGCCCGAAGGGCGATGTAAAGCCACTCCCCGTCTTCCGGATTCGACTTGAAGACAAAAAGTCGCCGGAAAACGTTAATAGAGGTCGGAATCCCCTGCAATAAACACAGTGACAGGAAACCCATCACTGTCCTCCAAGCATTCGGAGTGAGTTGCGCCGGGACCAACCGGCATACTGTCAGCAACTCATTCACGAAGCTGTGAAGAGGAAATCGGAGGCCGGCCCAGAGTGACTCCTGGTGCACTCCGATCCGGCCTACCGGAGGATCAGTTATCCGATCCCTTCGCCTGGCGGGTTCCAAACGGAACCCCTGAAGAGGGAAAAACCACTCTTCGGTCATTTCGACCTCCAGAACGCTCATGGTGGATACGACTTCACTGGGGAGAGAACCCATTGTAGGGGAAGAAAAGGATCAAAAAAGCAAAAAGGACAATTTGGGGAAGATGCCGGAGAAAAGGGACTTCGGTCTGAGGAAGACTGGAAGAATAGAAAGCTGGAAGCAGAAAACAATAGGAAGAGGACAGAGGGCCAGGGGAGAGTTTAAATAGACCTCCCCAACGGCCCGGATCAGCGAGAAAAACGCTGTATCCTGTTTAGATGACGACGCGTGTCGGTCCAAAAGACAGAACGACGCATTTAATTAGGGCTAGTGCTTCGGACGCCGAAGCGCCCCATCGGATCGTGCGGCTCCATCATGAGCCCACGACGCGAGGACGCTTCGCAAAAAGCGTCCCAATAATGAGACTTTTTGGGAAGGAAGAGACGCCACCTATTAAAGACACCTCGAAGCGCTTGATAATTCAAAACGCGCAATAAATTAGGATTTTCGGAATCTGTAATGACCCAACTGAAGCTACTTCCCACGTTTCAGCTGGTAGCCAACTGGAACTCGGAAATCGGGGGGTAGTGTTGGGGGAAAAACCCCAAGTCATACCGTCACGGAGGCGCTCGGCCAACGGGCGCCGGCCAGAAAGGCGCTCGGCCAAAGAGTGCCAACCGGAAAGGCGCTCGACCGAAGAGTGCCGACCAGCAGGGTGCTCGGCTAGAGAGCACCGACCAGAGAGAGCGCCAAGAAGAGGCGCCCAACCAAAATGACCAAGTAGGGATGCTCGGCCAGAAAGGCGCTCGACCGAAGAGTGCCGATCAGCAGGGTGCCCGGCTAGAGAACGCCGACCAGAGAAAGCGCTTGCCTAAAGAGCGCCGACCAGGAAACCAACCAAAGAGCGCAAGTAAAGACGCTCGCCCAAAGGGCGCCGAGCAGAAGTACTATGAAGCAACTCCGCCACAGGGCGCCCCATTGGGCGACCAGCTCGGCTCGGCACCCCTGCCGAGCCGATTGCCTTGGACCAAATGTTCAACTTCCGCCTAACCCTCTAAGCCTGAGGGACATGACAACTCCACTACAACCTGCCGCTATCTCCAAGCCATCAAGGCAAAAGATCTCCGCAGGTATTCGGCACGACCTGCCATTAATGCATGAGACCCCCTCGAGTCTCCGATGCACTCAGTCATTTAATGAACACGGCTCAAGGCGATCTCCGGATCACTGAACCATCAAAGCGTATGGCTCTCCCTGACCGTCGGTTCACTCGGTAATAAATGCACTTACCATCCACAGACCCCAGGCCTACCACGGCCGGCGGTTCAACCACCCCAACAGGTCCGATCGACCGTGACAACTCCCTGGTTCCGGTCTGATTCGGCCTTATTTTCCACCACGCCATTAATGGGCCAAATCGTGCCCAATTATTACAAAACAGGACAAACCTCCTGTCACCTTCCAGGTAACAAAAATCCTTCTATAAAAGAAAACCTAGAGGGGAAAAGGGGGAGAGGACCAAAAAGAGGACCAAAAACAGGAGGAAAAACCCGAAGCTGGAGAGAACCCTCCTAGACCGGGTGGAGAGAAGTAAACAACACAGACAATTGAGGAAACTGATCCTCTTGATCTTATCCAAATATTCTCTCTGTCTTCTCCACAGACTCTCTTCCCTGCTCTCTCCACATATTTGCCCCCTCTGATTTAAGCATCGGAGGGCCGGCGCCGGGGAGCCCGGCCACCGGTTTTCTTGCAGGATTTACGCCCCCCAGGAGGACGCCACCCGCCGGCACGCCATCGACCACCGCTCCTACGGCGGACTTGCACCCCTCCAGGAGGACGCCACCAGCCAGCGCACGGTCATCCACTGTCCCTGCGGCGGAGCCCCTCCTTCCCCTGGCTTCGTGGCGGCCCCCGGGTCCAATTTCCAGCAACAGATTGCATGCAAAAAACTACTCATAAAATTTAAAAATAACGACAATATACAAAGTATAATAATTTATATCTAGAAAAGAGCATCTACTCGGCTGTTTTTTTTTTTTTTTTTTTTTGAGGAGGGCTACAAGGGGTCTAAGATCCAAGAAGAAAACAAAAGAAAATTTACTGTCTAATGAAACAAGTAGCAGCTTTATCTGCCATCACCAACATTCTAATCTCATGAGGTAGTGAGCTATAGAAATAAATTCTTAGTTAATTCCCAAAGCCGCTGGACGATCTGCTGGCTGATTTCCTTCTCTGAACGCACGGGACAAGTCAAAATAGTCCAGTATCTGAATGGTTTTCTTCCTGACCGTAGGACTTTCCAGCATGCTAATTGCTAGTACATGTAAAGACAGAATATGCACTATAATCCTTGGCCGCTGGCATTTTGAACCTGCTGAAGTTTCAGTAATTCCATTTGGTTTTTGAGAATTAATTTTTGCATTTATTGTCTTCTACACTTTCAGCCAGAACTTTCAAAGCATGGTTTATGTCATTTTGCAAACCCTGGGAACTTTTAAAGGAGTTTTTTTTTTTTTGGTAAAAAATAGGAGAGGAGGGGAGGGATCAGCCCATCCGCGTAGCAGCTCCTACTGGACTCTCCTTCCATCAGAGAATGTTCGATACAGATCACAGATTTTCGCGTGCCTTCTCCGACTTGTGGGCTCACCGTCTCGCGTATAGGTACGTCACCCCAGTGCCATCTTGGTACAGATAGAAAGAAAACATATCCGCCAACGAGTCGTCCGAGCATGGGGTATTCGGTTTTCTAATTTAATCGACGCCCACGCGTTTCGAATCCGGACAACTCGGATGGAATTATCGCACCCTTACCAACAGGCTACCACCTTAGTGGCAAGAAGTTTTTTAAAAGTGGAGAATTTTCAATATGGCCAGCCTAAAATCCGAAGTAGCCCGTTGGCTTACCTTTGGTGCCAGAGTGGGCTAGGATCCTTTTTAGAAGCGTCTTCCTTCATGGCCGAAGGAGTCTCATCCCGGGGAGTAGCAGATAAGAGACAAATCCAAACCTAAATTCTTTTGCCTTCTAGATTAGTTTTGATTCATGTGTTTATTTTGATTGGATTCTTAATTTTATCTCCTTCAGCTTCTTTATAGTCTCGAAGTCTCGATCTCAAGACTCTTGTATAAAAAACTTGTTATGCCCTTAAAAAAAGAAAAAAATCTTATCTTATTCTATATAAAAACTTAAGTGCACTTTTCAAAAAAATATTATTCTAATTTCTAGTCGGTGGAAATTGAACTTTAGTTTCTCACCTCTTGTCTATAAAAGCTCAAACAAAATATGGACATCTCTCTATTTTTCTGTTGACCCACTTTTCTCCATGAATCCTAAGAGATTGGATCCAATCTTTTCCTACTTCAATGGTTTTAGGCCCTTAAGGAACATTTTTTCTTAATTTCAGATCGACCGGCCCATCGACAATCTTATTTTTGGGCGTTTAATTATTAGTTGGAAGACAAAGTCCAAGATAAGCCCTAAACTCACCATCCTAGGCAACCGAAATCCGGGTTCACAAATTGAGACCCCACAACCCACCATTCGTATACCTTACAGTCTAACTAGATTCAACTCAACCCAACCTCATCCAAGTCTAGAAAACATAACAATTTAACTTGGTCCAGCTTGACTTCCACATCCAAAAAACACTACGAAACAAACGTTTGCAAGTCTTTCAAAATTATTTCGATTTTAATGGTATTTTTCATCTATAAGATTATTGTGGATCGTAACTCCTAGTCACATATATCTCTACATTGTATTTTGGAAGACGGCCACCACCCAAAAATTATTGTGATCCCTTGGGACGTCGAGCTGGACCCACATCCAAAGAACTCCATGCATACTGACAAGCAACTTAACAAAATATAAAACGCCGGACAAGCATACAAACAAATTCCTTGACATTTGATGCAATATAAGCATCCGAAGCACAATTCCAAAGCATATGCTTATCCTCCCCTTCACACATAAGCAAAGGCTCTATATACCATTCTTCTTTCAAAAGCCCCCAAAAAGAAAACAACATGATACCATCTCATGAATTAAACCCACACCGAGATCGAAATAAAACCATTAATTCCAAAACATCCAACCGTTATATGTAACAAAAGGTATAGCGTTCGGGTAGATGAAATTACTAATTAGAACACAAACTTGCTTTGCTTTTAGTTATCTATTATTTTGATCTGAGAGCTCAGAAGTCATCACCGTCGTAGCCGCCGTCATCGTACGCGAGATCGTCCTCCACCTTCTCCGCCGCATCCTCGGCGACCTTGTCCTCGACGTAATCTATTCCCTCCGCCAACGCCAAACCCCCAAGAACCCCCCCCACCGCCCCAACCGCCAGACCCGTCCCCATCCCAAACTTCGACTTCTTCTTCTCCTCTACCGCCGCCACTGGCGGCGCCCCGTATGATCCCGTCGCCGCCGTCCCCCCGTATGACCCCGCCGCATACACCGGTGGAGCTCCGTAAACCGGCGCGGGTGCCCCGTACTCGTAACCGGATCCCGCCGCCGGCTGCGGCGGGGCGGAGTAAGGGTACCCCGCCGGAGGCGGCGCCGCCGCGTAGGGCTGGCCGTAGCCGTACGAGTAGTCCCGGGAGGCGGATCGCTGGCCGTAGGGCTGGGCGTAGGGGTCGTAGTAGCGGGAGGGCTCCTTGACGGCAACCCTGACGTCGAGCTTGCCCTGCGGGCGGCCGGAGGGGCGCTTGAGCTTGAGGGTGCGGGATGCCTTGCCGCCGATGCCAGCGTCGTCGATGACCTCGCGGAGGGGGAGACGGGTGGAGCCGACGAGGGGCTTGACGTCACCGGCGGCGCCGGCGTGGACGACGTCGATGGAGAGAACGGCGTCGTCGAGGGTTTGGCCGGGGGGCAAGGAGAGGACGAGCTTCTCGTCCCATTCAGGGTTGACGTCGCCGTCGACGGCGACTTTGGTGGAGCACTTGGAGACGGGGTCGATCCAGACGACGGCGTAGGGCTGGAGATCGCCGTAACGCCAGTTCACGTTTTTGAGGTCGCGCGCCGATCCGATGGTCACCTCCAACTCGTAGCGCGACGCCATCGCTTTGGATTTCTTAGAAATTTCGAACGAGAAAATAGCAGGCAGATGAGAAGAGATTGAGAACGAAGAGGTGGGGGGCGATTGAAGGGGGATTTATGGCGATCCCGTAGGCGATTGGGCGGTCGCGTTTAGGAAATGCCCCTTGGGTTCTGGATGTAATTCCGGGAATGCCACGAGGCTGGGACCGGGGTCGTGTTTTTGGTAGAAAGGCTGATAAATCCCATCACCGAGTATTATAAACAATCGAGAAGCTTCCATGAAATAAAGCGAGAGGTTGGGAGGTGACGCGAGAAGGTTCGTGGCGGCGACGGAGACGGGGCCCATCGGTTCCATGCTTTGCTTCGACGCGATACACAAGTCTAGAGAAAGGGATTCGCTGCATGGTGACGCGGAACAATGGAGGTCAGTGCCATGCGCCTGGTAACACGTGGGACCTGATTAACATGGTTAGTGATGTGGAGGGAACACGGTCCCCACATTATTGATGGCAGCTATGATCTCGCACCATCCATTATGAATGGCTGTGATCTTTTCTTCTTTGTGATCTAAATAGGGTACCGTTAGATCAACTAGTGCGGCCCCCCTCGGTTGCGTCAACCTCTCAGGGTCATGAGTGCTTGGGTACAGGAGGAGTGGGTGCAATTACGAGTCTCCCACTTTTTTCCTTTTTTAAAAATAATCATGACTTTAAAGCGATTTATTTTACCATTAAACCCAATCTGCCGATCACCAATTAGTCCGACTTGGTCACCCAGTACAAATAGGTTGGCTTGGGTAAGATTTCTTTGATATGATTTATAATAATCTATAATTTTAACTAAATAAACTTTATTAATATTCTTAGTAGTAAATATATTAAAATATTTATATAAAAAATAATTTTATTTCTATATTGCACCACATTCGGTACATCTCAAAAAAATATATATACTTATGTATAGACTCCGTATAAGAAAAATAAAATAGGCCGGTATACGTCATGCAAAAATATTATGAATGATACAGGTTGTTATGTGATCTCTAAAATCACTCTAACAAAATTATATTAAAAAAATAATAATATAGGCCGATACATGATCACGCTGATAAAAAATATATTATGGACGATACAAGTTATTGGTAATCTCTAAAATTATGTTAACATTTCCTCAAACTCAAGATGGTACTGTAGGTGCTAACTTAAGTTTGAAAAATAGATCACAAATATATTCAGAAACTGATATACTAGATCAAAAACTGAAATTTTTCCTTCGAAAGCATCTCTAGTATTGTGCTTTTTGGCAGAACAATAATCCGAATTAATTGATTAAAAGGTAATATAGAGAATAATGAATTGGTTCTAAATGGATTTTTTTAATATATATATAAGGCTGGGTTGCATGTTAGACCTGCTCAGGAGATTAGGCATGAGAGGCTGATTGTCTCATGAGATTAGGCATAAGAGGCTGATTGTATAAAATTATAAAAGAACAGGAGGGCGAATTCTTCTAGGTTAGGCACCGTGCAATATTGGACGTCCGGGAGTGGCAATTGCGTGATTTATTACTAAAGCGAGGGCAGTGAGAACCCTCGGAGGAGACGAGGGTCGCCGGGGCGCTCCTTTCTAGAAAGCGACCCGCGGGCGAATATGCCGCGGAGGATGGCGGAAAAGCATACGCGGGATACACGCGCTTCGATCGCAGGCGAGTCTCCGGACCCGCGGTATACGTACCGGAACCTTAATTCACGTGTTGATGTGGTCCACAAATTAATTAAAAACTCCCAACGTTCGAAATGATTCCACTGGCTGATCTGGAACAGACAAGTGGTCTCCAACAGTAACCTTAATTTAAGTGTTGATGTGGTCCACAAATTAATTAAAAACTCCCAACGTTCGGAATGATTCCACTGGCTGATCTGGAACAGACAAGTGGTCTCCAACAGTTTAATCAATCAGGGAGACAAATTGATCAGATCCGGAGTTAGCTTTTTCTTTTTTTAATGTATATAAAAATCTGGATAGAAGAATCATTCGATGAAGTCGATGCTCACGACCGACCTCTTCCTCCAACTCCCTTAATAATTTTTCATCACAATCATAAGGAAAAACAATAATATTGGACCGACAAGATTAAGAGATTAGTAAAAGAGATTGAAGGTAATGTGATATACCAATGGTATCATAGTCGATAGGATGGAAAATGAACATTATATAAAAGTTTTATAAAAAACTCGTTACATAATTTTAGATATAATTATAGTGATATATCAAAGATATGCTATAATTAATTAACCATAAAACAGACATATGCCATGATTTGTTTCATCGCATTTCATTATTTGTTTCGTTCATCATAAAAGAATATATGTGCCATGAAGAGGCTATTATTTATTTCCTTCATATAAGGTTATATATGCTATAATTTGTTTTTTGTATATCATTATTTATTTAATTATTAAATTTATTAGATCAGCATGTATAATTGGTGAAGCAAATTTGATGGCGTTAACATAACAGGTGATATGCTATCACTTAGGATTCTTTTGGTATTGTTTTTATTTTCGGAGACCCAAGAAAAAGATAAACTCTTCTAGGGACAATGGTATGACTGCACCTTTTAACTTTCGCAAAAAGTTCGATAAAAATTTTTATGAACTTAAAACCAAGGATCTATTTTTTTTCAGATATAAGCAAAAACAGAAGCAAGAATTAGCAGAAATCTGGTGCCAATGTTGCCTTCTACACCTATCTTCATACATAATTTCACTAGTTTGTAGCAAGGGTTGGATGCTGGATGGCCTGAGGTTGGCTACCATGCAAACAATTAATCGCATGCCTGAACAAGACATTCAACACTAAATCTAACAGATGGCTGACATGGTCTAGCTAAAATCCAGGAGCACTAATGTTTCCCAATCTTTATACCAATCTATTAGTTACAATCATACAGAACAGTTTTGAGATAAAAGGACGTAGAATAGAACTGTTCACTAATGAGCAGTGAAATGTCTTTGAAGAAGGCAAGTCGAGTGCATCTTTTATATATAATCGGGGGAAGAGTAACAAAACATTTATATAAATAAACATGCCATTTTCATATAAACCATTTTGCTGACAAAATAATAATCACGCAACCGGAAGTTCCCCCATTTACTTTATTCATGCAGCCAAAATCTCAGAGGCAATCTGCTGATATTATCATCTTTAACTGTATTGTGCCTGTAACACGGCAAAAGAATGTTGCACCTATAATCATGTCATATTTTGCACTGAATTTTAATAGGTAGATATGCAAAAAAAAAAATATTTATAAGATGATCGCCACATAGGACAAAAAGATAATTTTAAAATTTTATATTATTTTTAATTAAAATAAATATACTTTTTCTTAACTGTATTAAGAAAAAAAAAGTTATATTAGGGATATTCGTGGAAAAATAGTATTTTATAAAGGTGCGTGCATAAGTTAATATAAATTTGAAGAGGATTTTTATGTAAATTTGAATTTAAAAAAAAAAATTATATAAAAAACCTTTTTAGTTTGATTATTATTAGTAATAGTAGTAGCAGCATTCTTGGTGAACAAGTGGCTGTCTTAGAATACAAGTCTTCTTTGGAAACTTGCCGGCCCCAGCTATTCAAAAGAGGCTTATCAGGAATTCTGCTGAGATGTCTATCAGATGAAGCGAGGGACCCGAAAATGGCAGCGAAACGAGCTTTTGGTGATAACAAATGTTAACAGTGCCATATTAAACCTGCGAAGGGGTATAAAATATACTGATCAAAGTTTAATCAGTGTATTTTATTCACTATTCAAATCAATTAAATATTGATTTAAACCTGAAACAAATTTTGAATGGGAACTTCAAATCAAAAATCAAGCTTTTGCTTGATTCAATCTCGAGTTATCAACTTGATTGGATAGACACGTTTGGCTTAGATTCGAAATTAAGCTTGAACAGCGCTGAAAATAATCCTAAATAAATCAAGTTCAACCTTGAAATTAATTTCAAATAAGCCTCGATCGACGAAACTTGACTCCATTACACCCAGGATCGAAAACACCCACACCACTCAACTTTGCCCGCCCCGGGGCATCAAAAACAAAGAGGAGAGTCCAAAAAAAGAAATCTTACATCCATTTGGACTAGTCAGGTGGAACTTTAGTGGTTTATTTGATCCATTTCTATTATTTTCGAATATATACGTCAATACCCAACAACCAGACTCGTTGCCCTAAACAATATAAAAAATTGAGAGAATTTTTTCTTTTCGACTTACTCCCATCACCTGATGCACTGCAGCCACAGTTCTCAAAACATCAAAAATATCAAAAATTAGCAAATTTTTGATCTGCAAGCAATAACAAGTATCAATTGCTCCTTAAATGAATGCCTAGGATGCCTTTGATAATAAGATTTCGCGGCTTCAGATAATAAGCAGGCAGAATTATGGTAGATTTTTTATAACAAGTGAGTAATAATTTATCCAAATGACAGATCTCCAGGCTCACCTGATGTCAAGTTTGCTACTTAGAAGTAGATAATAAACTAAAATTCGACTACAACGAGCAAATCAAATGGTGGCAAACGTTATTCTAATCCTAGCTTTCTGTGGCTACCTTCTGCTTCTTGGGCATCCGATAACCACCAACAACGCAAGCATGGTCACGCTCAAATGGCTCCAGCGTAACCTGCTCCGCAGGCTTGAACTGCTCTGCTTGCAGTTTCTTCACTTCTTGGGCAAATACAGCCTCAGCAGGCACCGTGGAATCGATACAATTTGCCTGAAAAAAGAACAAAATCAGATGATGGTGACCAAAAAAGCTATTGGGTAAAACGTTAACCACGAACTAGTTTCAGGTTTCTTCTTCCTGATTATTAAAAAAAATGCAGGATAAATAAGAGGGCCCCTGTTTCCCAGTTAGCACATCTAGTTTAACTTCCAAAAACAGTTCCTGCAACACTTTAAAAACTAAAAATAATCCATGCCATCCTTCCCCAAAAAAACCCAAATAAATAGGATACCTTAATTGAGATCACAAAATGGCCACCATTCTTCAAGAAATAAGAAGCATTTAGTGCTAAAATCCTTGCCTGCAGAAAGAAATAGCCAAGAAAACATTTAATGAGCATCTTGTAATTGAAGTAGACAGTAAATGCACCAAAGAAATCAATCGCATGAGCAAATGATGGATGGCATATTTAATCACATGGGAACAAAAGAATAGTTCTGTTTGACAATGCACTTGAACCGACCCCCAGTATTGTGTGTTCTTGGGAATACTAATAGCAAATTAATTGCTCTTCTAAGACTTAGTAAATACGTTCTATGATGTTGACTTATGTACTAAAAATTAGTAAATAATATCATAATATTATTATTTATATTAATATAATACTTTAAAAGCTAATATTATAATACAAAATATCACTCTATCATATAATTTATTTATATTCTTTTCATTAAATCATGTAATACACTATAACATTACAAAAGCATGATAAAGAATATTACTCTTTACTATGATATACAATTTTTTCATATAATATTATACTAGAATAGGCCAGGCCACCTTAGCCCATGGTAAGTGGCCATGCTCCTCAGACAACTTAGCTAAGCCTTCCCACAATTCCACCGGCAACTTGGCTAGGCCTTCCAACAATCCCATAAACACTGCTTTGATGCACCATTTACTCAATATGATATGCATATATATAACCATATTGAATCATAGATATGCAACTTTGTTCCTTCTACATGCTTGAAACACTGCACTAGTTGTAGAATGGAAAAACAATGAACTGCCCTTCGATACTATTTGATTATTTCATTATTTATTTTAATACTGTGCATGCAGATACCATGTTTAGTTAGGAGAACTATATTTCAGGTGTTTACTTTTGCCCATTATAGCAATAATTATGTATGCTTGCATACAAATAATTGATTCTCCACTATATCATGCAAATGCTCAGTCTTATTGACCAAAAGCATGGAGCATTCCATCTCACTTGCAAAGGGTAAGAGGCCATTCGTATCTCTAAAACAAGTTCCAGTTGATGAAATCACAACCAGCTATAAGATGCATGTTTCCCCAGACAAAATGTTGAGATCATGTCATTGGCTTCTGTCAACCTTCAAAATTTCGAAATGGAAATTGAAGATTATTTAAAGATTAAATATCCGCATATTCAACACCATTCAAAGCCTCCTTTCTTCTAGTAAATTGGGTTTTTGAAGAACAGAAGGGGCCTCATCCATGTCAGAGTTATAATACAGTTACTGACAGGATGGAAAGAGAGGTGTACAAACATAGGATGGAAAGAGAGGTGTACAAACATGCCAGTACCCTTCAGTATTTCAAGAACTTGAAAGCAGTGAAAAGTATTCTTGTAATTTAAGCAGACATTTGAAGTCCCCAAAAAAGATGATCACAAAGGCAAAAATGACGACACAGACATTCAAACACAAGAATACCCTTATCAGCTTTCGAGTACATGGAATTAAAGGACACTGGAAAATTTGGAAATGATTTGAACTTCTCTTTTTCCACACTGCATGTGCGTCTACTAGTACCAAATTTAGTTCCTCTCCCAAGGCTGACTATCTTGCTTTCCTTAATAACGTTTAAAATATCAAAAATATTATTTTTTCTGGCATTACAAACAGTAAATGAAAAACCTATGATGAATGAAACATGTACTTAGCCACATTGAATAAGTAGTTAATCCAAATGAATTCAATATGCACCCCCTCAGCCATGGGTCCCTACTCATCATCAGAGTATCATCATGTTATGCTTTACCTCGTTCAGTTATTTTTTTATAAAAGATGTCATATGCTCCTCTTTCACCACCATCAGCCCCTGGTAAGTAGCATAGTCCCATCACAACTAAAGTGGCTGCATGTAACTTGTTATATCCATCTACACTTAAATACAAAGTTATTAGGTATTCCATCTCCAAACTTATCCATAGTTCAAAAATCGTAGCCCTCCAAAATCACAATTTGCCACTCCAAAATTAACATTTGCCATCATCCTTAACTAGATAACCTCAGTTGCATTCTTTGTTCCATTAATTCCCATATATCTTCTTCTAATACACATCTTTGAGGCTTGAAAATGCTTTATATGCAGTTCAGATATTATGAATCTCTCATGACATGTAGTAGTTATTAGACTATCAACTATACTACTTCTATAGCTTAATTGATATCTTTTGGTTATGCTGAGTTGCCAATAAAACAAAGAAATGAAACAAAAACAGGAGAAATCAAGGTAACAAAAACGTTCAAGCCCATTTGCATGTTTTTCAATTTAGTTCCAAAGCAACCAAATATAATAAATCGCTCGACAAAAGGGTTACGCACATAAATAATCAAGAAAGTCAAAAGTTATGGATACCAAAAATAAAGATGAAGGATAAATAATAAATATATGTTGCTTTTCTGACTCATTCCAATATTACATTGCAATCAATTCCCTTCTGAAACCAACAGGAAATAAATTAGACAATGATGCTTTGGCAACTTCAAGAATGATACTGCCAATAGATCAGATTATCTTATTCCTTCACAACTTCAGAAGCATATTTGTAAATTATCATATTTCAAATTTTCTTCATGCAAACATTTTTGCTTACTACACGTAGAGCTGCTAACCATTCATCAGAAAATTTAAATGCAATAGTTCTAATAGAAATAAATAATTAGAGCAATATAAGATAATCTTCCATGGCACACCATTCCACAGTTCTGAAAACATATCTTTAGAGACAATGAAGTGGTGAACAAAGACCCAAGTAAAGGTAAATTTAGTAAAGACTGCATCAAACCAGAGTTTAACCATCGAGAAAAGAAATGAGAAAAAACATTAATTGAAGGTAAGTTGTTTAAAAACAAAGACTGGAAAATCTAGTGCACAACAAAATATAAATACGCCAGCAGGAAGATAGTTAAAGATAATATTACACATCAAATACCAATTTTATAAACATGTACAAAAGTTGTGGCTCAAAAAGATTAAAAAGGAAGACTCAAAAGGAGGGAGGAAAAAAATGCACTAGAGACAAATAAGCATCAGAAACTCGAATGTGCATCATCCAATATGATGTCCTGAAGGGGAATCCGAGTAAGTTCATCATATGCTGGGTCTCCAGAGAGGGGAAAGAGTTATAATTTTCACATATATAATCAAGAAAATGCTTCAAAATCACCCGGATGAAATTGTAACTGCTATTTGAAATTTCTTCCAAGAGCATGATCCACATTCAAATAGGCAAATAGCTTTATCCGTTATATGGGGAACAATCAGGAAAACATAGAATACTGATATAATATCAAATAGTGATATAAATGAATGATGCATTGCATCACATATCAGTAAATCATGGTAAATTTTCTAATTTTATTAAGAAAAAGATCTAGCAAATTAAATAGAAATTAAGGCCAAGATCATATTAATATATATGCAAAATCTTTTGCATATAACTTAAATAAGAATACATGAAATAACACATATTAAAGAGATGAAAGATGCGGACTTGCTAAGGTGAACTGACTACATGGAAATGAATCACAAAGGCACAACATCAGGGGAATAAAACGACACTGCACAAAAACATGAAACCAGGCAGGAGTATTTAGAATAAAATCATGGAAAGGCAAACATGCATACCTGGTCTGGCTGGGCAACATCTGAAAAAATGACATCCACCATGCCAACCAACATCCGATACCTGGCAGGATGCCTAGCATCTTCAATTATGGGAATAACATTTGTTCGCTTCTTTGCCATGTTCACAAGGTCCCTACCACTTCTATGCGAAAATTCAACAGCATAAACAACTCCTGTCTGCAAAAAAGCTTAAGATAAGACATATAATTACCTTGAAACTCAAAATTAATTATAACATGATCACAATGCACTTTTCCAAAATGTTTACTGCAATAAAAGAACTTACAGGTCCAACAAGGTCAGACACATGAGACACAGTGGTCCCTGACGCAGCTCCAAGATACAGTACTCGAGATCCAGGGCCCTAAAAATATAAGAGTTGGCTCAGAAATAGTAAAAATATAATCACGCAAACAGAGCGAAGCTTATTATCAGAAAACCAAATGGAGAATGAGGAAACCAAACAAGAAAAGGTAATTCATAGGCAGCAAAAAGAAACTTCAAAAGCAAGAAGAAAGCCATTAGTAGTATCTAATATGGAAACAAAGGGTAATAGGTCAAAACATTAACTCATACATGGATAGGTAAGATAGCAGTTACTAAATTACATGAACAATACAAACATGTCATCTAATAAGAACACATCAATCAGGAGGCTTAAGTATAAAGTTTATTTAGAACCATAGATAATTTGATCACTGATCTATAAAGAGGTTGTTCCATAAGAATCCATAAAATCAAAAGCAATATAACTATAACAACTAAGCTTCTTCAGAACCAAAGATAAATCTGATTATGATCATTTAATCTATGGTAACATAATGACGAAAAACAAGGATAAGTATCACATCTAGCAGAATAACTGATCAACATCAGATTTGTAGTTAAGTCAAAAGTAGACATCAGATTTATGCATCCAAAAAAATAAAATAAAAAGAGGATGAATGTATGAAGCAATAAATAAATAAACAAAAAAGGGAAATATATCACCATTCTTCTCTTCACTACCAACAGGTATATAAAATAGCGAAGCTTAGATCAGGTGAAAAGGGATTTATAACCATTCACTATCCCCCTCCCAAAAAATCCCTGCTCGCAAATGAATGAATAAATGAAAAGGCAGATATACCATGAAGCTTTTCTTGACTCCCAGCAGGAAAAAGGAGGAGAAAAGATTCTTCGAAAAAGAAAAGGCTCAAGTGCCAACACTAAGAAAGATAACTAACGGCAATAGATGGACTTCACCATGTCTAACTAAATAATTAATAACATGGCAAAAAAACAACCTCAAAACTTCAATTTCATGACCATTTCAAAAGATGCTAGGTAATCCGAAGGGATGAAAAGAGAGCGATTACCATCCATATATTGTCAACACCACCAATAATGGCTGCTGCCAACTTCGAGCGGAATGGATTCCAAATCCTGTACTCGACCTTAGTTCCCTCCTCGTTCTGCAGAGAGTCGAAAAGATCATAAAGCTAACATAATGGATGCCAAATCTAACTTTCATCTACATCAGAATACAAACTTAAGACCATCCAACCACAATAAAATTTAAGATAGAGAGAAAAAGATTGCACCCAGAAAACAGAACCTGACCAAATGAAACATCAATGATAGAAAAACCACCAAAAACCCATGAGCTGTGATAGATTAATTACCTGAACCGAAATGCGCTTCTCACCATAAACGGAATCACCAGCGACCAGATTCCTTGTGCAGAGGGCGTCTTCCTTCCCCTTGGCCACAAAGACACCGTCGTGCCTGTGTGGCTGGACGATGACCTTGCTCCCGCCCTTCATTCCACCCCTACCGCCCCCACGGCCACCCCTACCGCCCCCACGGCCGCCCCCACGGCCACCCCCACGGCCGCCTCCACGGTCACCTCCACGGCCACCGAATCCTCTTCCCCTGCCTCTACCTCCGCCTCCATCGCTCCGGCCTCTTGGGCCAGCACCTCGGCCACCACCTAAGAACGACTCCAAATCAATAAAAAAACCGGAGAAACCAAGATTTACGATCCAAAAAAAAGGAAAACTTTGCTCATAGGAGGCCATGATAATAAAAATTTAAGAAACGAAACAGGAAAATTGGTCATAGAAGGCCAAAAGAACCAAGATTGAAGCAGAGAAACGAGAACTTTTGTCATAAAAGGCCAAAAGAACGACAATTGGAGAAAGGAAACATCAGTCATGAAAGACCAAAATAACCGAGATTTGAGCAATAAAGCAAGAACAGACTTCACGAAATCGAAATTTCCAGCGAAATATTAAAAAAAAAATGGTTTTTAATCGCATCAAAGATCGAATCATATATTTCGAAGAGTGGAAAAAACAAAGATTGGATTTTTTTTATCGCATTTAAAGAGGAAAAAGAATAACCTCGAGAAGATGGAAGATTGGGAACGAGAAGAGGGAAGATTGGCAAAGAAGGGGCGAATCAATGCGAGAAAGGTTACCTCTTGGAGGTCTCATTTCTACAGCTCCGCTTTGGATATCGAAGAGGGTTGGAGCGGCGGACGAACGAGACTCTGCAGTAAGACTAGGGTTTATGACAGGCGGGTCAATTTATAGATGTGGAACGATTAGGGTTTGAGATTTAGGGTTTTTGCGGAACCGAGCATGGTTGTTTCCTGACCGTTCTGATCTTCGTATTGTGTCTTTGAGATGCGGTTTCTGATCACGCCTGTCCGGGCGTGACATCGTGCGGCGGAGCAGACGTCTGGCGGCATCAACGGCTCTATCCCTATTCTCTGCGAATGCAATGCAGATTCGCGGATTTTCTGGACCCGGCTTGAATTGGCTTTGGCAGCATTTCAATTGGGTTTGGTAGGCTCTCCCGTGTCTCTAGGCTTTTAAGACTGTGCCTGAAATTTTTTATTTGTCCATCTTTACTCGAAAAAATAAAAAAAAACACTCAATTTTGTTGTCATCTAGGATTTCATCCAACTAAATCAAGTTAGTACCAGCTTTATGACATCCATGCTTAGTTCATTTGGAAGCTGGTCCTAGTTGGAGGCCGATCCCAAATCCATTTTATGATCTCTTGCACTCCTCCTCGTAACGTGATTTGATATAAAATTGGAAAAAAAAAAATAGAGGTTTGATATGAATCCATGCAATTTATTTCTCCCTATTAAATACCCGACTTGGTGTGAGGACTCGTGCGGGCGTAAGTTTAGTCCCATATCGATTCATTCGCTAGGTAGATCTTGGATACTAATAACGGATCAAGGAACCCAAAATATTACCTTCTGGCTAGCCATTTTGGGTGAGGTCTTGGGCTATTACAAATGATATCAGAGTAGGTCGCGTACCGAACCCAGGTGCTGGGTTCGAGGCGTGACACCTGGCGCAAACTTTTTGTTTTTGGGTACACCGGCAGCTCACACTAATCTTGCGTGAGCGCTGCCTACTGAGTCAAAGGATAAAATACTCTACAACAGTGGAGGGACATACAAAATGGGCCCAGAGAATCTCGGCAGAATGATGAGCAGTAAAAGAGGCAATCCAGTAAGTAGCTCTTTTCGCATCCCAGAACACATGCCCAACTTGGAAGACATTACATTTCTGCAGTAGCCGTCGGATGTCCTCTAGAAGTGGATGATTAAAGACTCCCGACCTTTTTTGTAGAATCCACTCTACCACCTCAACTGAGTCCCCCTTCAGGATGATGCACCAGGCCAACAGAACTCGTCTCAGATAAGAAACACCCTCCCAAGCAGCTTTGAATTCTGCCTCCAGAACAGATGACTCGAAGGCCATGTGGACCTGGCACAATCTCAATAGGACAAGTTTTACCCAACCTACAACAGATCTAGAAAGGTTATGGGTAGTGGTAAAACATGCCCCAAATTCGAACCGGATATATATAATTCTTCAGAATTTCTTTTTTGTTGAAGAAAAAAATTAGCATGCATTTATAAAAAAAAATTGATTTTTAAGCTTTATCCGGATTGATCCGTCCAACCTGTCTTATCTAACTCTACATGCTCCACCTTACCCCGAAACAAGTAAGAGATGGGTACAAGTAATGGCCTATCCGATTCATTGCCATCCCTATTCATTTTCATAAGATACATAGTAGAGGAAGATCCAAATATAAGTTAATTGCATCAAAGACAACAGGCCTTGCAAATTTTCACATATTAGTTAAAAATATGCTAATGTAGGAGGGATTTAACATGACATCAACATGGGCTTTGAGCAACAACCATGATTAGTAGATTTTCAAATGCTTTTCCTTCTCCTTATTGTTTCTAATATGATGTTTGAATGTGTATCAACCCTGTCATAGGCATGTATTATATCAATCCATCTCATAAAGGGTTGATCTCACTTGTAAAACCTGAATCGAAACTTGAAATTGTCAAGCTATCAGCCACATTTTTAAAAGTTATATTTGAATTGTTTTGTTGATTAAAGAGGGAGAAAAAGGTGTGGATAGCAAATATTACGAAAAGTAGTTTTTAAATCATTGCCTTAAATTCTTGCCTATCTCTACTAAAACACACAGCGACTATAATAATTGACTCTGGAGCTTACGGTCATGATAGCTTGTATACTTCTTGCAAATGTTATTGCTGCCTTCTTTATTCGGATATCACATTATCATATTTAAAAGACAAGCTTGTATCATCATGATACTTTGGAGACTCTCTCTCTCCATCCCCACCCCTCTCCATTATATACATACATACATGATATATACATGCATACATCATGCATATTGATGTACTTATAGCACCCCTCTGTGTATGTGTCATCTGTGTGTGTCTACAGCACCCTCATCGATGGTTTCGCTAAAAGATCAGGCATGGAGGAGGCTTTCATGTTATATGATAGAATGTTAGAGGAAGATATCACACTCAATATCTTCACTTATACAAATCTTATAAATGGGCTTTGTGATGATGGACGACTTCCAGAAGCTATAAAATTGTTTAAGGAAATGACTGGAGATAGCTTAATACCTGACAGGATTGTATTTACATCACTAATTGCTAATTATTGCAAGCATATAAAAAATGAAGGTGGCTGTGGAGCCGTTAAGAAGGAATGGCTTATCTCCTGATATTTGTACATATACCTGTCTAATAGATGGATATAGCAATAGGCTTCAGATGAATATTGCAGTCTCACTGATGGATGAAATGATAAAAATTTTGCTTACTCCTAATGTGATATAACCCTTTCTACCTACATCCACTGAACCCACGGAAAGCTGAATCCGGCTAGAATCATAACTCTCACCTTCTTGTCCAAGTAGCCAAGACTGATGCCATCCGAGCAAATGGTCAGTGGTCACACTGTAGATTAGTCGAACATCCAATTTCTAGAGATATTTTAACGACAATTGAAGAATGATCATCTGTCTATTTGATATGTAAAGGAAAAAAGACAATTAAAACATACACAAAATTGTTTTGGTTTAGGCTCATCAGAATGGCTTTTAAAAAAAAGGAGTTGAGATTTAGCCTTTCAAGTAAATGGAAGTGGCCTCAAAATCTTTGGTGCATATGCACATTCCATCTCTTGGCATGGTAGAAGCACCTGGTCAATTAGAGTTTTGGTGCTTGCTTTATAGACATCTGATAAAAAGGGAGAGAATGCGCTGAAAAAAAGGCGAGATAGCACTACATATAACATATACAAAATTTCCAGATGGGCCTCTCTGTATCTCTCTCTTTCAGTGAAAAAAAATACAAGAATTCTTGTTATAATAAATTTTATTCTGAAATCCCAAAATTATCTGTAACAATCATGAAAACCTAACCATTAAACTCAACTTGTGTCCTGCTGGGATTTTTAGTATCCCTTAACTTGAGTCAAATATAAACTCAGACTTCGGTCCAACTCAGCATACTCTTTTTTTTTTTTGAGAGAGAGTATCCATGGGGCATGTTAAAATGCATGCATGGACATATGCACACATGTTACATAACTGATCCACAATTCCAGTTCATGTATGCCCAGTTGAAGTTTCCATCACCAAGACAATTCAAAACAACATGATAAGAAAGTAGGTTTATCTACACAGTAACACAATAAACTGATACAAACAGGAATTAGGGTATCAGATGGGATATGCAAGCTTAAGGATCTGGATTCCCAGGCACTACATCCTCATCACTGGAACCATACTCATCTTCACTCAGCTCTTCATCACTTGAATTTTCTTCTGGGGAAGCACCAGCATCATCGGGCTTTGCATATTTCTCGCAATATTCTGATGGAAAAGTAAGAGCAATATCAGAAAAAAAGAAATCTTCCAACTAATGGACCAACTGTAACTAGCATGATTTAGCTTTTGATAAATGAATGAAACTGTTTCCTCGAAGCATTAAACCAAACTTGTTGAAATGCTGTCACAGTTTTCGGACCCTTAGTATTGTGGATAAATTAGTGATAAATTAGTGCTTGAAAGTGAGAACGAGTTAAGAATTCTTGATATCATTAATTTAAAGTTTAGAAAGGACTTCAATGCGTAAAAACAAAACTAAATCAAAGAATTGCTCTTTGGTGAATCCATCTTATTTCCACCGTGTAGATGCATGTACAATTGACAAAGTCACCACTTAACTAGTGATCTCGATCAAAATATGCTAAATTATTAAATATTTAGGTATAATAAATTTATAATAAGATACTTTGCTATAATCCCGTGAACGTCAATAATTTATAGCTCAAAATAGACCTGTATAATTAGCTATATCCAGCAATCATTGTACTATGAAGGACTGGCATATAGATTCGTCATTGGATTGCAACACATAAGTGTTCAAATATATACAGATCAAATCAGTTATAATGGCACATTGGATTTTTAACCATTGCATCCTTCAAATCATCACACCACCAGGCATGTGTGCCCCATTAATTTTGTGTTTTTCTTTGAACTCATTGGAAATTTATAACCTTCTTGAGTTGTTCGGCCATCAAAAGTTGAACCGAATATCTTCTGAAGCGTAAATATCTGGCCTGAGTTCATGACTTTTGTACAATCATATTGAAATACCAGGGCAATACATAATTCATGCTAGAGCTACATCAACTCAATATGACACATGGATGAAATAGGGAACAAAGAAATAATTGAAAACTAGAAGAAACAACAAAAAATTCAAGGTCTGAGAGAGGGATCCATAATATTTTTTCTTGAAAAGTTGGAGGCATCGCTAGGCAAGATAATGTCGTTTACTTACAAAAGAGCAATGCCAGAGGGCGTGGAAATTAACATCTTCACATAATAAGTGGATAGGAGCTGAAGAATCAAGATGAAATGATGATGTATTAAATTAAAGAAAAGGAGTCTAAAAATGAATGGAAGATCCTTCATTAATATGGTCTTTCAGGAGAAAGAAGATAGATTTACTTGGACATGCATGGACCTAACAACCTGACATTGGAAGATAAAATACACTGAAATAAGGTTTATACATTTAAATAAGGGTGGTTGATACCACATGTTTTACTATAAAAAAAAGTGGGGGTACATTGAAGAGGAGACATGAATTAAACTTATTCCCCTTACTTTTATCAAAACAATTTTCTTGGACTAATATTTTTTCATAGGTGAAGCTGCAATTGGAAAAGGTGATTTTATTTTCTTAAAGAAAACTCCACCCTTAGGCTATTTAGGAGAGACTTTAAGATGGGACATAAAGGCGCTGTCATCAAAAAATGAATTGGGCTGTGGGAACAGGAAGAACTAAAAAGATGAATAAATTAAGATATTCCTCTTTATTCTACTCCATGAGGATTGGACTTAATGCCTAATTTGGACGGAACCTAATCATCAACACTCAAAAGAAAAATGCATTCAACTTCATAGCAGATTAGTACTATGAGCTCACGGAGGAAACTTTATTTTAGTCTTTGTGGCACAGTCAATGCACATAAAGTATTCAGTTCCATGTCTCTTTTAACATCGCATTTTTGGGATCAACATCAATCCCAAAAAAATGACAAAAGGTCAGGAGTCAACTACAGTATTCAGAGGCAGAAAAAAAAGGCAATGACACATTAGTGGTTCAATACTGCATAAAGATAGAGTTCAGGGGAATTTGTTTGAGCATCACAAAGTGGCATCTGTTTGGAGGAAGGGGGTTCCATTTCTGGAAGATTTCTACAAATAATAACTCATCTCCTCTAAAAGTGCTATATTTGGACTCCTATTTCTTCTTCCCACTGGCTCATGGCCCTCACAGTTAGTAACAAAACATGCTCTTCATAAGCTAGTTTGATTGGTAGACAAGTGGCACTGGCAGACAGAATTTGAAGACAATTTATCATGAAATCTTCCAAAATTGTGCAGTGATCAGATGGGTGGTTTGGTTTCAAAATTCATGTGACACATCCACATCCCTCATGAAATAACTATGGAAAACCTCAGCCTTCTTTAAATATGTATTTGCCAAAGAGGCATTCGATAATGACATTCAGATGCCAATGGTCACTTGCAATATAACTACTTTTGAAAGAGGAAGCAGCAACTGTTTGCTGTTTAACGAAAAATCGCCAGTGATATTACAAACTAAGTATCCTTGTTCCTTTCAGCTAGATGAAAAATCAAAGCACATATATTAAGCACATAATAGTTGGGAGTCATGTCACCTTTAACTTTTTGTTCATAAGCAGGTCGATCACGCATCATCAGCGCAGCAGCTTCTCCATTTAACGGATCAGATGGATTGGGGTACAAAAGAAGCTGTGGAAGGAAGACTTCGAAAACATTTATAAGATCTGAAAAGACAGATGCAAACATTTTAAAAGCACTTATGATAACCAAAAGTAAATACTAAATAATTGCAAATTGAGGATCTAATAAGCACCACTAATCTAGAGAAGTCATGAAGTTCATGCACAATGACGAAAATGGAGTGATTAGCAAACATAAAGTTCTTTACCAAACATGGGGCTCCATGTCTGGTTGATGACATCCAAGCAAACTGAACCAGACCTGATTTAAGATAGAGGAGGACTATCAGAACTTTGCAAAGTCTTCCAACTCATAATTACTGCCATAAAACCGATAAGGAATTGCAGAAAAACATGACACAAACATACTATCCCACCATTATATCTTAACTTAAGACTCACATTTCATCTACATTCGGATGATAGATCTTATTGACAAATCCAATGGAAGGAGACTTGTAAGGGTAAGCACCAGGCAATTCCACCCTGATCTTCCACACGCCTCCTTGATAAAGACCTGTCAAAGCATCCATGCATGAAAAGCAGGAACTAGTTTCCAATTGACATTAAACAAGCACTGACATGAATCCCAGCATTGAGATTTCACAAAATCATCAATACTATCAAAGTTCTGCATCACTATGTCAAGAGAACCAAAAGAAGAGATCATGGAAACTACCCGACTGCAAGGTGGATTTCAAGGTCAATTCAAGTGTATACAGACAAAATAAATACAACATGAGAACAAGCGCATCAAGTTCATATCTTTATTGCTGCAAAGAGATAAAAGGAGGATTTTCGAGCACACAGTTGAGATCAGAGCGGCCAACCAAATGAGAATTTCAATGATCCATAGGAACTACATAAGAAATTAAAAAAGACAACCAAAATCCTGAAAATTAGGGACGAAGGGCGAGAGATTGATGTATCCCTCTTCCAGCTTCCAACGTAACTGAATCAAGTATATAAATCACACCATCAAAAACCCACATATCAAAGTAATCGTGAAAAAACTAATAAGAATCGGCCCTCATTTCACCAATATTATTCAAAACTACCGATTTGGATATCTTTTAATGGAGGTTTGGGCCGATGATATTACTTTCTTTGGGTCCATGGAAATCAACATAGAACTCCTGCATCCCATCGTTTATCATCTCCACCTTGTAATCACTCATCATCCTTCAAGCCAGAAAAGAAAAAAAAATAAAAAAATAATGGCACAGAAATGGGGATTAAAAAAAGAATGGGAATTTTCGAATATTCACAGTTTCATCAAGTCCATTTCACGGCGCTTGCTGGGAGAAGACATGGCTTCTGTCTTCCGTTCTATTCGAAGCGAGGTCGAAGATCGATTAGAAGAACAAATGAGACGGCGCCCGGAGGACGAGTTGAAGTGACCCAAGATAGAGTCCTTCCCTTTCCTTCTCTCTTGCAGCACAGACTACAAAGGGATGGGATTGAAACTAAGAAAAAGATTATTCCATAAAAGGACCTATAAATTATTATTCTATTTTATGTCCCATCCTTCTCCCATGCTCATTATTTGATATAGAATACATCTACCATGACATTAGATACAAAACTATACAATAGATTCTACATGATCCAAATGATGCAGTTAGTGGCAATGAAGATTTAATATAGCAGCCATTCTAGTGTTATAAGAAGCTACTATAACAACCTTCCATTATATAATGGACTATGTATATCTAGTGGATCTTTTAGTAATGATTCTTTTAAAAAATAATAATTAATATTTGATTTTTTTTATTTTGAAATAAACATACAATTTTTGAATTTAAATTTTCTTATCAGTTTGATATGATCATTTTTCATTTGATAAACAAACAATATTGTACTTTTGTTTTTATTGATATCTATATAATAATTTTTCTAAAATAAATGCTCAGGTAGACAAATCATAGCTTACATGTATATTTCTGTTAAAAAAAAGTAACGATTTTATATAGGCTCTGCAACTTAAAAAATTACATTACAAAAGACAAATGAGGTTATAGACTGGATGGCATCGTATGTGGCTCATCATTCCGAAGCCATCTTGTGAATTGAAAAATTAGAGTTGCTTAGAGCGCTCCAAAATTTCTTGTTTTCTGGTCTTATTAGGTATACCTATACTAAAATGGTATGAATCATCTCTTATAATAAAAAAAATAATTTTTGATTTGCCAAGTTAAAATTACAGAAGGAGAGTCACAGCTGTTGTGCTATGGTTTTTGTAAATATTGCTGCCATATGATATACTTGGTCTACTGGACGGCCGTGATTATTTTTATTTTTTTGGCAGGAATGACCATGATTCAATGGCCGATTAAATCTAGCATCTGGTAATTTCTCTTCTTCTTGGAATTTTAAGAGAGGAACACCGCCTCTTGTTTTGTTTTGTTTTAGGTCACGAGGACAGCGACGTTCTTACTTTCTGATAACATTGGATTCCCTGCATGACACCTTGCAAGAAACCTGCTTCCATTCTTTTTCCCTTTCATGGCGAAGGTACAGATATAATTTTCTTTTCCTTTTTTTTCCCGTTGATGTTATGATATCGGTGACGCCGTGGCTGTATGAGATGACTATAGTCTTTACATCAACGTCTCCCAAAATAAAGCATCAAACTTTATCTTCCCCCCAAAAAACATCAAACTTTATGATAACGGATATAACAATAAGATTTTGGAGGCTCGGATTGAAGTAATGATATCGTTGACGTCACGGCTGTTTGAGATGATTTCGGAGGCTTAGTGTGTATATGTACGTATGTATATCTAAATCTATCCATCCATTCATCTATGCATTTAGATATAAATATATGGATACAGATATATATAGATAGATACATCCATATCTATATATACTACTTTCCGGTTCCCTATTAAGATCCAGAGGATAATATTAAGATATATTGCTGGGAATCCAAGCGCGCAGTATGAGGAGAAACAAAAATACGGAGCAGCAGTTTTTTTCACCAAGAACATCGAAGGACCTTGTTTCAAGCATTAAGTAGTGGCTTAACATTTTCCAGCTACCTTGGTAGTTCCACTCAGTGCATATAGAAGAGAGGAAGCTAGATACTGTAAAAGTAGGACTTTTGTAGATTGTTGCAACAAGAATTTGAATTTCAAACATCTAGCAATAAAACCCTTCTAAGCATCACCACTTTGTCTAGCATCTCCAAAGCAGCTCTTTCAGCCTGCAGGAAGAGGGAACAATTGTTGTTTCTTTATCTTTAAAAGATTTCATAAAATCATCAGACTGCCTCAAATAGCAAAAAGAGAGAGTGTTATCTTCTCAACAGGTTTTTGTCCTAACAGATCCACATCCTTCCAAGTAACCTTCCTAAGAGTTCAGCCAAGAAGAAGAAAAAAGTAGTCTTCTCAAGAGATTTTGTCCTAACAGGTCCACATCCTTCCTAGTAGCCTTCCCAAGAGAACTCAACCTCTAAGACCAAAAAGCATACATTATTTATAAATGCAAGCAATAAAAATTTTGAGAGTATGACAAGAAAAAAAAATGCTGATACTAAATTGCAGGGAATCAATTGTTTACTTTGCCATAGAGATCATTTACCTGGAACCTTCCGCTTTTAGAATGAGTAGGTATTACATGACAGATCTTTTTGGTTTTCTTGAAGGTTTAGTATATAAACTTCCAAAAAGAACTTTCATTTACATTAAATGTCGTCTGAAGTTTCATGTATGAGCTCGGTAACTACCTTGGCTAACAAGGATATATGCAACTTTAAGGTTGTGGAATATAATCCAGCTGCCACTTAAAGAAAGTCATAAAAGAATGAACTGGAAAGTTTCAAGCAAGAAATAACATAACTATTTTGCTAGTCTGACATGCAGATTACAAAAAGAGTGTGAGCTAACATTATAAGCAACAGATAATCCTGATTGTACCATAATGACATTTTGTCTTCTTCACCATTGAAAGAAGGACAGAGCACCAGAATGGACCATTCCAGAAAAGGTTTCTTCTCAAGATTGACAACAAACATCCCAGACCTACAGACATCAATTGTCTACCTTTAAGCTCCTCCTAACCGCAGGTTGGTTCCCTTCGTTGAGATTACAAGCCAGCATCTAAAGATCAATCATAGTATTTGATTAGAAACTTAGATAACACAATTTTTCAAGAAAACTAAACAAAACAAATTGACATTACATAGTGGTAGGAGAAACAATACATAGTTTAGCAAACAGTTCAAACACAGGTGCAAAAGGACACACTCATCTTCAAATCAAAAAGAGCATAGATATAAACATTTAAAGCGATGCCTTATATTCTTATACTGATAAGAAAAACCAAACCAACTCAGAATCTCGCAATCATTTGTTGTTGGTATCAAACCAACTCAGAATCTTGCAATCATTTGTTGTTGGTAATAATAATATATATAGTCGCTATCAGCAGTGACAGAGGCATAATATTAAAGTTTATAAATAATTCTGTATGAAGACATTATTCAATATATGTTCAAGAACATAAACTGATCATGCAGTACAGCTAAGAAATGGTAGGATAACAACATACTTATGAACTTTTAAGAGTCAAGTCTGGTTCTGCAGGGGCTGTGGACTCAATCAGCTTTCTGATCTGACATCTATAGAGCAGGAAAAATACTAAATCATTAGAACTACTTCAAACATAGCCTATAAAGTCTATTTAGATCATCAGCAGATGCACATCAAGATGCCTTTAGATGAAGCAAAGAGATAGTGAAGAAGAATATTCTTAGTAATGACATCAGAAAAGGTCATTAAAATCTGCAAAACATGCTCAATTGGGCATAACCATGTCAGGGGCACCTACTATTTTCTTCAGACAGACAGGAGATTCATGCCTCGCATAGAACAGGACAGTGAAAGAGAAGATGCTTAGCAGACTAAAGACCACAGGCCATTCGCAGGCATAATTAAGGTGATTCATGCTGGAGTGCACATATACTATCTTCACATAGTGCTGTATTTTATGCACCCTGCAATTGCAGACTTAAAAAATATATAAAAACATATAACTCAGGTGATATACACCTCATTTTGGTCATCTGTAATAATGTGAAAGCATTGTATCTTCTGACAAAATCTGCCATTTCCTCCAGTAAAGGCACATTTCTAGGGGGAGGCAAAGCCTCTCTATAACTCAACTCCCAACCACCTTGGAACAGATTTAGGTTCTGATAATCATTGTCAATGCCATCCATGGTGGTGAATGAAAGGAGCTTTCCTGACAAATCGGAAGATTTAATGATGATGGTGGCCAGGCCTGTATGAAGGAAAAGAAGTAAAAGAATCCACATTAATTCCAACTCAAATAGCATAATCCGCTTTATAGATACTGCAGGGAATGAGCATCCAAAAATCCTGATCTAGCTGCACAGCATTTGCTAGTGCCAATTTCCTCAAAGATGATGAGGAAAAAAAACAAACAAGAAAATTTCCTATGCAAAAATTATTAGAATAATGTCTGAAACATCAATATAAGTAAAGATAGTATAAAAAAATTCACCTGAGAAAGCACTGCTCTGACAATGATGGCAAGGAGGATATGGCTTTGATGATTTGAGTCCAGATCTCCAGAACTGCCATCTTGCATCACGCTGCCTGCTTCTTTGCCAGAACATGTTATTTTATAGATACGCCTGCAAACAAGAAAATTGTTAAACATTACCAACAACTCACAAGCCTCCATGATGCCATGCTTATGAATCAATATAGGTTGGCTTTCTATTATTTTTGGAAATCCAAGGAGTGAATTAAGGTGATCTTCTCTTTTCCCGGCTCTAAAAATTCCATTTAGATGATACTATATGCACCCATAGTAGAAATACAACAGCTTTAAAAGTGTCTTGTCAATGAATTGCAGAAACCAGATTAGACATAATGAACATGACATTCCATTCAGAGTAACAAATGTAAAATGCGTTCATGTTTCTGTTTCACTTAATACTTTGTAACATAGACTTTTTGAAATATTATGTAATGATTGTAATCTAATTCTCTCACTTGCAAAAATTTTAAGAAAAAAAAAACTCGGCTATTTATCACACAACAATCCTAACTTACTTAAAAAGAATAAATAGTTGGCAGGTATGTGAACAGTCGCACATGCAAAAAGCAATAATATTTCTTTGACTGCTCAACTGTTCTCCTCTCCACAACAGTCCAACCCCAATGACAGACAAGCCGAAGCATCTGGTAAAATACCCTGCTTCATCATAATCTTATATAGCTTGTAAGCTTTATCCCAGTCTCCCATCTTGCGATATCCGGTAATGAGAGCAGTATAGGTTACCACGTTAGGAGTGAGACCAATTTTTATCATTTCATCCATCAGTGAGACTGCGATATCCATCTGAAGTAACTTGCTATATCCATCTATCAGACAAGTATATGTGAAAACATCAGGAGATAAGCCATTCCGTTCCATTTTTCTGAACAGTTCCACGGCCTTCTTCATATTTTTACGCTTGCAATAATTAGCAATTAGTGATGTAAAAACAATCGTGTCAGGTATTAAGCCCACTCCAATCATTTCTTCAAACAATTTTGTAGCTTCTGGAAGTCGTCCATCATGACAGAGACCATTTATAAGGCTTGTATAAGTAAAGATATTGGGTGTGATACCTCCCTTTAACATTCTATCATACAACATGAAAGCCATCTCCATGTTTGATGTTTTGGTGAAACCATCAATAAGGGTGCTATAGACAATAACATCAGGAACAGGCCCCCTCTTTATCAAAGTTCCAAAAACTTCCCATGCCCTATCTGGTATTCTCTCTTTGCAAAGGCCATTGATGATAACTTTATATGTATACGAATTGGGAATAATGCCCAGATCATGCATTTTATTTAAAAATATAAAAGCTTCCACTATGGATCGTTCCTTGAAAAACCCATCAATTATCACAGTGCAAGTAACAGTATTGGGGATCACCCCATTATCAACCATGAGTTGAAATGTTTCCAAGGCTTCCTTCAAGCATCCAAGTCTGCAGTAACCATAAATGAGACTGGTATAATTATAAACATCTGGAACAAAATGGTTTTGAATCATGTCCTCCCAGAGAGCAAAGGCACCAGCCAAATCCCCATGCTGGCAGTACCCATCAATGAGGATGCTATAAGCAATTTGGTCATGCTCATAACCCTGATTCCCAAACTCATGGAACAACTTTGTTGCTGTTTTTACTTCTCCTATCCCACACAATCCATGCAACAGTGAGCTACAGCTGACCATTGTAGGCATTATTCCACGGTTTACCATTTCAACAAACAGATTGTAGCCTTTAATTACATCACCTTTCTTGCAGAACCCATCAATCAGTATGCTGTAGCTATAAACATCTGGTGGCAATCCGCATTGCTTCATTTCATCCAAAACCATCAATGATTTGCTCAACTGGCCTTTCTGGCAAAAACCATAGATGACAGCATTGTAACAGTAATCATTGTATGGAAGCCTTTTATATCGCAAGTCTTGAAGAACATTCCATGCAAAATCCACGTCTCCAGCTTGGCAAAGTCCGCGGATATATGTGCAATAGGTCACTGCATTTGGGCTCACACCATTTCTCTCCATATCAAAAAGAATATCATCAGCTTCATCCCTATCTAATGTTTCTTCTCTAGTATACAAGTCCATCATAATAGTGTAAGTGTATACATTAGGTGAAGGGCTTGAGCTCTTCATATCATGAAATAAGCTTCTAGCATACTCCACCTCCTTCTTTTCAACCAAAGACTTGAGCAAGAAATTGCACAAGGGTATACTGAGCTTTAGGCCAATTCTCTTAGCCTCCAAATATGTTTCAAGAGCATCTTCAAGCATTGAGGCCTCTGCCAAGACACAGATGACAGCTTCATAGGCTTGCAGCAAGCTCATGACACCATCCAAAAGACCAACCAATGAAGAAAGCAATCCAAACAAGTTGGAGCCAACACTCTTATGGTAATCCACAATACTTCTAATCAAATATTGGACCTCTCTATGCATTCCAGCAGATGAAAAGGTCTGAATAAGCACCGCAAAGGATTCTAATGAGTGGCCCAAGCCATATTTGCTCACTGCTTCTGAGAAGCTTGTTTCGCTTGCGATGCTCCAATCCAAAGTATGCACTACGATGGCAACAAAGGGGAAAAGTGTCGGGCCTCTACCAACATAAAAATCAAAGCTTTTTGTAATACTTCTTTGCGCGATAGTGGATTCAGTGGTTGGAGTTGGGTGAAAATATTGGTCATGAAGACAAGACAAGGAAGAAGCAGAGGAGTACAGCCCCAGAGATGGTAATTTTCCAAGAAGGGCTCGACGAACCAATCCCAGTTGCACCCTACTCATAGAGTAGGGTTCTAAGTCGATGATTCCAGCTGACCCCAGAATCAAGCAAACTCCCATCAGACTAAAACTTAATAAAACATCACTGGGATAAGTCTGTAAGAAGAAACCTAGAAGAAAAATATCACAAAAATGGCTTTTCTATTGCAAATTTAAACCATATTCCACGTCAAGAAACCAGAATCATTACAAAGATTGAATCTTTTTCCGTAGAAAAAACTGCCCATCGGATTTTAACGCCAAAGATCGAATTTTTTCCGTAGAAACAACTGCCCATCGGATTTTAACTCCAAAACCCCTCAGGTCTGGAAATCTTTGACAGGAAACAAAAAAAGAGCTATGGGAGAATCGAAGAAAGAGAGAGAGACCTAACTGCCGGTAGTGCGACGAGGAATTGTAGAGGCTCGGAGAGGAACGATACATTTGGGAGCCGCTCGGAGAGAGAGAAAGTGGAGAAAATACGGCCCGCTTCCCCGCTCTCTAATGGCTTTGAGCACGGGCTGTGCACGCATCGATCAAGGTAAATGACTAGATTTTATTAACCCTAATTTTTAATATAAGTTTTCCAATTTATCATATTTAAATAAATAAAGTCGGCAAGCAATGACGACTTTACATAGAAGTACCCCACGTTTTATATTTTTATAGAGTCGGCCGGTCTTGCGACTTTACATAAAAGTACCCTACTTTTACATATTTCCACAAGAGCTGGATCTGACGAGTTCATGCAGAAGTATCCAATTGTTATGACGACTCCAAATTTTCATATTTTCACCCACAATGAAGGGAGGTGTGTCGACGTTCCAAAGAACTGAAGACTCCTAGATCTCTATTTTTTTTTCTTGGTTCCTGTAGATGCCTCTGTGTGCTCTTCTACGCTCTTTCTTGGTTCGGAGGGCTAGCCAGGATCAGGAAGAATGAAGGCAAGGTCAGTATTTTTCCCCATACTTGTTGGTTGTGTTAAGGGATGAAGCTTGGAGTCTTTTCCTGCCTTCTTGTATGAATGTTTCCTTTTGCTGGGACTTGTTAGAATCAAGGAACCTATTTTGCTTTCAAAATTGTCGCCATTGATAGCTTTTGTGCCAAATTTTCTTATGAACTTAGTACTGGAACGAAATGGCTTCCTACCTGTGCCTTCTTTGATTTCTTCTTGCTTCTCATTCGCAAGATGAAGAAACGGTGGAGAAAGAAGGTGCAATCTCTGTTTTATGTGGTCTTAAATATGTTATTTTCGATTCCTGTGGGCAGTTGCCTGGTACTAAAGATTTAAAGAATCCTCTGGGAATAAATTCTTTTTGTCTATAATTGCTTCATTAGTTCCTGATGGTGAAATATTTTGATGTTAGACATGTAATTAAGGAATTTATTAGAAATCTCTTAATTATGTTTTCTTCTTTTCCTTCTGAGCGCTTATAGCTCCAGCTTTCTAGAATCTTGATTAGTAGAAATCCACAAATCTTGTGTACCAAAAAAAAAAAATTCCACAAATCTTTAGGACTGCTTCTTGGGCCGATTAATCATAAGAAGAGGCTAAGCTGCTAGATTTTGGCTCTTGGAGCTTAACTTCTTGAATCCTTATAAGAAATCATGTTAATGGAGATCTTTGAGTATAGCATAATGGAATTAAGGTAGACCCTCCTACTGCAGTTTGGAAGTCTTTGTTCAGTTATCCTGCTTCAGGTCAAGAATTGAGGGTTCTTTATTTAATTAGAGGTAAGGATTTAGTGTAGCTTAACAAGTGAGCCACATCTTGTGGATTTAAACTAGGCGAGGTCACTGCAAGATCAATAAATCATGGAAGTAGTTATGTGTAAAGAAAAATCAGCAAATGACTATAAATCTTCATCGATAAATGTTCTCAGTTCAGAGCCATGTTTCTGAAGAATCCCAATCCAAAATTTCATATTCCTTCATTAGTTCTCAATTTATCCTATTTGTACTAAAGCCATAATAAAAAATTGTGAAAAAAATCTTGATTAATATATATTTTTCTCCTCTTCTTTTTTTTGGGTAAACATAGCCTCAAATTACGAGAATCTTGAATGTTAAATGTACACTAGATTTAGGTCCCTAGAATATATATTTGTCTTCGCTTCTTTCTTCGCATTTGGAATTGGGTCCCTAGATTTCTTCTACCAATATATTTACCGATTGGCGTGTTTCTTCTCTGCATGTCGAATTGCTAGAAGTGGTTTCAACTATTAGAGGACGCACTTTTGTTCTTCTCAAATTGTTGCTTTTGCCCAAAAATGGAGGTATTTCTATTGTTCAATTTTGATACTGCCTGTTGTGGGAATAAAGGGTCCGAACTTAATCCCACATCGACTAGATAGTGGAGAGATTTGTTCCTTAATGGAGGGGGGATATCCCTTTCTCTTCAGATGTACCTTTTGTGGGGCAAAATCGTCCGTTGAGAAGAGACTATGAAACCCCCTTCAAAGCGGACAATATCTTTGAGGAGAAGCAGTTGCCTCCACTGTCTGAGACCGAAGGGAACGAGGTCGGAGGACGATAGATCCCCCCGTAGTGCTGGACGCGCGGATCGGAGGCCGATCTCCCTTGACTTTATCAATGGTGCTTTTGTTGACAGCCCTTGACCTCGGCACAGACCTCTCTCCTCGAGGGTTATGTTGTGGGAATAAAGGGTCTGAACTTAGTCCCACATCGACTACATAGCAGAGAGGTCTGTTCCTTAATGGAGGGAGGCTATCCTTTTCTCTTCAGACGCGCCTTTTGTGGGGCAAAACCATACGTTGGGAAGAGACTATGAAACACCCTTCAAAGCGGACAATACCTCTGAGGAGAAGCAGTCGCCTCCGCTATTTGAGACCGGTGGGGATGAGGTCAGAGGACGGCAGATCCTCTGTAGCGCTGGACGTGCGGGCCGGAGGCCAATCTTCCTTGACCTCATCGCTGCCCATTTTTTATCTCTTTTATGCATCTTTGAAGCAATATGACTTGTAATAAGTATCAATTTTTTTGAAAAAATGTGCTTAGTAGCAGATTGAAGCTATCTTTCTAATAGTTCACATAGTTTTTCAGTTTTTGTACTTAAAGACTACATTCATGTTACTCCTACATCTCAAGTTAAGGTTGTTCCTGAATTCTTATGGTGCCAGGGTTTCGCGTTGGTCATTCATGGGCAGTTATTTCCGATAGTTGTAAAAACAACTGGTTTTGATATAATTTGCATATGATGAACAGGCTGACTTGATATATTTGGAAACATGAGCTCATGTGGTAACAAATGTTAAATGCTTGATGTATTATTGTGAGAACTCATATGGGCGTATGTTCAATTCTACATCAGTTAGTCGTTTGATAGATCTTGAATATTTATAACGGATCAAGCAATCCAAATAATATTTTTTGACTTCCCATTTTGGAGGAGGTCCTGAGTTGTGATACATGGTATTACAGTGAACTCGGTCTATATCCTATGTAGACTAGAAGACACTGCAGTATGGGTCCTAAATAGCTTGATGAGTACGTCAGAGCTTAAATAGGGAGAGTATGTGAGGATCCATGCGGACGTGTGTTTAGTTCCATATTGATTAATTATTGAGACGATTTTAAGTATTTATACAGAATTAAAAAATCTAAACACTATCTTTTGGCTATTCATTTCGGATAAGGTCATGGGTTATTATAGTTATTATTTGCTTTTGCGAATATGATATCTTTTGTATTTAATAGGTGGCGATCCTAGATTTTACCTAACAAAATAGGGGTTTCAATAAATTAAGCTAGCCCGGCTAAGCAATAAGCTCAACCGGCTTTAAACCCGGCTTATATGGGAGAGCAGCCTAGCTGGGGTTATCGTGCCGCCCGGGGGTATTAAAGCAAGCAAAGTGGAGACCGCCACATTAGCCTGCCACGGCCACGTGGCGTCAAGTCCAAAGCCCCATTCACTTTCGCCAGGCGGCCGGTAACGTATTATGGGAATGGGAGCGCGGCAGGAGGACGGTTCCGAGCTTGGATTCTTGGAATGCCGCGCACTAAATCCCGAGTCCAGTCGAAGGTCAGAATTCTTCCCACTTTTAATTCCCAATCCAAGTTCCCTCCCCTTTAACATCAATTCCTGCTTTCCCTATATTTGTTTTAATGCGATAACAGATCTGCCGTCCGTTTACTTGAACCGACATTAGTGGACGGAAGATTGAGCGCAAGCATAGATACTTATATGCGGAAGAATCTATAAAGGTAGCGCGGCCTCTCTCTCTCTCTCTCTCCTTCCCTAAAGAAAACAGATCTTTTTTTAACATCGATATTTGATTTCTCCCACTTCGTTCTTGGCTTTTCATATTCTATTCGGTTTAAAGCCTCAGACGAAACCCCTCCGCGCTCTCGCTCTCGCTCTCGCTCTCGCCGATGGAGTAGCGGATGAGGCCGAGGACGATCCTCGATTTCTGACGACTCAAGAAACCCCTATCAGCGTCTCCCAGGTTTAAGAGATGAATTTCGGCGATCTTTCTCTCTACTGGTAAAACCGACGGATTCTTGTTCTTCTTCGCCTCTCCCCGGTCTCCGCGAGCCGTGGACTTCGATCGGGATCTTGAATTCTGGTGCGTTTCTTCTCCCTTTTGTTGAGGGCTTTGACCGATGATCGTGTATTGATCAATATAGAATTCGGTGGTTCTTTAATTAGATTAGGGCGATTGTGGCTGGAGTCTTTTGTTTGGTATTCCATGTCAATGAATCTTCGTACAAAGTGCTGCTACTGTCTTGCGATCAGAACTCATGAAACGTGGCTCTGGAATTGCTTTGTGGTTCTTTATTGGATTATCGGATTTCTTTTGATTTTTCAGGAAAAAAATGTTTTTTAACTAATACTAAACTTTTGAGTGGGAACCTGTTCTTGAGCTGCTGGTATCTTGCAGAGCTGGTTGTTTTATTGAATTTAATGAATTATTTCTTTCTGGTATCTGGCTTAATGCAACTCTTTCGTTAATTACATCTTTTCAACAGTTGAGTGTTCTATAGGATCATCAACTTAGCTATATTGTCAGTTCGTGGAGAATCAAAAAGCAGTTATATATTGTCAGTTCGTGGAGAATCAAAAGCAGTTATACTTCAAAGGGGGTAGAAATGATCATTGGTAAATGGCAATAGCGTGGTGTTACAGGACAATTTGTTCATGTATTAACTTGATGGCTATATTATTCCTAATATGTTAACCTCAGGGTCTGATATTGGAAATGTAACTTGCCATGCAATTTGTGTTAATGTGTTGTCTCTGAGGATGCTGACTTTGTGGCCTTGTGTAATTGGAGGGGAAGGAACATCAGATACATTTGTGTAGTGACTATAGGAAGTAAAGAGGATGTTCAGACTTTCGATTGTTGACTATCAGGAGATCATAACCATAGCCATAACCATCTAGCCAAGGTTCACCATCTTGGTTAAAGGTGGCAATTTACAATCCGACTTGTCAACCTGACCCGCGAATGACCCATTTTAAGTAGGTTTTGAGTTGACATAAACAAATTTCGGTTATAAATGGGTCAACCCGTCTAACCTATTTATCGAATAGGTTTGGCTCACATTTAGATCTTTGATTCATTTAATCTGTTTTGACTCATTTAATAATTGGATCGGATCATTATCCAACTCATTTAACCTGTATAAAACTTGTTTAACCTATTTGAAACCTGCTTAACCAATTTTTGACATGTTTAACCTGACCTGCTTAACTTGTTTAAATCCATTTTACTTGTTAAAAACTTGTTTAACCCATTTAACCTGTCTTGACCTGTTTAATAAACGGGTTATATAGGTCGGGCCGAGTTACCAATTTAATAAACAGGTCGGATTCAAATCTAAACTTTTAACCTGTCGGGTTCGGGTCGACGAATTTTTGATCCGACCCGGATCCGACTCGACCTATATCTGATGTGCTTTGACCTGATTGCCACCCTTAATCTCGGTGCTAGATTCCGTATTGGTACCATCCTATTATAATATCGGTACGTCCATTACAGGAGCTAGTTCAATATACCGAATGTTAGTACACGCTTAGTACCGTATACTGGTTCGACCTGGTATAGTACGGTATAATCGATACACATCAACATCGACTGGTACGACAAACCTTGCATCTAATGTTTTCCAACTATTTGGGATTGGCTTTATGACTTTTTATTCACCACGCATTGCTATATAAGCCAATCTCTTATATTATTCCAAGTTTTTCTATAGTCTTTTTTATAACCTCCAACCATGTAATTGTTAGGTCCTTTTCTCCTTTTTTTTACCATTTTCAACGCAAACCAACGCATCTTTCCTCATTGGTGCCTTTTAGATTTTTGTTGTATATGTTCATACTATCTCAGTTGATTTTTTGTTACTTCATCCTTAATTTGTACAACTCTTACAACTCCTTTAATATTTTTTTATTTTATCTTTTCTAGTTTTAGCAAATATCCATATCAATATTCACATTTCTTCAAATCATGTATTTCCTTTATTGCCCAGCACCTTGAGATATACGACATGGCAAGCCTTGTTGTTCTGTAGTTTTTTTTTTTTTTAAAGTCTTCAAGATATGCATCTATGATATGATATTCTGGATACACCTCTTTTTTATCCAACCATCTTTAATTCTATTATATATGTCTTCATCCATCTTCCCAGTATTTTATATAATGGGTCCTAAGTAATGAAAACAGCCATTTTGTGGTATATTTTGGTCATAAATCTTAATTGGTATCATATTTTTCATTTTCATTCTTACTAAATTTGCATTCCATATACCGTGCCATTATTCTAATCTTAAAGCCCTGATCCTTCAATTTTTTTCCCACAAGTCCAATATGATATTTAATGTAGTTCTCTTTTCATTAATGAATAGTTTATCGTTTTCAAATAACATACACCATCGTATATCTTCCTGAATACTAGCAGTAAGTTTATTATATTTAGTGTAAAAAGATATGGGCCTAGTGACGATCCTTGATGCAAGTCTATACTAATTGGAAATGCACTTGGTGTATCATAACAACTTCTAATACATGTAAGTGCCCCAATGTACATGTTTTCAATACACTCTTCCTTCTTAAAGTCCATTGAATTACTTTTTTTAGGACTCCTATCATAAGCTTTTTGTAAGTTAATGAAAATCATATGTAGACTCTTCTTTTTTCTCTATATTTTTCGATCAAATATCTACGTAAAAGACGGCCTCTGTTGTTGATTTTTTAGGCATAAATCTAAATTAGTTATCTGGAATAGTTGTTATTTTTCTTAATTTTAAGTCAGTTACCTTTTCCTATAAGTTCATACAGTCGGCTCATAAGCTGAATTTCCCAATAATTAGAATAATTATGTACCTCATCTTTTTTCTTATAGATAGATTCTATAATATTTTTCTAATCATTTGATATCTTCTTCGCTTGTAAGATTTTATCAAATTAGTTTGTAAGCCAATTTAACCCAATATCTCCTATGATTTTTCATATTTTGGTAGGTATTTCATTAGGCTAATGCCTTTTTTTTTTGCCATTGGGACAACTGCACCACTTTTATATCTCTTAAAATACTGGACTACTTGCTTTTAGCTAATGGATAGATGCATCCACATGCTTCTTCCTAGTGTTTTTCTCTTTTGAATAACATGGACCATAACACAGCCTTCTGAAGATCAAAATCTAGAGGATAAGACTATAGAGGAAAGAGCATAAGGTTGGCTCTTTGTGCAAGTGAATTATGATGGAAACTCTTTTTTTCTTCAGACAACTGCTTCAAACGGCTATATATCTCATTGTAATTCTGAATGCCTGCTAGATTGATTACTTGTGTTGTTTGAACATTGCCTTGTTATGTGTATAAAGACCATGTGTATATTTTGTTCTCTCCCCATTCCTCTAGGCTTGGTCTTCCCTCACCAATTGGATTAAGTCTAAGGTTAGGGTTGCTGGTGTTCCTTTTGAAAATTGGTCAAGAAAAATTTTTCTCTTGAACTCACTATAAAGTTTTGAGCTGCCGCTCATGGTAGAACTGTTGGTTTATTTGCTTATCATATCAATGCAGGGTTTTTTTCAAGAGCTGGTGGTCTTATCAGACTAAAATGAGATTGAGTTGAAAATTCTTTAGGGTTTCGCGCTTTTGTTTTTTCAGACATCTGGTTAATTATGTCTTTTTTAAGAATCAAATGTCATATTGAATTGTAGACTGAACCATGTTATAGGTTAGTGCAGAAGGAAGAGTGAGTAATATTCATATGGTGTAAGGAAAGAGCCTCTATCTGATGATGCGGAGTTATTGCTTGGTCTTTTATGGCGAGATTTATTTTTCTCTTATTTTTTAAGCCTTAGTAGTACATATTATAATCTCACGATCTAGCAGTTAGAAGTAGGGCCATTTTGCTCCCCAGGATGTTAACTTGGCAGCCTTGTGTAGTTGGAGGACCAAGACATTGGATATCTATACACATCAACATATGAAGAAAAGTGGATACTTCTAGCGGTCTAGCTTTCGATTGTTCAATATCAAAACCCCTGCTAAAAGTAATAGCTATTAATGGTTAGAGATCATAATAGTCAGAATTTAGAAAGTACACGTATAATTAGGTGCACTAAAGCAAATCAATATCTTGTTGATACAATTTGATTATGGTCAAATTTTTAGGAAGCTTTAATAGTTAAAGATTTATTTGATTATCTTCCCCACTTCACCATTGTTATTTGAAACTTAGTTGTTTAGGACTTAGGAGTTCTATTATGCAAATGGTGTCTAAGGTTTGGATAAATGGTATATAAATTTTAACCAATAGTCCAAGGTTTTGGTCTGATTAAATGTGCTTTCTTAGGTTAAATTGATGGAGTATCATGTGAGCCACTGTTACTGAAGTATGTGATTATGGTTGTGGATTATTTTTCGAATTGCTCACTATGCTCAAAAGACTAGTGATGTGATTGTTGGTATTTCATGAAGGAATAACCCTTTAACAGTTCCTACGTGTAATGTGAGTGATGGAGAGATATGATTCTAATTATCAACATTGGTTGTAGATCATGATTTATTTAATAACATTTTGATGAAAGAAATGTATGAAAATGATTGTGATTCTTTGGTCAATGGATAATATTTGTACTATGGTCTAGATGGATATTTTTTAGGGGTAAACTCATTAATCAAAGAATCATTGATTAGAGGAGTTGAAAATAACTGTTTTAAGTTGACAATTTCATGTTAGCCTCAGTTTTGCTGGCCGATGACCTGATTCAGGCTTTGGATCAAGCACTCAATAAACATGTTAACATCACCACTTGCCGTAATGACATTAAATAACATCCACCAGTTAGTTTATTATTGTTTTGAGATCAACTTTTCTAATAAGTTTAGAATTTCATGTTAGCCTCAGTTTTGCTGGCCGATGACCTGATTCAGGCTTTGGATCAAGCACTCATTAAACATGTTAACATCAACACTTGTCATAATGGCATTAAATAACATCCACCAGTTAGTTTATTATTGTTTTGAGATCAACTTTTCTAAATCCATATGCATTTGTATTACTCGGATTAGAATAATTCTGGCTTGTGATGGCTTTATCAGCTTGTTTGGATAACCATGCTTTAAGACATATTAGCTTGTTGCTTTCACATGTGCGCGCGCGCACGCACATGTAAAGAGGCTGTATCCAACAAAAATGTATTATTCTGCCTTACATATCATCTCAGTATTTCTGGCTTGAGCGATGCTGAAAATTATTAATTCAGTGGTGTGTTCTATAGCTAATTGGCTTGGTGTCTCTTACGTCAGCCTAGAGGAAACAATGCTCCAGCGACATGTAATTCCTGTTGGACTACAGTGACTGAAGATACGGATAATAAAAAATGGGCGGTCTCTGCTGCCGTTCATCCAGAAGTGGTGAATCAGATAGAGAACCAGTTTATTGCTATGTGCGTAGCTCCTGCATTTGCATTAGTTTTTTTTAATATTTCAAATTTAACCTATACTGTTTATAGTTTTGATCTTTTATTAGCTATTAAATTCAGGTTTTATCAGAACAACACTTTTATTCTTAAAATATGGATTTTATATGTCTTCTATTGTTAAAATGTGGATTTGCTTGCTTGCTTTATGTTCAGGTGAATAAAACTATGGATTACATTTCCCTCTGCTGCTCTCACTCACCAAACGTGGAAGAAACTTGATTCTCATTTTTCTCATGATTTTCCCTGGGTTTTGTTAATGTACTGCTTTTATAATGGTGCTAATAGGAAAAGGGAAAAATCCTCAACAGCATGATGTTCTGATGCCATTTTGGAATGTAGGAAGTCTGAACCAGGAGCTGGTGTGGGAAGTGCTATGCTGGAAAGTTTAAGGTAGATGTACTTAATAAAAATTGATTCTTGGATTTAAAAACAGATTATAAAATAGAATTTTAGTTGCTTCTAATACAAATACAATTTGGTCAGTCAAGTTGCGAATTGAAATGTCAGTACATGGATATGGTAGCAGGAATAAAATTTGACAGTTTCGATACTGTATTTTTAAAAGAAACAACTAAGCATTTTAAAAAAGGAGAAGGTGTAAGCAAGGTATCCGGACTCTCGATATGAGGTGTAAGGCTCATTGATTAACACATAAAAGGTTTAAAAGTTTGATAAAAGTTAACGCAAAAGGTAGCAGGGTAATAGATGTCAATTTTTTGTTTGAACTTTGGACTTTACGATGAAATCTGTTGTGGATCACACATTCCGCATGCTAGTGTCCATAAATATCTTAAAAGGTAGACAGTAACCTATCTTACCAAGACTCAGCTTGGAATTTGAGCCTACAAGCATGCAAACATATAACTAAGATGGATTTCTTCCCTTTCATTTGGTTGCTAAAACAATCAAAGCATTACTTGCGTGCTTCTCATAGAAGGCATAGTTTAAAGGTGTCTGACATGAATCTCTTAACATTACACCATTTTCATGTTATAAAGCCTCATTATTGTCCTTGAGGTGCTATGAAAATCAAGCCCCAAGGCATGGGGTGAGGCAAGCCTCAAGTAAGCCTTATATAAGTCCAATATTAAATGGTTGAGGTTGTCTGCAATAAACATGAACAGTTGGACTGCTGTTTGTGTATATACAAGCTCATAGCAAGGACATTACATGAAGCTAATTGATTTAATTTGGGTAGTCGATTCATGTGGACATGATGGCATTTTTTATTTTTTCATGGTGTCTTTTTTCCCCCACTTATTTTTGGTTTTAAAATTGTGATGTAATTAATACTAGAAAAGGGTTTTTTTGGAAGGTGGGAAATGAGATTAATGCCGCTCTGCATCACTTTGATTTTATCAATGCGGTATTAGCACCTGAGCTGAAGAGAACCTCACAGCTTATGGATTTTCGTTCTTGTCTCCTTTTCATAATCATCATTAGCTAAATACTTGTTTACTTTGATGAAGCTACATCTTTTTTCTTTCTTGTTGTCCGTTTTGATAGGTGGGTGAGGTGAGTTGGAGTCATAACCACTGCCACAGTACTACCTCTTCTTGCTCTTATTCAACACGATCTAAAATCATATGAATACTACTGCCAACTCTGTGTAGAATTTGTTCACATTGGAAATCAAATTTGTGTTACTCTCTAATCTATATAACATGGGCATTAGGGGAGTCAATTGCCATCATAAAAACACTATCTAAGTATACTCCACTCTTTACTGAATACACCCATTTCATTCTATTCTATCAAATACTGTTTAATGAAGAGAAATAAATAATGGTGCATCTGATATTGACAGTGTTCTCATAAATTTATACATGAAAAAAATCTGATGGAAACACTTTAACCTCAAACTTTTCATTATTCAGTGAGATCACAGCTTTGCATATCCAAGCACTAGATCTTTACATGGAATTTTTTCAAATAAAAAAAACTTATTCAGTGAGATCACAGCTTTGGTCAAATTTATGAATTTGACCTCATCATTCATGGTCATATTCTTGTAAATGGTCAAATTTATGAATTTGACCTCATCATTCATGGTCATATTCTCGTAAATGGTGACATCATATAATATGGTTATACCACACCCAACCTTTTCCTTTGGTCATGTTGCTCATGTGCTTCTTCATATCCAACTTTTTTATTTTTATTGCAGAGCCGAACCACTAATGATATACGATGACCACATAAAACTATAATGGCACAACATTCTCTGACCTTGTTTCAATCTTAGATGCAGCATCTGCTGATCAGTATATCTTTCCTCTTCTCGATAAGCACTAAGGTAGTGTAATTAATTTGCTTGAGAATTACTAAACATTTTCAGCTAAACATACATGCCCAACATTCTACACATCAATTCTTATAGCCAATCTAATTTATGATCATATATATCTGAGGCTGCACTTTGTTTAGGGATATGAAAATGTGGGATAGAAATGGTTATTCAACAAATCATTCCTACTTTTGCTTGCTATGATTTTTGGAACAACTCTATGTTGAGGGTGCCTTTATCTACTAAAAAAGAAAGTATGTCAGCATAAATGAAGGCTTTATTGCCAGGAATAGCTTATGACAGCTTTTACTGGAATAGTTGTGCTTGGCATAAACAGTCCTGACTCCCGACCTTAATTATATTCCTTGCGTATGTCCTTTAGTAAGCTGTGCAGGCATAAGGCTTTCCAAGCCCATTATCTATTTTATATATTGAGATTCTGCTAATTAATCTTGAATGCTCCATCCAACTACCTTTCCCTATAGCCTCTTGATATGGTTGCTATGTGCAATTTCAAAGGCATGAGTGAAATCTTTTTTTAATTTTGTGTTATATTCTTTTCTCCATGGTTATCAGGATCCTTTCAGGGATTTTACAGTAGATGCTACCGTTGCTTATAATGTGCATAGTTCTGTTGATATCCTATTCAAGCCCATGACCTCCTGTTCTGTTTGCTAAAGTGTCTATGGAGTCGCATACTTCATGGCATGAGCGTCATCCACTAATTTCAAAGATAGTGTGATCTGTAATATGGTAGCTTTATAAAAAGATCTACATGTCTAGTACGATGTCATTATTTTTTGTAGAAATTTGTTCATTGATGTTGTATATGGAGATTGTATGTGCATCTGCTCTGCGTGGTGTATTTGGAGATTGTATGTGCATCTGCTCTGCGTGGTGTCTTGCTTAGGTCTTCAAGAATTATAATGCTTTCCTTTTTACTGCATCTTATGTGATGGCTGGCTTTCTATAATTCTGTTTAGTTTGGGGGATTTTGGGGAGGAAGTGTCTCTTTCAAGTTATGTGCACCAGCTTCAGTTACATTAGAGATGTTGCTTGTTGACACACCTTGCTATACGCTAATACAATAAAGCACGTTGTTTATTATTTTTTTTTACCATTGATATCCTCTAATTTCAGGATAATTAATTTTGAGATACGAGTTTTCCATACAAATATATTATGTCAAACCTCGATTCCTTTGTGCAGTGCCCGCAAGATTTAGAGGTGTATGGCCCATTGTCTACCACCCATGGTACATCTTCTGTAGTCTCTGATGGACTCCTTGTCGATACAAATTTGGAGACATCTATTCCAGATGCTTACCAGGCACCTCCTGCACCATTGCCTTATGATGTGCGCTTAGCAAGTTCACGAACGTCACCTGGAAGTTTAGAAAATTGTGGAAACAAGACTGATCATGTGCATCCAGCAGACTCCCAACCAACACGGGAAACTGATGAAATGTTAGAAGGTTCAGATACATGTGGGGCTTTAGAAAAGTCAGACTGCAAGAGTAAAACTGATTTTGAGCATGACTCCCCTAAAACAGAAGATGAACCTTCCAAGGTGGATGCACCTATTGCTTCAGCTACTGATGAGGAAGATGTTTGCCCCACTTGTCTTGAAGGTATTGTTTTGTCCCTTTATAGAGAGTCACATCTTATTGTGCCACATTGCAATAGCGAGAATAAAACTTTGCACTTAATGAAATATGTGCTCTGGAAGAGTGGGAATAGTTTTTCAATTTTGTTAACTTTTCTGGATCTCAGTTGTGTCGAAAGAATATGATTAAAATGAAGGAAACAGAAATTGATATGGTTATTTGCTTCTAGAAACCTGTAAAATTTGAGCTGCATTTTTTCTTTTTGGCTTGAAAGACATGAAAGAAAATGCATTATGTTTTATTAGTTGAGGTATGCAGTCTTAACCATTGAGGACAATATTTGAAAGAAACTCCTATGGCTTCTTTGCACTGGTTATGTCCCGCATTACCTAACTTATGAAGCAGAGGATGTATTGCTTTCTCTAAAAGCAAACAATGACAAGTTGATCGATTTGGTTGATCAAATAGCTATCTTTTTCTTTTGTCAACTATCAATCAGGTATAGCATTATGGGCTATGTGCTGCTCTAGTTTAGTAGTTTGTGGGAAAAAGCTTATTTTATAGCAACTAATATATCATCACTGAGAAAGTTGTATAGCCTTATATAAATACAATAAGTTTCTTCTTGTTTTTGGCACTCAATTTGACTTCAGTCAAGCTAGTATTCATATCGTTGCCACTTGGAGACTTTCCTGCTTCTATTTTTAAAAAGTCATGATTTTCATTTCTGAAAAATGATCATATTTGAGATGATACCGAAATCGATATAGATTCCTGAGCTAGTGAACAGTCAGCAGCAGGGTTGGTTATTCAAGTTCAAGGCCTGCACGTGATCAGATTCCTGTTGGTACACTACCATGAAAGTTTACATCTCATGATTTATTAAGAGTCTGATGTCTTGATGGCAGATCATTTGCATATGCTTGAAGTGATCTTAACTTTTGTATTGCACTTAGAGCTAAAGAGTCTGATAAATTTCATTACCTGTTTCTTTTGCAGAGTATGATGCAGAGAACCCTCGCATTTTAACAAAGTGTGAACATCATTTTCACCTCTCTTGCATTCTTGAGTGGATGGAGAGGAGTGATACTTGCCCCATTTGTGACCAGGTTTGCCTAGCAAAGAATTGTAACTATATAATGCTTCTTGTATTTGGCAATCTTGTTTCTTCATGCATCATCGCCAAGCCAAGTTCTCAAGTTTCTGCTGAATTTTAACTGTTGGGACAGCATAGCACATTTAGATGCCGATCAGTATTAGTATATATGTATAAATTATTGTTATGAGGTTTGTTGAAAGTAGTCTTTACCTGCCTCATAATCTACATATATCTTAGCAACTTGTAACCTGTTTTAGAAAGTGAAAAGCCAGGGATGAACATTCCTGCCGAGAATCAGAAAAGAAATGAATTTATGATGCACGCGAACAGTACGTAATCAAAAAAAATAAAGGCCAAAATGCATGATCTGCGCTTTTGAAGGGTGTATTATTATCCTGGGAATACTGAACATATGATTTCTTATTGCAGATCATGATGATCGATCATATGTCTAGTGGGTAGCACTGGATATCTACAATGGTGAGGTTTTAGTTTTCAGGCCCTTTGGAGTGGATGCCAGCCTGAACAGAAGTATTGTCTACTCATCTTTACACTAATAATTGGCGGAAGCAAATGTCCCTACGGTAGTCTGTTCATAATATGAAGTTTTCGACTCTCAAGTATCAATATTGTGGGTCAAATTTTTTTGGATTGCCTAAAGGAAAATAGGTAAAAGTGAAATGTTTTGCTTTGTTCTGCATCATTCCTGTAAAGCTTTAAATTTTTTTGTGATGCTGAATGGCTGGCAGATGGAATTTAAGATGTGGTGGTCGCATGCCAGGTCTGGATGTGAGACTAGAAATTCTTTTGCCCTATTTCTGAAGCTTTTATTTTTCTTTTTTTGTCCTGGCTTGTCTTCCAGTGAGTTGGTTGTATTTTATATAGTTCAGGCAATTTCTCATCTGCCATGTATATTGGAGTTGTATAGGAATTCCCCCCCCCCCCTCCCTTTTTTTGTGATGTTTCTTGTCCAGTGTATGAAAGATGCACAGTGATCCGTAAGACACATTTTGTTTTTGTTTCATATAGCTGAAGAATAATGATCTTCGTTATGTTATAAAAAACTATAGAAGTGTCTGAAATGACCAGGTGCGCATATTCACGTTTTCAATCGAGGTGCCTAGCAGCATTGGCACCCGTTTGTTATGATGTTTTCAAGTATTTAGCAATTCTTAGCCTTTTCCTTCAGAGAAATATTTATGGTGGGGGTCGGTTTTGTGGGTTTTGTGGGAGGCTCGTGCAAGCCATCAAGTCACGAATGTTTTGATCGATTGCATATTTATCGAGGGCATTGTTTTAATGCTTGTCTTGTATTTTTCTTGGCAATTGACTTAATGTCTGTCAGAGGATGCATTTAGGATTATTTTCCCCCTCCCCCTGTTTTGGTATAGTACATAGTAGGGCACTTGCATGTTTGGTTTTCAGGTGACTAACGTAGCTAATGTGCTTGTACTCAAGCGAGCAATTTGTACGCGGCCGCGATTAATTAAAAAGAATTATCGTGGAATAATGAGGATGATACCTCAAAAGTGTGGAGAAAATGTACAGGAATGAGGCAGGTGAGGCTTCTTTATTTATTATTATTTTTTAAGATGGTTGGTTGTCTCAGGTTGCCGTATTTTTTTTCCACTTTAGCATGTCCTTGCAACCCATGGTCTGTAATCATTGATGCTGTCAATTTGGCCCTCCCGGAAACATTATTAGGTGACGGAACCGGGCGATGGAGCATGTATAAATAGCCCACGGGAATTCTGAACTATGCTCGTACAATTGGCACAGGTTTAATTGGGCCAGGTTCAGTCCAGAATGGCTCCAGTCTTTACTGGCCTGCAGTTGGGATGGAACTCATGTTACTGCGTTGAGCTTATTGCTTCTTGTCAAGATCCAAACCCTGATCTAGCTTAAACTGGCTGGAACTATCATCAACAATAAACCCTGATAGCAGGAGTTTAAGGTGGCACCATCACATGGAACGATATGGATGTCAAAACTCGCCCCGGATGGACCCTTTCCTTGGGCTGCCCCTGGCCACCCACCAGGTGTTTTGGCATCTGTATTTGATAATGGGGTTGAAGACATTGGCGTCATTCGAGTCCATCAAATAATGAAATCTTGCTTCCACCGTAGAAGCTAACACGACACATCACATGCTACAATATTCATGCTTGGCTTTTGATTGCTCTCAAAAGCAACCGTAGGTTGCTTTGCCTGCATGCGTCGCATATATTAAAGTGTGATACGTTACCCAAGTATGATACTTTCTACTTGCAGTCCAACACAAGCACAGGTTGACGCTATTTTTCTAGGACCAGGTGCCACGCCCACGCATTGTAAAGATCGTAGCATGGCTTTCCATGCTTGGCATTAAAAAGCACGCGGTATATACGTATGCCATTGGTATTAAAAGGTAGCACTAGTCTTTTTATTGTTTCACGCGAAAAGGTCGTATACTAGATGTACTCAATGCGTCCTAATCATCAGTTAAGTACATAATGTTGAGTGGTAATTTTAGTGTTACTGCCTAGCGAATAATGCTTAAGGATATTGGCAAAGAAAACTACGTTCATATTTATAAGATTAATTGGCGCCTTCTTTGATGAATCATAGAATCTTGTCCCCCTTCCCTCCGATAAGTGGGACAGGGCAGAATCTAAGTAAATATTTTTTATGGTTTGTTTCACACTATTTGGCACGAGAAGGATGAGTTAGGAGAATGGAGTTGATACAATGACCCTTGTGAATCTCGTCAATCAACCTGGGCACGACATTCTAGCTTCACGATTCATGGGAACTATAGGGATCGTGATCCACATGGATCTTATGATCTGTTAAACATAGATTTGAAGTTGTTTATCACAAATATTTTAATATTTCCTGATAAATTTTATACCAGGTAAAATGTTAATTGCACCCTTGCATAAAGGGGTCCAAATAAGTCCATGAGAAAATGGAAGCAGGATTCGTTCTACACTCATTCATCATGCTTGTAATCTGTGAAAATGTCAAAATTTTCTACTCACAGAAGGTTTGAACTCCTAATGACTTCTAATGCAGGCTAAGACAAGAAAATGGAAGGTTTTTTTTTTTGTCTGAAAAATTCAAAATGGATAACTAACTATTCAGACGATCAGAGGAGTAACGCGGACATTAGCTCGGGCGCTCGCCAAGAAACTACAAGGTCTCCGTCGTAAAAAAATTCAGACAGCCGGGTAGTCCGGTCATTTCATTTCCAGCAATCAGACAAGCATTCGAAATTACATACCGGCTATGGCCGGTGGGGAGCGTACGTTCGAGAGAGAGAGAAAGAGAGAGAGAGAGAGAGAGAGGTCGTTTAGCTTGGCAGTTGGAAAGCATCGAGTGAGTGTGTTTGCTCTCCTTCTTTGCTCTCTCTCTCTCTCTCTCTCTCTCTGAGAAGACGGCTTTATTCTCGGGAAAAATCCAAGAAACGTTCGCCTTATCCTTCTCTCTATCATCGCGGAACCGAGCTCCCGGAGCTCAATTCTCTCAAATCCGTGGCGTTTTTCGCGAATTGGGGCTCAAAATCAGGTCCTTCATGAAGGAAAATCCCGAATTCTAGCTCGCTGAAGCACAGATCGGCCGCATTTCGTGTGATCCCGTGTGATTTTTTTTTTCTACTTCCATTAATCGAAGCAATGGCAACTGGTATCCTGCAATCCAGCATTTTTTTATTCTTACCCGAATTGATTTTTCCCTTTGCTGTTCTTGGAAATTGATCAGTTCTCATCTAGAATTAGGGTTTCTTCTTTTTGCAATTCTTGGTAAATTGGTCCAGTTGGTGCTCATGGATTGGTTTTTGATGGTTAGAATTGAATGAGATCTCTGGCCTTGTGTGGGAGTCATGAAGTGAAGAATCGAGGATCGAGCTTTTCTTGGATATGATTTCATTGCATTTCCATCAAGAGTTGTAATTGGAGCTTGGGAGTTGGTTTTCTTCCCCCTTTTCCCTTTTATTTGTTTTAGTTTGATCTCAAGGGAAGAAGGTTTTATTGGTAGACTGTCCGGAGAATAGAGATTTTAGTTCAGGTGGGAGTTGTACTTCAGTTTGATACTTCAATTGCATAGTATTTACTATTAAAGCTTGTATTTAGCTTAAAGTGCTGTTTCTTATTGATATGCAGCTGGAGAAGTGGATTTGCTTCAGAGTAACTATGTTAGCAGAATGGATCGACTCCAATCACTAAAAAAATATGGTCACAATTTAGATTTATAATTTTAGTAATCCTGAAAATGGAAGTCGAGACATGTATAACTGGATATTTTTTCAAAAAAAAATAATCAGATTACTCGGCCAACTCAATTTGAAGTACAAAATTATTGTTTAGAATAAAAAAATGGTAGTCGAAATTGGTGTTTCAAATTGAAGAAATGGGTCGTGAGCTTTTGTTTAGTTCCTTTCTACTTCTGGTGGCTCTGTTTCTTTTGCGATAAGGCTGTTGGCTATAATTATGATGTGATAGGGACAGAAGTGTTGTTTGGTATAACTGCACTCATGCTGTCTTGAATCAATAATTATATGGTCAGTGGGTCCTGATTTTTCTAGACTTCTGTCGACGTCTTGAATCTGTTCTATTTTGTAATATGCTGTTTGACTCTAAGGATACATTGTTTTTGCTCTGTTGCTAGGGCTGCCCCACCCTATTATAGATGCCTAATCTTGTCTGGGTGGCGACCTTGATCAACAAGCCTAGTTGATTCCCTTTCTCCTTTTTTCCCCTTGTAATGGTGTGCGTGTGTTGGTGGTAATGGTTTGCCGATAATGAACTTGTTTGAAAATTTAGATGTGTTCATTAATCTGGTTAAATCAACAGAATTTGTCTTATGAGCTTGAAATCCATTTTTATTTTTTTCTTAATTACTCTTCGTTGTTATATTTTATGAGGAATGACAGGTTATGACAGGTTATACCATGTAAGTGCTATTATAATGAAGAACAAAGATCTTTAATTGGATGAATTTCTTTTTCCAAATAAAGAAACTTTTTTTCTGCTTCATGGATAAGGCATTCTTGATTTCCATGCTTTAATAATTTCCAGCAACATCCTTGCAATGGCTAGGAATGTAAATTTTTTTGCGCTTTCGATGTTCTTGTTATGCTCTGTATGCTGGTTGAAATTCAAGATTTTTTTTAGGCAGATGATGGAGGCTGAGTTCTGCTCTCCTCGAACTCTTTCTTCATCTCGGGAAGAAAGTGGAGATGAGGAGCTTTCTGTGCTCCCTAGGCACACAAAGGTCATCATTACAGGGAACAACAGAACAAAGTCTGTTTTGGTGGGACTGCAGGGTGTCGTCAAGAAGGCTGTTGGTCTTGGTGGCTGGCACTGGCTGGTAAAAAAACAGTTCTCCACTTTAATAGCTTTTCATGCAATATCATCATTATCTGATTGCAGATGCCTTTGCGCTTTATTTGCACCATCCAGCCTGTCTGCTTGTAATAAGAATATTAGACTTGGTTAGATTTCATCTGTCTCAATCATAAATAGATTCCATATAGAAGTATGTCTGAAGAGAAGCTATAAAGAAAATTAAGTTTTCATGATAATTCTTTGCCGTTGAAGCACTCTCCAACCATGTTATGATTTGTTGGTGTGTTTATGATATTGATTGGCTCATCTGCTATGGTAATCTTTATTAAGGAGAAAGAATTGGGAATCAGGCATTATTTTTTCCAACTTTGTCCTCACCTCTGAAGGTCCTAATCTTGATCTATGACAACCAAAATACCTGCATTTGCTATCAATACACTGATAGTACAGGGAAGGACTTTGATTAGATAAGTGCAGTAAAACTATGATTTATAGACTTTTGGTTGCTTAACTTTAATAATATTACTTGAAGGTTCTAACCGGTGTGGTTGTTTTTAATCCGATCCATGCTCCTTGTTCCATATATGGGTTTCCAGGTCCTTAAAAATGGGGTAGAGGTGAAGTTGCAAAGGAATGCTTTGAGTGTGCTGGAAGCTCCAACTGGAAATGAAGATGACTATGAGATTGATTGCAATAACTCAATCTGTAGTAGCTCTGACATGGGAGAGAAAGATGTTGATTACTGTGAGTTTATTACCTACTCTTGGATTGTAGTTGTAAGGTTAGCAACTGTGATGAGCAATATGATTCATTCATCAGAACTATTTCTTATCTCCTCTTTGGTGTACAGCTAGAATGGAGCTCCATAAACCAACAAAGCGTAGGGTGAGGCATACCGGACCTTGGGCATCCTCAGTCAAGGCAATGAGTCGAACCAGCTACAGGGATATGCGATCTCATATGTTTAAGCCTCAAAAGGTAATAAATTTCGCTATTGCATGCTCATCTAGAATACACTGTTTATCAGTGGATTGTTGTATAAAATTGATAATGCATAAGTATTTTTACAAGGACATGATCCAGAAAAGTGGAAATCAGACTAAGTAGTTTGGTTCCAGGCATACAACCTTTAAGCGGGAAAAGATGACAATTATGTTACCATCATTATGATATCTCCATGCGAGGAGGCATATCTATACATTTTGTGTCAGATGCAATCTGTGGCATTGTTGTTTATGTTCTGAATTCTTTATTGATGACAGAGGGTGAATTTGGCAAAACTTGGAACTGCCGCTTTATGGAGATATTGGGGGCATTTCAATTTGGTGAGTTATATCATCAGTCACTTTCCAATCAGATTCTAGCCACACCTCTTCCCGGAAGCTATGAATTTCTTTGCAGAACTAACATCAGAAAGAAATTTCAGGTCAGCAGTAATCCCAATCCATCTAAGAAGCAGCTGGTTCATGGAGTGCAGCATCATTTCATCTCTCAGGTACCCATTGACCATTAATTGTTACCCTGCACTTCATGTGAATGTTGGCATGCATCGTTTAAATGTTTTTAAATTCATATGACGGATGATTTATGCCATATACACTTGAAGCCCTGTAGGATACCTGATGCCCTATTCTTCTATATATTTTTTTTCTGAACTAACCTTGTTCCTTTGTCCATATACAAAAGCAAGTGGATGAGATGCAGGTGATTCTGGGCTTCATCCAAACTGCAAGGAAGTTGAAAACTCTCCACTCCCGACAGGATCGAGATGAAAGGTACTATTTTACATGAATAGGTCGAAGAAAGAATGCTGCATCTTCCTCTTGGATGCTTTCTGAAGGTATCGGGAATCCCATGTGTGAAGAGGGCTAACCTTTCCTAGACCAAGAACAGTAGCACAATGTAATTTACTGATCCTTTTCAGGTGGGAAGTAGTGCTGCAGTATGTAACTTATCAGGTATGAGTGTCCACCAAATATTCCTGACCTGGTAGATTAACCTCAACATGGAGCAATGAATTAGAATTGCCCACCAGAAAACGATGGTAGGATGGATTGGCAGAATGAATGTTAATTTCTTATATTATATGTTGGCTTGAAAGCTGGACTATCAGCCTAGTGTAGCGGTGCTGCATAAACAAGCGGTTGTGAGCATCTCCAGTCAGCCTTGCAATTTAGCTTTGAGTAACGCATGCTCCATCACCATAAAAGCTGGGCTTGAATTGGATTTCAGAGTCGGAATATAAATGAGCCAAGTTTGAGATTTCTCAACCTCATGACTTCCTCCGGTGCCACCAACAACTGGAACCCGCGCTCGAGATTCCATTTAAGTTGGAACACGCGAGCAACGAACACCGGCGATGGATGCTGCCCCGAAAACTTTCCCTATCGAAGCAGATCTTCCAAGGTTGGTGAAGCGTGACCAGAGACTCTCCCAGGTCGGCCCGGCGTGCGTCCCACCGCGTCCACGGTCCACCCGGGCTGCCGATGCCGGTGACTCTCTCAAAACCCGGTGGAGATGGCGAGTGACGTGCGCTTGCCCACCGGGCTTGCTCCAAGCTGCTCTCCCCTTCCCGATCCGTCGCTCGTTCTTCGTAAACGCCGCTTTTTGCTGTTTCCTTAATGCTGTCGACCACTGTACCAGATTAAGGTAATCAGTTTCTAAGCCTCCAATATTTCGAATATCCGGGCCAACCAGAGTGACGTGTGAATTCTCCCTCCTTACGGACAAATGAAAACGTTGACAAGGAAATGAAGAAGGCTTTGGAACTGGTTGGTTGCTGAAGTAGATAAATCTTCTTATTTATAGAGGAAAACATCGGACAAGACGCTTCGGTCAAACTTCTGAAATCTATTGGGCAGCCGCCGTGTCAAATATAGGGCGCTGGCGTTGCACGCTCTTGGCAAAACCGCCTGCAGCTACTACTCTTACATAGCAATGCTCTTAGTCACCCAACTCTCCCTCGTAACAAACGAGCTTCGATTCAAATCAATGCAGACTGGGCATCCAGAACCAATAAATTAGGGGAACAACGGCAATCAGATTGGAAATGATTCAACGCGATGTAGGCCTTTTTTCGCTTTTCCCTTGAACATGGTAAAATGTCACAACACAATACTCTCAAACATACGCATAGCAGAAGAGAAAGGTCAAAAGAAAAAATACAAGAACTTGTTTGTGGGCAAAATGAAGTGCCCCTGCATATGAAAGCAACATCACATGCTGTCTGAAACTTGATGGATGAACAATCCTACATACGGTGATGAGCTCAAAGGCATAAAGTTGGGATCGGAGATGAAATTTCTTCATTCCAATCCAAGAAAGCAGGGTACGAAAAAGAAGTTTTTGCCGACCTATCAGAACTTATAATTGCCACAGTGATGTAAATATGGTGGAAGAGAAGGCTCCAGAATGCAGACTGGTGTGCTAATCAGATTTGAGGTTGCCGTTGCTGATAGGTGAAATCGATCGATCCCTGCACCTTCTATGCGACCCCCTCCCATATGGTGAGTGGGATCGTTCCCGCCGGCCCCTTGAATAAGAGCAATCTCTTTCGCGTGGTCGATACGGTGAGTAGCTACGAGAACGTCTACGATCACGACCTGCAGAAATTATAATAAGAATAACATAAAACAAGATAAAATAACAATTTTCCTTATACTCGCACCAAGCTACAGGATATCATACTGTTAATGCCCACATTATGTTGAGGAGAAAAATTCCAATCACACAGAACTGGATACCACCTCAAAGGAACAACTTACCCAGGTTAAAGATCCTAGTACTTTGTTTCTGAAACCATCATTGGCCCTCCCCACACGTTCACCTTACCTAAGGTTAAAGATGCTTTCATTTTATAAGGAATATGGTATATGAATCCTAGTACCTTGTTTCTGAAGCCATCACAGCTCCACACACAAACATCTGCCCCCCCACCCCAAAAAACCTCCCCCAATACACCCCTTACCTAGATTAAAGATGTTTCATTTTGTAAGGTACAGTACATGAATCCTAGTACTTTGTTTCTGAAGCCATCACAGTTCCACACCCACCCACCTAGACAGCCCCCCCCCCCCCCCCCCCCCCCCCCTCCACCTAGGTTAAAGATGCTTCATTTTATAAGGTACAGTATATGAATATCGTAGTACTTTGTTTCTGAAGCCATCATAGGCCTTTGCTCGCTCACGTGCATGCACACATTCATCCACACGCATGCATGTGCGCATGAGCGCAGGGAGAAAGAGAGAGAGAGAAAGAGGGAAGGCACTAATGCTCATAAGTAGACTGGTACTCACATAACATAAATGTGTATATATGTTTTAGTCAAAAATACATAATCGCCTTTTCTGCCATAAGAAAATTTGCCTACTACAAGCCTTCAAAGGAAGAGCATATAAAATATTCTCATGGTGAAGCCTTAATATTCTGGGCTGAAATAACCAAGTTGCTCCAACAGCCACCCTTTTTTTGGTGTATGTGTCCAAAACATTGTCTCACAACCTGTAATTCCCCTATCCTCATCCTTTGCCCTCTTAATTTAGGACAAACTCCTCTCCCCAATATCCCATCATCAACTGTAAAATAAAAAACTCATAAAGAAAAATCTCTAGTAATATGATTATGCCCAATACACCAAAGGGTCTGTAATATACACATTGGACCTAACTGCAATAATGCTGACGAGGATGATAAGAAAGCACATGCAAAACCAAAGTGGTCCACTCACAATATCTAAGTTACCTCTGGTGCTATAAGTGCACAAAGGTGAAAACCCTCTTTTGGACGGTTGGACCTCTCTGTGTCTTCCCACATCTCATGCAAGAGGTCCAAAGGGCTCACCATCAACTGCCTTGCACATCTAACATATTTCTTAACTTTATCCAAGAGGCCAACGGCCTTACCATTAAAATGCCTTCTTAGTCGAGACGAGACAGGCAGGTTAGCAGCCCACAATTAAGAGACCAGGTGAGTCCAGTGCAAGGAGAGCTATCTGGTTATCTGAAGCACCTTGCAACTTATACTAGGATGTTGGATGAAGAGGATAAGAAAGGGAGGGTCCAACAATGCAAAGTTTGGTTTCCTACCAAGGACAAGTCAATCTATCACAGTCGGCAAGAAGGGGGGAATCAGTCAGCCAGAGGTCTCAGACATTCATTCATATTAAAGGTCAACAAAGTAGACTTAGATAGTCCCTGGATAAAATTGAACATTTGAGTTCTCAATGCTCTTTCGCTTGTCTTTATGTCCCTTTGGAAGATAGAAGAAAAGACATCTGTTGAACTAATGAATGAAAAACTTGTATTTCAATCATATAATAGTCATCCCTTTATTAAATAAAAATTTGCTCACTCCAGTATCAGAGAAAAGACATCTTTTTACATTGTTGAAGTAATGAATGAAAAGCTTGTTATTTTTCAGATCATATAGTAGTATACTAGTATCCCTTTATTAAATGAAAATTTGCCCGCTCCAGTATCTTTTTTTTTTCCCTTTCTTTGGTTACATTTGATATCTTTATTTAATTTTACCAAGAGATTAATCTATTACATCAGATAATTTCACCAATTCAAAAGACACATGGCAAAACTCTCCTGCAATTGCTGGTAAACTATAGCAAGCATGAAGATGCTTGTCTTGATCTCATTCATGCTAGAGTTTATCAACATGCCCAATGACTTCAGAATGCAATCTACCTATCAATAGGTCCTCTTAACCTTGTTCATGCAAATCTATAGCAAAAAGCACATATTCATTATGAAATAATCACCTCTATTTGCATATATATAAAGATACTAGACCTAACTAAAATAGGTCATAAAGTTTGAGTAAACTGTGGTCTAATTGCTCATTGGAAATAGCATACTTTAGAAATGTGTCCAACATGTCCTCGCGCACTAGATGTACAATACAATTGCAATTTCACAACAGCACAAAGAGTATGAAGGTAAAAGAAAAACAATATTTTCCTGAAACAAGATACCAATATATACCATTGATTTCCATCAGACATACTTGAATGTGAATCACAAAGAGACACACTTTAGAAGCCCAAATGCATAATTTTTCAAATATGTTTAACTTTTGTTGGAAGCACCCACTAAATAAATTTGTTGCACACCTAGGAATATAGGCCATTATACATCACAGGCATGCACTTTAGGTTGTAATTCCTATTCTAGTTTCTTTTTCAACGCACCATATCTCTAATTTGAAAGAACCTAAGTAGCTTGTGTAGAAGTATACTATTAAACTAAAATAGCTGCAAACAAGCCCATATAAATGTTATAGAATAGGTATCTTTAAGGTACGATGTGTCGGTACCGAACTTCGTACTGGTGCCACTCTGTTACTATGTTGGTACATTCGGTATGGAGGCCAGTTCAGTGTATCGAGTGTCGGTATGTCCCCCATACTACATATTGATATAGTATGATATGTTCTGTACCACCCAGTTCAGTATGATATGGCATACCTTGGGTAGCTTACTTACAAATGCTATGATGAGGAAGGATGTTGAGAGAAGGTACTTTTCTTGAAAGGCAAGCCTAGCTATGAGCAAGGAAGATATCCATGAAAACAAAGAGAACCAGCATTTGGCTATGAAAAGAGTGCACTTGCACACAAGAGAGAGAGAGAGAGAGAGATTGGTTTAGATAAAAGAAATAGGCAAATAGTTTGACCTGTAATTTGAATGGCAAGTGAGCTGTTAAAATCTCTTTTGGAGAAATGTTAAATGAGAACTGGGAGAAATTTGGGCACTCCCTATACGCTTATCATGGAAAGTAGATAAGCCGGGATTTTTACCGACTCTAATTAGTTTAGGAAATAAAATTTGAATGAGATTAGACAGTGGGAACTTCTATAGACTTTGAAATTTATGGAGCGGGGTGCCATGTATGCCAATTGGATTACAAGTGGGGGCTGTTAAATTTGGATGATGCGGAGACTATAGAGATTTATAAGAGATCATAAAACAACATGGAATTTGGAAGTACCATGGCCTCTGCTTGCCCCACCTTGGATCCGCCATTGATGGAAATTATTCTGTTCATGAGATTCCAATATTCTAGGATTCACTAATAATAACTTCCCCAGATTATGGAGAGGGTTAAAAGCCCATGATGCCCAGAAGGAAAACAAACAAATGGGTCATCTTGAAAGCAACACATGTTAAGTTATTGAATAATAAGTAATATAATTTAAATGTATCTCGAATCTTGAGAAGATTTTAGCATATAGTTTAAGAAATACTTTAAATGCCTCTCCATTACGACATGGGTGTCACATGTTCAAAACATAGAAATAGCCTCTCCGCAGGGATAAGGCTACATACATTTGAGCCTCCCGCCTCGTGCTCTGAGATACCCATTTTTAAATGCATTAGAGCAAAAATTAGTGTTAGATAGCAGCAAGCCAGTAAAAAAGTATAGGAAAAACTCAATATCAGCAGGAGAGAAATCTTACAAATGATTTACAGAATATGGGCATATGTCCAAAAGAACAGAATGTAATGATTATAAACCTAAAACGGAAACTAAAAACTGATATTTGCATTGATCATTCATATGCAACAAGAACATTGTTTTAAAGCCAACAACAGGTGCAAAATTGAGTTGCTTCCATATGTACCTCTTCTTTCTCTTGCACCACAATATTTTCCAGGAGTTGGTGTCCTTCCACGTTTCCTTTTTGCCTGCCATAAATCAGCATAGAATAAGGACAACACAGAATTACAATGCAGAGGTCTGTGAGCTGAACAATATGGCCTATGCTAGTTGGTGATTCAGAAAAGAATAGCAAACAGAAACAATGAAAACAACCTGATAGTAAGTTTTCAAGGTTACTGTCATTGTTTTAGAGTTCACAATCCATTTTTTAAAATTTCAGGACTCACATTCACATTTATGCCACATGGATGAAGGTTATGATAGTTCACCTTCTTAGATTAAAAAAGAAAAATAGCATTGCACAATCAAGATAATATCACCAACCAAAGAGCAGAAGCACCAAAATCAAAGATAAATCGTCACAAATTGACATAATTTTGTAGGGCATACCGTATGATGTTTATAATCAGGGTAAAAAAGGAATACAGGGCAAACAATCCTCTGTAATTAGTTGGGTTTGGTGTCTTTCAGATGTCGATGCAGGGCTCATGTTGAGATGGGGGGAGGTACAGTCTGTTAAGAGGATGCATTGAGAATTCGATGAAGCTACACATACCAAACCTGATGCCAAAGGTTATCAGGTAACTCTTCTTAAGATGAAAAGAGCTATCATACAAATTTATTGGGTTATTGCAACTACCACTTGCCTATTGCTATTTAAAAGAATAAAATGCACTACCTTCTCCACTGTGATTAAGCGGCCTTCAAGTACAGAACGGTTCAGGTATTTAACGCAGCGGTCTGCATCCTCCAGAGTCTCCATTGTTACAAAGCCAAAACCACGAGATTCCCTTGTTCGGGGATCCATGACTACATGGCATTCCTGAACCTGCAAATTGGGACTTTTCTCAAGCCATGCAAAATTTTAAATAATTCACTATATATAGGTCCAAAATAACAAAATAATTACATAAAATTATGTTTCATTCAATAATTCCTCCTAAAATTAATGGAAACCTTCAAATTTCCAAATAAAACACAAATCGCAGTTCAAATTAATAAAACATACTAATATAACGAGAGAGACTGCATCAATAAGTAATTAAACATTCTGATAAGAAAAGGTCATTCAACGATGTAATACTAACAGTCTATAAATGTGTGTAGACATGTGTGATGATTTAGCCTACTAAATGGACTACAACCAAATACATTGTTACAAGTCTGTTTCAGAATTCTAATATTAGCAAATCCTACAATTTTTGCACTTCTAGTAATTCCACTTAATCCATAAGTTAGAGACCTCCAAGATATATGATTTTAGGCATCTTTAGTGGTGCAGATGAGATCATAGGTGTAGGTTTCTATTTTGGATGGCCCATTTCTGTTAAATTGTTAAAAACTTCTATCAAGGACCTCACACATACATATGCAGAGGCAGGCACCGACACTTCACAAGGATTTATTTTCTTATTTACCCCTTTGAAAGTGGACAGTGCCTGTACAACCCCACCAAAAATCTGAAAGCAGCATATATGCCCTTATGATAAGATGACATCCTCCAACAGAACAGTAACAGAAATGCATCACTTGACAATTTTTCTTCAAGAATTTTTTGCACATGTACTCTTTAAAAAGTGCTTAATTGCTTACCCTCAGAAGTGAACATATATGTGATATGCATTTATATATTTAAGTGCATATGTATTTACAAATGTGGTATACATCTTTGTATCTATACATACATACTATATGCTGGCACAAATTCTCAGACATGCTCCGAAAATTCCAAAAACTACATATGATTAAGGAAGAAATAGTCAATGAACAAGTTAACATCCGTATGCACCAACTTACAATCAGAATCAGAAACTAAACCAAAAAAAAGGCATGAAGGGTATGCATGCATATGTAAGACTTTTGGAGGAATATATATGTGCAATTTCTACTTTATGACAAGAACATATGCAAATAGGAAATTTTGGGGCACATATGCAAAAATCTATATAAATTAATAAAATAACAAAATTAACATTTTCTGTTATTTTTTATTAGAAAAATACAAGACTTAGGATTCAAAAAATGTTACAACTGCAGATGGCAAATTTTCTGCTAAATAAGATCAGCTTTAGTATAGAAAAATTGGTAGCACAAAAGATACTAAGTTAGATGGCTGTTGAAACACTAGAAACCCAGTGTCAATGCAAAAGAGAGATTTCCGACATGTCAAATTGGGTGCAACACCCCAGATGAAAGATAAGTTAATCAATTCAGCAAGTTTTTAGACCCCATTAAAAGGCTTCTTGATTTGATCTCTATATAGTCCTAAAAGCATCACCTATGATTAAATGTAAATAATATGCCGAAGTCATAATTGTATGTTCTAATTCATGCAGAGCCTATAAGATAGTTTCTCTAGTATATGCTTTGGAGTACTCATCCAAAAATCACAAATGCTAGAGAAGGGTATTCACAAACATCAGGATCATCAAAAGTATTACTAATTTCTTTTTTTCACTAAAAAAATATTACAAGCTAAAATTAAAGTACATACCCTTCCTTCTTTGCTAAAATACTTCTCAAGATCACTGCTAGTAACTCGTGTGGATAAGCCTGTTACATATAAGTTATTTCCAGGATTCTTTGCAGCTCTAGAATCTTGGCTCCTATTGCACGTATGTAGAATTCAGACCATTAGCAAAGAAGAATACCGAGTTCGTAAAAACGGGCTCTTGCATGGACTCCATAGCACATTATATAATATGCACAATTATCAATAATTTTTTGAACAGTTCCAGAATAAAAATATGTACCTAGAGCGACTCCTTCCCCTTGACCTTGATGATGATCTTGATCTACTACGTCTGTTTGGAGGGGGTGTGATAGATCGAGAAGTATACCTAAAAACATCAATATTTGTCTATAAAAATTTCTACAGGTGATATTCTTACAACAATGACATCTGTTATGGAAAGCACAACTAACCTTACTTCTTTTGATTGCGACATCTATCAGAAAACAAAATTATAATATCAGAAACTCTGCAATAAACTGAAACAGGTACCTAAGCTACATACAACTTCTTTCATGCAACTATGCTGATCTCCTAATCATTAAATAAGTGGTATAATTTTAGCAAAAGAATAATCATGCTTAGCAATATTTAAGACACATTTCAATATAAGTGAATCCAATGAAGTTCATAGGTTACTGCTTGCTCAGAACAGAAGGAAGTCAATGGGAAAAGCAAAATTCAAAATGAATAAACCTCAGACTTAGAAATTAAATGCATTTATGTAGAATGACAAGCATGGATACAGTACCAAAATAGATCAAATATCTATACAAGCTGAATATTAATGCAGTTCTGAATCAATGGCTGCATTATTAAATTAAAAAGAAGTTGGTATAAAAAAATTAAAAAGAATTTCCTGATTTTTTTCAGATATATGCTAAAATTGTTGATAGTTCAGTTTGCTTCCCCCAAGGCAATTGATTCAATAATTTGCAGAGAATATAAACAATCCTTGTAAGAATTTTATGGGAATACACGAAACTGATTGAGCATAATGAAATTTTGGTATGTTTAAGAAAGTTTTCGGACTACCTAAGATTAAAAAGGACATATAAAGAAACAAGTGAGAATAAAGACCAAGTCCTTCACATTTCAGGGGTAAAAAACCATGTCTCACGAAAATGTTAAGAAAGTGAAAAGATACAAAAGAGCAATAAGTTTGAGTTTAAAGATTTGGTCCTCAGCTCTTTACAGATGTCATTGGCAAATTAGTTGCTTATGTTGTAGAACACCTAAGTATGATATCTGGCCAAATTGTAAAGATGAGATAAGGCGAATGGGGAGGGGAGGGAGAAGGAGAAGGAGACTTATAAAAAACATATAGGTTATGGTGAATAGATGCCACTTCTGTAAAATGTGATTACAACATAATAGCAAGATTGATGAATTTGTATGAAATAGAATGTTTGGACAAAAGTATGGAGACATGTATGTTGCTAGATGATAATGCTTAGCAGGGACACCATAAACTTACACAGGCTGGAGAAAGAAATTAGTATGCCAGAGAAAACTTCTGAGCTCTTTATAGTTGTCATTGGAAAATTAGTTGCTTGTGTTGTATAATCCCTAAGTATAATATTTTCTACCTGATTAAGATGAGATAAGGGAAAGGGGGGGAGGGGAGGCAGGAAGGAGATTTATAAAACATATAGGTCATGGTGAAGAGATGCCTCTTCTGTAAAATGTGTTACCGCATAATAACAAGATTGATGATTGTGGATCGAATAGAATGTTTGGACAAAGTTATGGAGACATGAATGATATATGTTGCTAGATGATAATGCTTAAGTATGTACATGGTAAACTTACAAAGGCTGGAGAAAGAAATGAGCATGTTGAAGAAAACATAAGGATAGCATAGCACTGACAAGGAAACATGACGGACACTAACTGATATGGTATGAGAATGCTAAATAAAAGAAGAGGGGCATGGTTATGTGTGAGGTCAAGAATGATGGTAGAAAAACTAAGACAAAAGTTATGTAAAGTTCAAAAAAAAAAAAAAAGAATAGTAGAAATAACAAAAGCCTACTTGGGTATTCAAAACAAGGGACTGATGCTTGATTAATTAAAATACAGATGCATCCTCATTTATGAAATCCTAATGTAACTTCTATTTGGCAAGACACTACATAATAAATATATGAACATATATCTTTGTTCATACTAATACAAAGACTAGAACCATTAGAAAGTAGTCTAATAATTTGTTTATATAACATCCAAGAGATAAGCTGAGCACACATTGTAATAGTCTAAGCTAAAACAGGTAACAAACAATAAGAAAGTTCAAAAGTTTTTCAGTATCCAGCATATGACATCAAAATAGCAACTGCAGACATATACAACTGATGATAAAACATAACAACAGTCCACCAGCCCTGCCATTCTAGTGATATTGATATTTCAGTGTTATTTAATATGAGTAATTTCCCAAATAATCTAGGGGTATCTTGTGATCGCTATTGTTTTGGTATCTAACATTACTCTGGCAGCCTGGCTATAATTATTCGATCATCATAACACATTATACTTATAGTTTCCACATCAAATGTTACACTACCCATGTAAATCAATATGTTAGTTGAATAATTGAAGAACACTTATTGATTATAAATTTCGCGTCAATTTCAGATATCAATAATAACTATTCTGTAATAGGCAAAAGATGGAAGGAAGGGCTGTGATCTGCCCACTGGTATGAAGGTGCTGTGAAAGAACAACAAAGAGATACTACCACAAAGAGAAGAAATCAGCATCCATCTCGCCTACAAAGGACCAAGAAGGTAAAACCCATAATCTTCAGCACAAACAAAAGCTCATATTTTGTTTCTCACTTCACTGGAACCCGAATTCCGGTTATGTTTCTAAATAACAGCGTCGCACCATAGGTGATAATGTTTCGGTTCAACTGGATTAACTCTATGTGAACTAAAGTGGTTTTGGATTCCCATCGAGCGGATGAAAATACTAAAAAAAATAAAAATATAAGGTTTTCCGCGAGCAGTGATAAAGAAAGACAAAAGGATAGAACGGGCGTTCCATATTGGCTTTCGAGGAAAGAATGCTAGCATGAATATTTCTCTAAATTCCACCAAGTTTCATGCTTTCTTTCTTCGAGAGACTCGTAGCTTCGTTTGTTCCAAGAATTCCCGTTAAATTCACAGATCCCAAGTGAAGTAATATCCCCCTTTGAATCAAATCAAAGTCAGCGGAAAAAAAACTAAAACAACCGCGAAAATTAAGAGGAAAATATGAGTGCATTAATTATAAGATCGAGAGAAATTTAACAGACACCATCATCAGACCAAGAATCAAGAAGATCATGACTACAAATAGCAAGCGAGAATCTGAATAAAATATTACAATATTGCACACAGGAAGATAAAGTAAAATAACAGGGGAAAAAAAACCCGAAAGAAAATGATTGAAAGGCTTACCTAGATCAAAACCCCAAAACCTAACAGCTCTTGAGAGAGAGATCGAAGGCGAGAGGAACAAGAAAAGAGGAAATTTACCTCTTCAAGGGAGGAGGATTAGATCTCAACTTTTCGAGCGAGACAAAACGCTACTAGTACACAAGCTCGCTCGGAAGTCATCGAATCAAGAAAACGATGGGATTTTTCCTCCGCCGATCTTGCCCCCAATTTGGGGTTGTGTGTTTCGGACACCACCGAGGGGCCCGAAACCGTTATAACGGGCGTTACGACGTTATAAGGATTTTTTACTGCACGTAAAATGCCATAATTCCGTTATAACAAATCCCTCAAAAAAACTGTTACCGTTTGGAGTAAGCTTTATTCGTCGTCCTCTTTTTTTTTTTTTTTTTCCTCCCGAAATAGAATGATAACTGCAACACAGTTGGAATGGAGCTTTGCTTCCACCAGCATTAAATATTGGAGATCGGATGCCCTCCGCCTGGATACGCTCGGTAAGAATGCTATATGCTTCGGCTAGCACTGAGGTGGCACTGGGGTGACACACTCACACGTGGAGGAACCCATGAGTCCAGAAGAGTATAAGCAAAATTTCTAGCTGCATCGAACAGTCCCTGGTGGAAGGAGACAAAATTTCCACCCGCAATGAACATTCTCTGATGGAAAGGAGGCCCAATGGAAACTGCTACGCGGGTGAGGATTTCTCCCCCTCCTCATTTATCCTAGCAAAAAAAAAAAAAAAAAAAGGGGGGGGAGGATGATGACCATCTATATGTCAAGATTATTATTGGAAGAATTAAAATATTTTTAATTGATATAAAATTTGGTCATCACCTTGGGTGAAAATTTCATTATTCATATATATTATAACATACATTGATATTTTTATTGCAAGGGCTTCATGTGCCCTTCACTTGTGATCGTGGCTTGGGCCGCTGCTCAAGTCAAGCATGGGCCTCACGCTCGCACATGGGCCAGCCATCCTATGCATAGCCAGTCAAGCATATGCGTATGGATGCATCATCATGCATGCGAACACGTATTCATCCTCACTTTATGGAAAGGTACTCGTGGTTATGTATCTAAGGTTTCATTTGTACATTTAGACTTGAGCTTGTCTATATTTGAATTTGATTAGAGTATGGTTCAAATTTAAATAATAATATTTATTTGAAATCTAATTCGTGTCAACCAAATTCAATTTAACAAACCATCTAACCTGAGTTCTAATAGCTCACTTATACATAAGTTTCAAAAAACTGAATGAAAGATTTGAAAAAATCAAGAAAATAATTAAAAAAAAACCTTCTAGCATACATATTATCTTGCCAATATCAATGGCCTATATGAACACTAAAATTACTTGATACTTTGATCATTGTCTATGTGACTGTCGTGACATAGATACATAAATGGCATAGAATATGTGCCACATTATCAAATCTGCTATAATATATTATGTAGGAATCTATATGCTTTGTTTGTATCCTTTACCTTGGCCATTTCAATGTATGTTTTATTTTCCATAAAATTAAGGAATATCAAAATATTAAAGTAATTAACGAGTGTCAGTTTCGTTCCTTGCTTGCTATTTTTGCCTCTCTCTTTTTTCGGCAGTGGTAAATTCATGGACCATATATTACCTTTAGTTTTTCGGTTCATTGTAAAAAGCGTACCACACTTAATGCATGCAAAGTTCATATAGTATTAAATTACAGCGAAGTGTAACAATAACGAATAAAGCTTTAGAAGTAAAAATGTTTTAGATTTGTTCAAACTTGTACAAGTGTATTAACAGAAAACATATTTTCTTTTCCGGAGCAATCAACCGTTTAGGGTTTTCAAAAGTGACACATGAATGGCCTTATTGATAGATACACTGGCATTTTTTGTCTATATATAGCACTCGCGTGAACAAAAAAAATCAAGAGCATTTGTATATAAACATACTTGCATAGCGATATTATAACAATTGTACACACTGGCCTTTTAATGTTCCAAAAAAATTACACCGGCCTTTTAAACGTAGCTTGAGCCAGGTCTAGTCTGAGAATCCCTAAGTACCTCTGGTTTCCTATGGGGGAGAAGTCAGATCTGGTGGAAATTAAACTCTAGTCTCTCTCCAGTTGTCCCGCAAATGGAAACACCAACTTCTTCTATGACTTAACGAATAACAACAATTGTGAAAGCTAGCTAGTATTCATATCTGTATGACATGAGCCTAGATTTTCTAGATCAAGACTTGGTGCATGGCATGTTGTGTATTACAGAAAGAATCAGTTCATCACTAGTTGTATTGCACTAAACGGAAGGGATAGCTGAAATATGATCTATATCTACAATCAAGTAGTCCAAGATGACGTCGTTTCCTTTGCAGTACATTTCAACAGTAAGACTTAATGTGTGTCATTGAAAACAGTTCATCTTTTTGTCAATACTATATGTATGCATATTCTATCTTTTTTTTTTCTGACCTTTGCTTGTTAAATACCAATCTATAAAAGTGGGAAAATGCAATAGCTGTGTCTTCTAATTACTCAAGGCCTATAATGTTAAAGCTTTAGAGCACTGAACTTCTATGCTTTCTGAACATGGTGTTCATGGATTTATATATTTTACGTGCATGGTGTGTAAAGATTCAAAACGTGCCAAATATTGTAATGTTGCTCAACTGGATGGAAGGCTCAAGTTATTCTCGGCTGCAACTTTTGTGTACATGATTAATGAATATATGCCGGTGGAGGCCTTCGATCGTTCGGATCTTACGTGCCGGTGTCTCAAAGATTTTTCATGGTAGCCTTACTTGGAATTTCTTATTGCATCTCATGGGTTAAACCCACACACAAATAAAGAATTGTGCTACTTCGTATCTAGTTCATCAACCATCTATGTATCGACCTATAAATGATAGAGTTAACTAATTCTATTGCTTAATAAGACAGCATGCTGGCGTGGAATGGCTATAGGTTGACTAGGTCTACAAGGGCCCTAAAAAGTATCCATATATAATTTTGACACCGAAAAATGCCATTCCCTGAAACCCTAAGCGCGTCAAGGACCGGGCCGAAAGCTACAAGAACTGAAGTCACGGAAAGAACTCCAGATGACAAGCCGACAAATCGAAGAAATAAAAATAGTAGCAAGGGCCGGCCGCAAGAGAGTATGCATATCCCTTACGAGATCAAAACCGTGTCTTCTCAACACTATTTTCTTCCCTTCTGAAGACCAAGTTGACAAATAGCAACGAGTCTTGTCCACTTCCTTCTCTCAGCCAGACCTCCATCCCCCTTAAGACAATCTCAACCCTAACCCCTTTCCTCGCATCTCTTCTTCTCATTTGATCTATCACTTTTTCTTCAATTAAGACACAGTTCCACTGTATTGCTAATTATGAAGGATCGAAGGCAAGTCCTGTGATGGAAGCTGGTGAAAACAAGGAATCTGAGGCATCAGCCGATGATACAGAATCGTCGGAGCAAGTGGATGGTGATGCCAGGGGCAGAAGGTTCTATGAGTGCATCTTCTGCAAGAGAGGCTTCTCCACTGCACAAGCCTTGGGCGGCCACATGAACATCCACCGGAAGGACCGAGCCAGGATGCGGTCGACTGTGATCCCTTCAGCTACTGAAGAGCCCGGTAAAGGCTCTGAGAGATGTGGATCTCACTGCTTGATCCCTAGCCATCAGTCCACTTATCCACCGTTCTCTGAGTCGCTGAGGAATTATGCCATGTACTTTCCAGCATCAGCATCTTCGAATCGTGAGGTGAAAGTGTCTAGTGATGAGGATGATCATTCGAGAAGGCCGCAAGAACTGAGTCTTTTTGGTGAGGAGTTGCATCTGGATTTAAGATTTCATGGTGGTGATGAAGCTATGGAGGATAGAGAAGAGAGGAAGATGGACGGGAAGGAAGAAGAACTGGATTTGGAACTCCGACTCGGTCATGAGCCAGAAGCCCGATCATAGAGAGTATTTCTATATATTCGATATAGTGCAATTTGTTTTACTATAAAGTTGGTGTTGTTTCTTCACTTGGAAATAACATGAGAACAAGAGAAGTTGATGACAGTGCGGTGCCAAGGAAAAAATATCTTCCATTATCACTTTTGACGAATGAATATGAGAGCTGAGGTTAGTGATGATAATGTCTTAGACTGAATGACCTTAGGAATTGAAATGTTAAATGATCAGTGGACATGAATATTTTTCACGCAAATATGACCCCCAAGGCATTTAATTTGTTGTTCAATTGCTTTCGTTTGTCAAAGTATGTGGTTTTTGCGATTATAAACCTGTTAAGCAGGCTAGAAGTAATTAAGCAGATCGAGCTTAAGATATATGTTGAGAAAATATTTTGTCATCGGTGGATGCTTCAAGCAAGATTAGGAATAGTTATGAAGTTGCAATGGAAGGTCTCATTGCCTCAACGATTTGGATTTCAATATATATATATATATATATTTTGAAGCTCTAATTTCTTAGCTAGGGTGGCATGAGTAGTGCAAGTATTTCTCTGAAATATTCTGATGCTCATCTGTTAAACAAGAATCGTAATAAATGTTAATTCTTTGGATGAAGTACTCCTCGCACACATGCACAAATTGGACCCTATCACTGAGAAATGATTTATGTAAAGGATCTCCTTGCCAACTTAGAAAGCCTGTGAACAAAAAATCTGAATACACAAATGAACACAATCAGTTAGTAAATGATTTTAATGCTTCTCCTCTTCTAATTGTAGTTGCTGGTGAAAAGTTTTAGTATAAAACAATGTGTGGGGAATTGGCTCATGTCCTCTTTAATTGTCATTTGAGAATATCATAAACTTCCATTGGACTTGTGATTAGTGATTCTATGGGGCTTTATATCGGTGCTTTGTCCAATCCCCATCATATTTCTCTTACCTCCTGGGTCTAGGTATAAGATCCCTGGTGAGCACTTGAATGAGAATAATTTTGAGCTTCCGGCGCTACTCGTTAGAAGTCGGCATCGGTATGGTTGGCTGCTGCTCCATGAACTTTCCCATAAGCCAACCATGGAGATTATTGCTTGGTTTACATATCTTGATTAGTAACTTTTGAATAACATATGATGCTCTTTAGTTTCTATTTAACCAACTTGGTTTCATAAAATTTTAGGTTGGTGTTATTGGCTGTTCACCAGGGAGATAAGTTGAATCCTGTAGTGAACAGGCTCAGGCTAGCATGCAATAAAATTAGAGCCATATGGATTACATTGGTAACCTAAGAGTCTAAGACGGCTACTGGAACCTCTGGGTCTGTATGTAGCTATTTTAAAATGGGCCTTGGTCCTTAGTTGTCTCTGTGGGCTCGGATGAAACCAGCTTTTGTCTCTATAAATGGGCTGGGCCGTGGGCTACTCTCCAATATAGAATTGGTCAGCTAGATATTATACATCTCTCCCTACGCACGAAAGCCGGTGCAAAGATATCAAGTTGTCATTGTGCCCATTCCAAAGGAAATGCTTGATTCAGTGCAGGGTAAATCACATTAGTATTTTTTTTCCTACATAGAAAACAAAGGAAGTGAACCCCTGCTAGAAAATCTGGATTAGGGTTGAAGGGCCATGTGTCTGGCTTGCATGCCCCTCTTGTTAACATAAATTTCAGTTGAAGAGTAGGGATTTTCGGTCTCTATAAGGTCTAGGTTCTTAAAAAAGGGACACAACATATGTTGGATGCGATAGTATTGCATATAATTTGCAATGCTAATGATATAACAAGGAGAGTTGTGTACTTGAAAATGCATGTTTATATGTAGAGTGTTCTATTAATTAATAATGACTTTATTCTAATGTTGTTAATAGAACGTTAGTAGGGACATTAATAATGCCAAACTATACTGGTGGCAGCAGATGCATTTGTTGGAATGCATCACACATGGATTGCCGCATTGGCTCAAACGTCATACATGCAGAAGGTTGGTTATGGAGTGATAACTTCAAGATCAGGAGTGATGTGGGTAAAGATGATAAAATCACTGTATTTGGTTGCACTAGGTGATCCTACATAGCAATGATCCTAAATCACCTTCACTACTCCTCAAAACACAGTCTAACCTAGTGATGGAAAACCTATCATTGAGAATAGGTATTCAAGATGACCCGAGAAAAGTGATCTTGGACTAAAATTTGGAAAAAAAAAGTATCTCTCAATTTGGCGAGAAAAAATGGTATATCAATATACCATTAATATATTATCTCAATATTATATATATATATATATATATTATATTATATTAATCTTCGTATATAGCATTTATGATATATATTATATTATATTATGTTATTAGTCATATTATTGTCATATTATTATTCAATTGTATTTTAAATTATAGTAGAAATATATTATTGTACTTTATATTTATATTCTAAAATTATTTAATATATTACTGCTATAAAAATATTATTTTCCTAATTTTCCTAGTCAAAATAAATATTAGTATTAAAAAAATTATATATTACATATAAATAAAAATAGTAATTCTATAATAACAATTAATATATTTTATAGAATTAATAAATATATTAATGGAATATATCAAGTATAGTTTTAGTATTATATGGTCAGTGATTCTGATTTTTATGAATTACCAAACAAATTACTTGTGAATATCTGAGGATCTTTAATTACTAAAACAGATCATACTAAACACGATGATGTTAGATCATTGGAGATCAAATTATCTCGAGATAAAGATCATCAATAATCTAAGATCATCTTAGCAATCCCATTTAGGTCACCAAATGCACAATTATGTTATTCAGGTTGCGGTCCCATTGCCTCCTTTGGTGCCCTATGGAGCATGCCAGCACTCTATGCTAAGCTTTTTTTTGTTTTGTTTTGTTTTTTTTTAGAGGACACCAAATAATTCTAACTCATCGTGCTTAAGTTCACTTAAAAGATTTTGCTCCCTTGGAGCAAAATGCTTTAGCGAAACCCTATCAGACATCTCATAAGGCCTTCTAGTGTAGAAAGACTCCGGACCTCAATGAAGTCTATGCACTCAACATATTAAAATCTTTAATCAATTCTTTCTTTTCAGGACATGGATGAATTGATAATTAATTGCCGGTGGTTTCCATCATCACATGAATGCTTCTAAAAGGAAGTCAGAACTGGATTTTAGTATACGACCGAGCCCCACAGCCCTGAAAATAAAGTTACTACTTAAAATTAGGATCATTTGCTAAATAAACTTAATACATTGACAATCTAGAAGATGTTCGCCTCAAAAGACAATCAAGTGGACGTACTCCAGCTTCATTGAGTGCTTCAACTTGGAATCTGGAGCTTCCCAATCCATCGTCGGTTCTAATTTTATAACATAAGAATCTCTTACACACAAGAACAAATCGGGTGGTCCGCACTTCCCTTTTTTTAATATATTTCCGAGAGCTAAGCTGGTAAGCTAGTGTTAGACATGGTCCCCTTCCTATGTGTTACTAATGGTTTCAATATGGATTATTAATGCATGCTTAGTGGATTCTTTTCAGGCTTTTATTTGATCCCCGAGATATTGTAAGTGATGAGATTAAGTTCATGATAACCTTGGAATCACAAGAAATACAGAATAAAGAAACATCATTTCGTGAGCCTTGAGGTGGAGTTATTTAATGGGTGTCATATATCTTCCTGATTTAGTTCATGCATGGATTTGAGGCTTTACTATTTTTCACACAACTTGCACTGCCTTCTCATAAAATAAAGCTATATAGGATGAGTACTTTATGTTTAATCCATGTGAAAGAGTCGCCCTTGGTACTTTAATTTATTCTTCGAGAGCTAGGTGAACAATCTATAAGAGATCTAGTGAAAAGTAAGTTCTCAGCCATCCAATTCTGACATTACTTGCATTAAAGAAAAAAGAAAACGATTAAATTCTAACAAGCATTAAAGAAATGCTTGTTAGGAAAGGAACATGTGAGATTGCAAAGGATATAAATGATTATACCAATTACGATTGATAATTGTTATCAGCATTTTACATTAAAAATGAATATTTAAATGGTACATAAGAAAACAAAAGCAATGACTCTTTAATCTAGCTAGTTTCTTAGACATCACCTTTGGATTCTGAAGTTGAACCCCTCCTATATTCTTAGCTCCATGTTTTAAAAGTATGCAATCTTGAAATCTTTGGATTTGACCTAGCTTACCTAGTAATTGGAAAAGACCATCTAAATGTACTTGCATGAGATACTAATTTACTTCATTTTAAGGTTAGAATAAGTTCTACAGGAAGGCGGCCGATGCTACCAAGTCATTGTACAAAACCTACAAGATAAGTCTACAAGATTTACCCATGACTTTGCTTATAGTTCGATGTTGTAAGTGATGAATTATTATAAGATAAACTTTATTAGGATTTTTGGAAGAAATTTTTTCAAGTAATCTCATCTTTCAAGTCTCAAATTATAGGGAAAGAAGGGGACAGTCAATATCAGAAAATGAACAGTGGACATGAATAAGCAATTGATTATGGGAAACACTAACCTGTAATTACTTTATTATGTAAAAATTAGCAAATATTCAATAGCAGCCCAGCATTGAACTCTACTTGAAGAATGGCTTTCAGAGGTTGAGGCTACTCAAACAACAAATTAAAAGCCTCCCATATGAGATAATTCCATTCCCTAAAAATAGAGTACTTGCACATGGTTCTGCTTCCCCTTTTTCTTCCAACCCGCTCCACCCATTATTTAGAACAGTTTTGATTATATAATGGCCGGGTATCTGTAGAAATTTAGTTGCTGATCGAGTAGGACATTGGCAACCCAGTTATGGATGACAATTGGTCGTGAAATCATCTCAAGGAAGACCGACATTAAAACTGCTCTTCATGCCATGTGAATTTTGGGTTAAGAAGTCAAGGAATGCTCTTCATGCCGTGTGAGATTTGGGTTAGATTTGGCGTTACTTTCGATGTTCCGACAATCTTAAGATCATGATTTTAACATACGAAGCAGTACTTAAGAAGAGAGCAAATAATGCTCTCACCAAAGTCAATAGATTTGATTGACATTAGCCTAGGCAACAACCATTAGTTACAAAAGCATTTTTTTGAATGTGTCAAAAATCAACGGATCCTAAAGCAAGGGAGAAGAATGAGAACTGCATATGGAGGAGTTGGGGTGTTTGATATTAATTTGTAATCAACGGGAAGCAATCGTTAATTCATTGATATTTTTATAGGTTTAACATGAATTCAATGCAACTCTGAGAAGCCTAGCTGACCAAAAAGATTTGATGCTACACAATTTTGGACTCCAAGAAAAGCTTAATCTTGCATGCTTCTAAGTCTTGGTCCTTTTGGCAGATTGCAAAAAAATCAAATTACAAAGGACTGACAATGACAGCATATTTTTGGATACTTCAACAAAGATAATACAATTGACGTCTTATATATTTCAGATTAAAAGTGCTGGCTTTAATTCATTCTTTGAATGAAGACTAGGTTGCATAAAGCTGTCAAAATACTAATAGGTCTCTGGAAGCTCCAAGACCTTGAAAAGAAATGAGCTCAAAACAAAACTCTAACATGCGTTATTACATAAGGCTGTCTGCAAAATATTATATTTCTGAAATAATTTACATATAATTAGGTTTCAAAGATGAAATAACAAAACAAGAGATTTCACTCATTGGAAGAGGGCCATTATTGAGATGGAGCACCATATATAAATCTAAAGAAAGATCAAAACCAGTAGGTAATAGATGACTTCTTAAAAGGTGGACAAGGCAGATGTCGAACTTAAAGAAGTCCAGGAATAACAGCAAAACAAAATAAATGAGCAGTTTAAGGAGTAGAGTTCCTTTTCACACTACACCACAGAACCTAGTACCTTTAACTTAATCTTTCAAAGCACATCAACATGATTGGATTGGCCTAAAAATTGTTATTATGTATGAGAAGTAATTCAAAGTGATGTAAATAAATTAACCCAACCTTTCTTTGTAATGCGTAATTAATCATGAATTGTTTGCAGCTTTTAAAACAGCAGGAGGTTAAAAAGAAAGCCTACGACTAAAAAGAAAGGTGATAATAGAATTATATATGTCAAATTTTTGTATTGGATTTTGTCTTTCTGGAGCGAACTATAACTGAAAATGAGGACAACTTTGTAATCTTTATACATATTTGACCACTGCAAGCTTTGTTTCATTCGAGAGTTCGTATCAGCAGCTGATCTTTATATATATATATATATATATATATATATATATATATATATATATATATATATATATCACGCCTCATCAGCAGGAAGAAACTAAGCCAGTTTCTATTGACTAAGCTGACCATGTCTTTTTCTTATTAATTTATTATCAATTAAAACCAGCAATAGAAATATTTCTCCAGACAAGGTTAAAAAAGCTGACAATATTTGCAACTTATTCTAAAATCAACTTCTATGATATCATTTTCGGTTTGTGATTGTTGAGATGTAGCTTGAATTCTGAACCATATGAGGGGGTAGCCATCCTATATATGTTGCATGACTGGCAGAGGGAATTAATATACAGATCATTACTAGTTGGAAGTTAATTCCATAAAGTTAGGGCTTGCTAAAAGCATGTATTTTTTATTTTGCATTTGTTACAACATAATTCATAGGATAATTTCCAGCCATTATTGGCCATCCTCGCTATATATACATTCATAGTTGACTTGATTATCTGTGTCTTTCCCTTGCCAAGACATTGTACTGCAAGCTATTTGTTTAAGATTGCTTTTTGTGTGCAGTATGGTACTATTCTCAACGACATATGCTGAATATTACTTTTTCGAAAAAATTGAAGTATGGTTAACTCAGCCTGAATCATTATTGAGATATGTCAACAAGCAAATCTATGTAACACTATTTAGACAAAAAAAAAAAGGAGTATCATGTTAAAAAAGAACTAGTCTTGTATATGCTTCAATCGGCTACCACGCAGATTAACAATCCCTAATCTTTTATCAGTCTAGTTTTTTGAGTGATTTTTATCAGTCTAGTTTGGATAAAGAGAAAGAAAAAAGAAAAAAAAAAATAGAAGACCTCGTGATACCTTATCTATACTCGAAATTCCAAAAAAATCTATGTTATTCATTCTTTATGAATTGGTCATCCTTCTAAAAACAAAAAGAGGAAACAAGGGAAATAGATTGAACAAAAACACTTGAAGGTCTGAGGCATGAGTTGAAAAGGGGATCTTGGCTTTAGATAGATGTGCTGCATCTAGTCTTTGTAGCAGAAGTAGAACCCTAAAGAGGGATCAGAAATCATATCAGGATGACTAGCTAGCAACACAATTTAAGGCTTCAGAAAGTTTTTCTTGATGTCCCCTACAATCCCCTTCATCACAAACAAAATCTCCAAACAATCATGACAGCATCATTATGCTTGCAGCCTTTGTTAGGAGTACAAGGACTTGTAAAAGATCAGTACTTAATACCACATCCAGTCTACAGACTATTTCTTAATAAGACATAAAATAAGAGCTCACCCTGAGCACTCACTCCATCCATCTACATGTGTTAATGGCCATGACTCCATTCCTCCTCGGATATTTCATGCTTCCTCCCTTGTCAGCGCTGTCTCCTTCCCTTAGTACGGCGGCGGCCGCGCGTGAGCCCATGCAAAGGCGTCGTGGCCCAAATTGAAGATGGGCAGAGCCGAGGGGTCAGGAAGGCCACCGGGGCCGCTGCCTCCAGCCATCCCCAGCGCCGACCCGCCTGGCAGCTGCCCTGGTCCCTCCTCCTCCTCTAATGGCAACCTCTCGTAGGTTGCGTTTGCGAACGTCGACGCGACCACCATAACGGGTCCTGCAGCAATCAGGGAGCCCACGACACTACCCCCCACCACCTGCCCCTGCCCGCCGGCGAGGTACACCGTCAGCCCAGTAGACCCTGGTGGTGAAGGGCCCGGCAGGAACGTCCCCGTGAGGGACAGGATCTCGAACCGGCCATGGAGGGCCACCACGGAACCCGGAGCGGATGGTTGGCGGAGCGCTACGTTGGCGACTATGCCGGCGCCGCTGAGCACGCAGACGCCGCGCTGGCGGCGGCGAGCAAACTGGGCGATGGCGTCGGCAACATCTGCACCACCTTGGACCTCCATGACATGGCTGTGGAGGGCGTTGGGGCTGTCCCGGGTTATGAAAATGGGGGGCTTGGGCTTGTTCTTGGAACCTGGAGGCCGGCCACGGGGCCTGCGGGTGCTGGCCACGACGTCGCCCTCCTTTGGCTCGCTGCTGTTCTCCCTCTCCTCGTCATCGTTGGGAGCGGTGGCGCTGCCGCTTGGATCAGCTTCTTTCGGGGGTGTCTCCTGGTTCTTGGTACCGGGGGAGATGGAGGCCGGCTCGGCTCCAGGGAGGCCCAAGTGGCCAGGCCACCAATGGTTCGCCAGCTTGCCGGTATAGAGAGAGGAGTGTCTTCTTCTTCTTCTTTTCTTCCTCCTCTTATAGCGACTTTAGTCCCCTCTACTTCGTTTATTTTTATTTTCCTTCTCCTCCTAATCTGCCTTTCATCTCCCTAAGCATGGGGACATGAATCAAATATTGAGGAAAGAAAGAAAGCCCTCTGGAGAAGAAGAAGAAGAAGAGAAAAGGGGCTTAATTAGCTTTTGTCTGTAGGAGAACTTCAGGAGGAAGGGCTAAGAGGAAGAAGGATTATTATCTATGCCTTGTATCAGGGAAAAGAAGTTTCAACAGCTAGAAAGAGGTACCATTATGGGAGACCAAGGAAAAGGATTGCTTTTCTTTAATATTTTTGGTCACCTATTATTATAATATTTCTAGGAGCTGGTGTTGGAGGGATCCTATGCAGTGTGTCTTGCATCGCAGAGGGCTTTGCATATTTAAATGGTCGACACGTCCTCAATCTTGGAAATGAACCAGGCAATCAGAGTCTTTGGCACCCAGCCATTTCCTCGCGGCAGCGTACCGGGCAACAGCCGTTCATCTCTAAGATGGGCGATGTGTCGCCCATGCAAATATGCATGGCCTTTTGCAGTGCAATATATGCACCATAGAAGATCCAGACTCAATGAATAATCTTCTCTCTTCTTGTTCAATAAAAAAAAAAACCCTAAGTGGATGGGCATAAAATAATGGACCACCATTAAAAAAGACAGTCTACAAATACATTCCGTATCATATACGGTATGTATTGTTTGATGGCCGTCCATCTCTTTTAACGATAGCCATCCAAGAATGCATGACACTTGGCCTTGCATGAGCAACACCATAAAAGATTTTGATTGAGGAAAGTAATCTATGGAAAGTTTTGTTGTATTGTTTAAGGCTTGTTCAGATGATTAGGCTGGAAATCTTAATTATGAGATTCATGAATTGAGCCAATACAGCCAGCAAAATAATAAGTTCATAAGTTGGGATAGACTTATATTCATAAATATCCAGAAATAATTTTGAAGTGAGATGGCTCAAATCTAAAAAAAAATAAAATTCTTCTGCTCGTTATACTAGTCCAACCCATAAATTTTTCAGCTCGATCATCTAACTTTTTTTTTTTTTTTTGGTTGAGTTGGTGGCGACGTTGGTGATGGGAAGGCAGGTGGGTGCCATGAACTTGCGTTGGAGGTGGTACAGGAGTAGAGGAGAGTGTGGTGGAAATTAGGGTTTTTTGTAGGAACGCGTGCCAGGGGGCAGGTGGAGAGCGCGTCTCTTTCTAAAACTTCGACATCCCAACCGTACGCACGCACGCACATCAAACGGAGGACCTATTTTGTTTGTTTACTTTCTTTCGAGTTTCCTACTACTTTTAACCCACCACAGAGCGAACCTTCATGGCTCTCCCTTGTCTCACAGCCTTCAAAAAAAAAATAAGAAAGTGTAACTATTAATCAGGCACTTCTTTATCTATTTCAATGAGGAGTAGTAAAATAATTGTTTTAGAGAGAGAGAGAGACAACGTAGTTAGTGATGCCTTCAAGTTTCCTATATGAAAACTAAAAGGGATTGCACCAATCATTTCCAATTACTTCCCATTATGTTTTAGTTATCTGCAAAGTAAAGCCTATAAAAGTATTGCATCTATCATTATATTTTAGTTGTAGATGGAGCTTGCCATTCTTGAATCAGTACAAAGTTCAGTGAAGTGCCTGTCTGAGACCAACACTTAAAGAGGTAAAAAAATAAGTGAATGGGGAGATGTCAAACTCTACATTATTCCAACTTTTTTTTCTTGTAAGTAACATATTATTCTACTACAGCTGCATAGTGTTAGTTTGGTTACAAGCAATTACATAGAACACCCCAAAGCCTGCATTATTTAATTGCTTACTTGAACCTAATATAGAAATTTCTATGCTTTTGCATCGACCTTGCCTTTTCATCTTCCTTACCTGCACTTGTCCAATTAAATAAATAGCTTCCCCTCATATCTTGTCATGCCTATAAAGTGAAATCCCTATAAGACCAATGCATAAGATTATATCAGTAAGTTCGAAACACAAACTTATAGGCAAAATTTCACATATAAGGTAGAATTATTCAATAAGAACAAATTTGGACATAACTTGGAGAAATATCATCAAGATGATGCAGTTATCATTATTCAAGACATAACAACTTAAAGTAGGGAGGCCCTACTGTAATTTCTCAAAAGAAAAAGGTCAATTGCATTCTTACAGCACTATTATCACATGAATACACAGTGCATACGATAGAAGATCCTTGGATATGATAGGAAAATAATTTTGTCCACAGCCAACTTGATACCACCAAAGTTAATTCTAGGAATTTTTTGTATGTATTGGTACATGGCAGAATTAGATAGGCTAAGAAATTATAGGAAGTTTTCTTCCATTTAAAACTAAGCCCTCATGAATAGAAAATGCATTGGCGCACCGGTTATGTGCACATGAAAAATTCTTTAGGCTTATCAATGTTGACCTATCAATTTAATATTCAATTGCGTTCTTGTATCACATCAACTCCACCAATTTAAATCAACTTCCTCAGGCCACATAATATTTTTGTTGGCATGAAACATCAAAATAAAATCTGGTAGGTATCCGGCGCAGCTGGAGGATTTTGCTCAGGTTTTATGTTGTATTCTCATTGCCTATCTGTGATAGATGCTGTTGGAGACAAACCTAAGAATCTAGAAAGCTTTGGTCGATGAAATGTACCATAATTTTTAGTTGTCATTCAATTCTACCAACATAAGTAGGATAGTTTGGTAATATACAGCATCCTGATCTAGCTAATTAAAACAACAAACTCTACGGTTTCTGGAGGATTTGCCTTACATTGTTGGTGCTTACCAATGTCCAATTCCAACATTTTGTTACATCTTTTACCAAAATGTTGGAAACTAAAATGTTCTGCGGAATACAAACGTACATCATTTGGCCAACTCCTAAGATTTTATTCCAAAAGATTAAACATAAATTAGTTCGAATAAAAACTTATATCAAGATACCAATAAATTTTAAAACATAAATCCTTAGCATTCCACAATGATCAAAATGGTTGGCCACAAAATATAGATGAATATTTTGCCAAGCTGAGTCATTGAAACTTTGGAAAGCTTCCTTCATCCACCCATTTATTCGAGTATCTAATGGCCTCACAAAGTTAAGCATATGCTATGCAACGGAATATAATGCTTCATGGGAAAATGTCAACAATATACAACTTTGAGATTCCTAAAAATGGTGGTCCCTGGCACAACTTGCAAGTTCAACGGCTCCCCAACTAAGAGATCCTCTCATATGCTTCACTATTAAATTTCCACTTGGCCTCCAGCACTCATAACCAAAAAGTAAATAAACAAATAAAAAGGCACGGCTGGAATAAATTAGTGGCACAGCTTTCATGAAATGGATAACCTAAGCGTTGTCAAACTCAATAGATGGTGCTGTGAGCGACATTCCTAACTTAAATGATACAGTGGCACGGGTAAGAGGCACATGAGGAGAGGCAGATGTGCGCAAAAAGATGATACAAATCAAATTCCGTAGAATTCAGACATTATTTGTCTTAGCATTATCTTTCCCACCTCCACGAGAGAAGTAGCTACCTCTGCCTGCCTGCCTAAGACCTCTCCATTGTCCCTCCCCCCTCTCTTCAAAATCCATAGGATTGTGTCAAGTCAATTAAATAAAATGTTGAAAAGTGAAAGCCTGAGACCTGAACTTAACAAACTTAGGCTTTGGTTGGTATCAAGGATCTGAAAGAAGCTTGAAGAATGTTTGATTCAAGCAGGAGCAACTCTATTTTTCCATCCAAGCATCTGCTATAGCAAGGTAACTTGATGTCAAAACAAGAGCAATCAAGGATGTCATGTAGAATAGAGTATAAGAAACCATGTTCGCTCAAGAAAAGTGTTTTAAGAAACCATGCACAACTTTTATATAATAGAGTCTTAAAAAATCCAGCAATTAGTGTCGAAGCTTGCAAAAGAACCTGCAGAGCACCCAAACTGTGCACCCTGTCCGGGAGGCAGCAAAGACACCAAACAGTGAAAAGATTTTGCTGGCGTGCACTAGACAGCTTATTACCCCTGACCCCCCTGCCTCGAGTTCGTTGTCTTTGTTCATCTGTACATATAGGCCAAATATGGTAAATGAGCCGGCAAGCATTGCTTATCCAAACTGCCAATGAAGGATGAAAGCTTACCGCCTAGAGAGTCAAAACTTCCACATCAGGGTATCAAAAAGCTTAAGCCCCCCAAAGATATTGAAGTTTGTTGACCCTTCTCATGCTTCATGCTTTAATTCTTTTTCCTTGGTGGTTGACCACGAGTTCAACAGTAACACGTCAACAAACCAGCCCATGATTGTACAAACAATTCCAATATGTGATGGCCTGAATATGATTATATAACAATGACTTCAAAGGACCCTTCTTCACGAGAATCATGGCGGATCAATTTGAGGCCTTTGGAATTTCGGCCACATACAGCCGGATGCCTTTACTACCTCTTGGCACAGCCAGCATAAGATTGAACGAGCGCATGCACCATCATACAACTACGGCAAATGATGAAGAAAAAGGATTCACAAAGTAAAGGTTCTCTAGCAAACAGGATACCAGCAACCTAGATCTTATATGTTGACATTTGTCGATTTGCACAGGAAATACTATACACACTGATATTGTTATGAGAATCCCAACATTGACAGAATTAAGGGTGTCTTTTTAAGTTCTTCACAAAGCTACCTGTAGTAGCTTAAGAAAAAAAGCTATGGTTGCTACTTGGTCAAGTAATATATGAGCAAGAAGAGAGCCAGAAAAGACACCACAAGCGTAGCCATTCTGCGACTTGATTTGGTCTCAAAAACCTGATAGATACAGCTCAACAAAATCAGCAGAGCAGAAAAAAGAAGAGAAAGATAGCATAATATGTTTTATCTAAAATACCGTCTTGAATCGATCCATCGTTCCAGAGAGGATTCCCCTAGATGTGTCCATATCGTTGCCCTGGATGCATAAAGCAAATATTACCAAGATGTTAATTTGTCATGCTAGTGCAAGCTCTCCCTCTGTGTCTCTCTCTTTCTGTGTGAGTCTGTAGTGAGTGAGTGACAGAAAAAGGAGGAGGGGCGGACAAGCAGAGATAGCTATATAAACTAGGTACCATTCGGTCAAGCATATGATTATGACTCTCAACCTCTTCATGTATATCACCTGTCAACTGCCATTTTTTTAAAATAAAAATATCAGCCGTTGCCATATAACATATAAAATGCAAGAATTAGAACAGGTCAAGTTGCCAAACAACTATATACTGTCACAAACTTCAAGAGAACAAAAGGGGAGGCTTAAAGTAAAACTAACTGCACTGACATTCACAAGTACACAACATCAGGCTTGAAGTGAAGCTAAGGCTCCAGAAAAGCCAATACAGACAATGGTTGATGAAGCTCAAGTTTTAGGGTGTATCAAAAATATTTATCAGGCTAAGTCACATGAACCAGCAAGATATAAACCATAGAACAGATTCCTTTGATCAGAACAAGATCATAAGGTTGCTTGAATCACATAAATCAAACAACACACAAGTACTAATTACCGATCTGCCACACCGTCCACCCAAAATCAAAATTTTTCTGTCTTCTACCCCTTAAGGCACAAGTAGATTACTCTGTTCCATCAAACAGATGCCACAGAAATGCTTGTTGAACATTCAATCAAGATGATGACAAAGAAATTGTCTTATTTTCATGCAATAAAAGGAATCCGAACCTTCATGCCGCAATCTTGAAGTCTATTTCGCTATCTAGTCTCATGAAATCATGCACCACCTTTCAGGATAGATGTTATGCATAGTGCAAACTGCATACAAGCCATACCTCTCGCCCCATAGAATGTTCGACATACTCCCCATTCCCCAATCCTCACCTATATTAACCTTTCACACTCTGGTCAAGAAGAAAGCAGAAAAACGAAAATAAACTTCTGAAGGTTTTATTTGCCTCCCCCATATCAAGTCAAAACAAACCATTCACCAATAGAACAAGTATGTTTAGGAGAAGGCTGGGCATGACTCCAGATATGGAAGGAAAAAAGTTAATTGATATTGAGAAAGAACAAGTTCTGATCATGTATCAGGCATAAAAAATCACTCTGTTGATTCAGCTTAAACTCCAGGCCTACCTAATACTGTCCAAGTTAATGCACTTAACTTTTGCTTGTCGATAGGCTTCAACGTCTGCTCCAAAAGATGGATCCTCAATGAACTATGATAGGTCTTCTAATCTAAAATCTTGGATGATCTTCCACTTCATTACTGAATACCAATTAAGATAGCCCTGGCTAATATATTTTGGTTGGATATGCCACGGCTGCAAAAACTTGGTTTGATCTAAAAAGGTAGTAAAGAAATTTGGAAACAAGGAGAACTTAGGACATAAGAACAGAAAGCAAATAACTGCACGGACATCATCCAGCAAGGAATAGACACAAATTCCAGTGAGACTAGTAATCTCATGAAGCACCGGTCCAGCCCACCACTTAGAGGGTGCAAACTTCAGCCAACTAATAGCAAATCTCAAACTTAGAAATAGCTTAGTATGCTTGCAATATGAAGTGAGGTAAAATAACCAAACTAATAGCAATCCCATATAACATCAAATTTTCCCCTATTGTTGTGTATATATAATTCATACAGTTCTATTCACAAATCATTGAGTACTCATCGGACCTATCAAAACAATGATGTTGTCAACTCAAAAGAATTTCACAAATATATCAAGTTCACCAATAAAACTGTTCTCTTCATGTTTATTTTCAACACAGTCCCTTCAAAAGTATAGTAATCAACTACATGCAACAACGAACACATTTATCCATTCTATGGTGCACCTCCTTCAGCTTCAACTAAGATGTATGAACATTATACCTCTAAATCTATAGGACAGTGATCCTCACCATGACTTCAGCAAAAGCTAATCATGGGGCGGTTCTTGGGCAAGCCTTAAAATCACAGTATAAACTATATCAGCATGCACAAACTACCCAGGCATCTGCCATAAAATTCAACTTGAATCTAACTCTAACAAGACTGACCAAGCTTAGAAAATTGCATGACAAGGGAATAAAAGGTCATGCCATGGTAATGCATCAGAAAATGTTCGCTATTTGAGGTGAAACATGATGAGATATCAGAGTTTATATCTAGAAGATGTGTACAAGTTTCATATACAACAAAATCTGCAAAGGAATTATATATATAAGTAAATTCATAAATGTAGCAAATTGATATATTTTGTGTCTGAGCCAACAGAAAGACCTTGAACCAAATAATTGTTCTTGGATAATTAATGTGTTGAAACAGAACAGAAGATAGAAATATACTTAGCGAACTAAACTATAATAGAACATATTAAACTAGTGCAGAAATATCTCTCCAATCATTGCATCATTCATATTTATTCAAATGTGCAAATTATTTTTCTTAAGTTCTGGTATCAACTTACAGTACATGCAGTCACATAATGGATTATAACTTACTCTCTTTAGAATATTGACTCTATCTTGTAGCCCTTCAACAGCTTGATCATTTTCATGTTCATCAATTTCATGAGAGCTGTAGGATGAAGCTCGGATTCCACCCTCTTCAATGCCATCAAAAAGAGCAGCTCTGGTGCTACGATAATCCCTGTAATCAATAAAATTCCATAATTAGTAACAGGTATATTATCTTGCAGGAATTAATACTCCTTTAATAACTAAATAGCTCTAACCCAGAAGGGAAAAAAAAGAAGAAGAAGAAAAGGAAGAAAGAAAAAAAGTGTTCAATTAGTTGGAAACAAGGTTTTGAAACTCAGTTTCGGTCCTTGGATAGAGATTCGGTTTTGGTAGTTTTAACGGTTTTGGAAAATTCACTCCAAGTTTCAGAGTTGCAGTAAAAAAAAATAATAAAAAAGAAAAATAAAAGAAACCAACAAAAGTTATTATGCAACAATTTAAATTATTTGTCCTATGGATTCTCTGTGGTTTATATAATTTAAGGCTGAAGTTCATATTGCATGTGAAGTGAAATTAGGTATACTAATATTTTTATTCGGTGAATTAATATGAAATGTAATGAGTTTTTAAACAATTGATGTTCAATATTGAATTTTGGGCAATTTTTCCCCCATATTTTTGAGGCTGACTCTATGTAGTCAAGTGTATGCATTTGTCAGATGTTACATATAAAAGGTATTATTTTTGTGAACTATGCTGCATCCACTTGTTCACATTAGTCTTTACTCTCTACAAAGTACAATAATAAGGTTTTTCTGGAGGCCTTGGTCCATCAAGGCTTATATTTAATATCTCCTCTTTTAACTCGAGAATAAGAAACAAAAAATGAACAGAAATTGATACTCTATTACCTACAAGGTCTGCTGAACCGACCTGTACCGATCGGTTCAGCCCGTACCGGACCGGTACCGAGCCGCACCGGTCCGGTACAGGGGTATAAAACGGTTCGGACCCAATATGGGTCGGAACCGTTTGGTTTGAGCCTCGTACCGGTGCGAACCGGCTCGGTTCGCACCGGTACATGTGTGAACTGGTGCGAACCGAGCACCGGTATGAGCTCGAACCGGTGCGAACCGAGCCGGTTCGCTTCTGAAAAATAGTGCCAGCGCTGTGGCACTTTGAAAATGCCACAGCGCTGGCCAGAGGCTGGCACTTTCAAAAGTGCCACACTGGGGCACTTTTCAAAGTGCCACTCAACCCGATTTTAGATATTCGAGAGTGCTTTAAATGTATGTAATTGATTGTATCTTAATTTGAAAATATTTTATGTTCTTCATCTCATTATTTGAATCATTTGGAAGTAATAAGTTGCATCATCTACTTTTAACATTAAACCTAAACATAAAAACATCAAAAAAAATCCAAAAGTGAAAGAACTCCAAAAAAAAAAAAAACGACTATGGGGTCGAAACCAGGCCGAATGTGCCCCGTCGGTACGGTATCGGTTCGGCTCGGTTCGGCACCGGTACCGTACCGTTACCGGAGCTGACCGGTACGTCGGTACCATCGGTACCGCGAACCTTGATTACCTATGTATTTCAATGATTAAGAAAATGAATCTAACATGATTATAAATACTAAAATAGAATTTTAAAGAGCATCTATCAATAGTTTGCGTCAGTTGTGACTGAACTGGCCAAAACTAGCCTGTTTCAGCTCAAACTGACCAAAATTTGGGGTCAATTTTGGTTCGTCTAACATGTCAAAATATATTATTTTTCACTTGAAATAACTGAAAATAGTTAAACAGCTCCTTTGGCGTCACATTTTTTTTAGTAGGTTGAAAGTCCAACACTTGTAAATTTAATTTCAAAACTTTTAAAATGATCATTCACTACCATATGTCACCAAAATTTAACTTTTGAAGTTATGAAAATTGATTAGATACCCAATTTTTCAAGAGTAATACCAACTATATTTTTTCCATATTTCTCTGTCTTTTGAAGAATGAGGTGCAAAACTACTAAACAAAAATAACTGGTATAATATTTCAAAAGGTGGCCCATGGAAAAAAGGATGATTTCATAGCCAAAACTTAGATTGCTATCCAAAAACTATGATGAAATCTAGACACCATCATTTTCTGGTTATTAGAATATGACTATACTGAAGTTTTTACATCATGTAGATTAGCCTAAGATGCAACAGTTGAACCGTGATGGGCAGTGGTTGTAGAACTAGTCACTACTGAGAAGTATAATATTAACCACCCATAGGTATTACAAACATGTTTAATTCATATACCAAATTCCACATGCACATACAACTCTATGAGAAAACAGTTCTCAAAGTTAAGACACAAAATCAACTATCACCATGAATTTCATAGGTCCCTAACCATAACAATAGCCAACAAAACTTTTGACTGAGAAACAATAAAGGCAGTGAATCAAGAAAAATATTAACTAAATTGGATTATGAATATTATGTCAAATTAGACAAAATTCAACCACATAACTAAGACAGCCACATCATAAAATGCTACTAAGACTGAAAACTTGTAAGATTGCTCTCTCAAAATGGGAAAAAAAGCATCTTGAGAAAATTATTTTTCGATGAGAATAAGTTAAATATGAAAAAGCACAATATATTTCAGGGAGGGAATGGAGTTTTACAGGTCAAACTAATTCTGAACCAAAAATTTTGAATTTGAGCCCAGCAAATAAGACCCAAAACCCATTCAGATCTGATAACTCTGTGTTTTTATTGGATATCATTCAGATCTTTTTGGAGTGAAAACCAGTCATCTGATTTTAACATATAACAATGTGCCTGGTAAATTAAAGAAAACCGAAAATGCAATTGGATTGGATAAGTACCCAGATCCAGACAGAACAGAATCAGCTTCAGGCTAGGGCTCAACACTCATTATTTTCCAATCCAGGTCTCCATGGCTATCACATTGCTCTAATTTACAATCGATCCCAAATGCAGTCTGAATCAAATTCAGATCAACAAGGGCATGTTTTCCAAGTGTCAATTCAACTCAAAAACCAAGAACTTGGGCACCAAGACAGAAGTCATTTCTTCAGATATCACCACAAACAAAATCAAGTGGTATTCAATTAAATATTAAGATAAGACAAAGGAATAAACCTGAGGAAGTATAAAATATCTAGCTTATAAATCATCAAGCTAACATACCATAATCTTGCAACAAAGTTATGGAATACGAGACGGGTTGGAAAAATACCTTCTTGAATTCATTGATCCACTATTTTAAGCAAACTAGAAGACTTTCCTTTCCCTTCTTTAGTTTTTTTCTCCCAATTCTTTCTGTCTTATGCAACGATCAACTTTCTTGGATAAGAGCGATGCAGAAAGTTTCCTCTCTCTATTCTACAATTGAAATACAGATGAAAAATATGGCATTAATACTTCCATGGATCAAAAAATTTCGAGTTCATCTAACTTGATTAAACTCTTGCAACCGAGTTTGCATAAATTAACTAAATTCTTGCATCCTAAGATCAAATCGATCAAAAAAATGAAAAAAAATAAAGGAAAAAAGGCAATAAAAACAATTCGTAGAATCAAATCTTTTAAGATAAAAAATAACTCATTCCATACAAGAAAACCCATTATTGAACCTCTAGAGAGGGGAAAAAAGTTATTAGCATAAATCGAAAAAATAAGAAAACAGAAACGACCTTGCCAAATGGATGCAATACATAACATCTCCGATCTTGGAAGAACCCCCCAAAACCCTAACCCAATTCTTGAATCCAAAAGCCCAATTCCTGAATCCAAATGCAAGCCATCGACCGATAGAAAATATGGGAAGAAAACTAACCCCTACGACGATCGCCAACGAAGACGAGAAGTAGAATTAAAGCTCTTGGAGCTCTGGATCTCTAGAGCGCACCGCGATCTCGCCCAAGGGGAACCTGGGAAAGAAGAGAGAGAGAGAGAGAGAGAGAGAGAGAGAGTGAGAGGGGGGGATGGGGCGTTGTAACGCCCACGAGTTTTAAAGAACGGCATCGTCGCTGGCACCTACGATTTTACCCTCACTCCCTCACTTGTACGTAGTATTGACGTGGCATTTATACATACAACGATCGATAAGGAGGAACCCGTGCGTCACTTCTTTTCATAATGGGCCGGGCCGGTTAAAGGTCTAAGTAAATTAAGCGCACCGATTTGGGTGTTTAGGCTCAAATTACTACCAAGGAACTCTGGAAAAAAAAACCCCAAAGAAATAGAGTAATGCTAGGCTCGAAGAGAAAATAAAGGAAAAAAAATGGTATTTGTTGTTTGAATAATTTCCAAGTGTTTCTAGCATATTTTGGGTCCGGATAATAATAGTTGTTTGAATGGTAGTTTGAAATATGTAAAGCTTACCAAACAACTTTTAGGCTAATTTTTTTTGCATGATTTAAAATTTTCTTGGACATGCCTCTTTGTCATGAGAGATACAATGGACTCAGCTTTAGCCAAACAAGCCCAATGTAGTGTTGGCTATAGTGAACGACTAGCACAAATGCATAATGCATGATTCACATATTATTTGGGTTCTTTAATCATGTATAAATACCTAAGGTTTACCTAGCGAATAAGGGTATGTGCTGTAGTGTCTTCTAATCCACATAAATTATGGACTGAGTCCGCTCTAACACCATTTGTAACAACTCAGTACTTTACTTAACATGGCTAGTTAGAAGGTATTATTTAGGTTTCTTAATCTTGTACAAGTATCCAAGATATATCCAGTGATAACTGATATGGGATTAAATACATGCCCGCACGAGTTCTCGCACTCTCTTTGATTCTTTCTCTAGCCGTTGGCATCTAAGATTTCACTTCAAGGATGCATTGACCGTGGGCCATCCGACTCATCACGCATGTGCGAAAGAGCATAGATTGCTGCTATTTACTATTTTATTATAAATTAGTTGAAATTTCAATAAACAAAGAAATGTTTGATCCCTACATCTGCAGCCAAAATAGAAGATGACCAAAGTAGGGTTGGATTGGAGTTGCCGCTTCGGCTCTTCGCTAGGCAGTGAGGAGAGAGGAATGTCGCAGTACCGATAACATGCTCGCGAAGGCTCTGCAGCTGACGAGGTACTGTGCTAATGCTGCTCCACAAAAAAATCAGAGAGGGAAGGCTCAAAGTCTCCTTAATTAGCAGCCCAACGTCAAGTGCTTCGTGCCAAGCAAACACATCGTCGATGTCCCGCGGGTCTCCATCTGTTGTTCTTTTCTTCCCCTATCCCCTTTGTCTCTTCCTTGTGTTTCACCCATTGCTTACGTCTCCATTTCATCTTCTTAATGAAAGGAGTGGCGGTAGGTCCTCTACCTTCTATCTTGAAACTAACCAATATATATATATATATATATATATATATATATATATATATATATTGGTGGTGCATGCACTGTGGTTGTAAAAGTCACCATGCCAAGGGTTCATGGTATTGCATCTTCGGCCACCAAGACGTTGACACCACACAACCTCTTGCCTTCACAACAAATGAGACAGTTGGAGAGCTAGAACGTCCCTTCACATTAAATTGTCCCTCACTCAATGTGTTCATGGAGTTAGTTGTATATCAAATTAATGTTGATGTTTTTTTTTTTTTTTTTCAGGGAAGACCTCACAAATTTTGAAACGGATTGGATGGTATTACTGATTTGTAATTAAACTGAGAAATGAATCGTTTGCCTCTGGGTGACCGGGGTTTAAGACGTGGCCAGGTTTTGGGTCATTGCGTGGCTTGACAACAGAATTCAAGCCCATGGAGATGGGCTCGGCCTGTATGCATAGATGGGCCGAGTCAATAGAGTGATCCATCGGCCGGGCTTTTACATGGAACGGGCCATCCGAATGCCGGAATGAGCTTTTCGTGAAACCCTAACCCTAACCCTAACCCGACGCTTTATAAGGCCTTTCCATCTCTCCGCAACCCAAAACCCTGACGCTAGGGACGCCTCCTATCCTTATTCCTCCCAAAGGGTAAGATTTTTTTTTCTCTTCTCCTCTGCGCCGCACTCCGTATTTTATCTGTATATGTATTTCGATCTTTTCAATTTGATTGTAATTTGGTTCTTCGCACCATCGGTGAATCCCTCAATTCCTGAACTTCTTCATATATCTTCGGAACTCAAGAATTAGGAAGAGAGAAGAAGAGGAAGCACATATCGAAGGCTTGGAGGCGAAGTCATACGCCTGTTGAGCTCAAAACTTGTGCGATATAGAATTGTCTCTCCCATCAAATATCCACTTCCAATCCATATTTTTCTTGGAAGTCATTTGAGGAAGACGGAGATCTTTTCATCATTGGCGTAAATTTCATGTATTTTTTGACCGAGTGGTGAAAAGATCACTTTTTTCTTTGCTCTCTTTTTCGGTGCTTTAACCTTTTACTTCAATTTATTATTTCATGAGCTAATGCTCGATAAGAATTTCATGCGAGGTTGTAACCAGAGTTTTGCACCGAAATCCTAATAATTCCAAGAATTTTTTAAGTTAAAATGCATGCTGATCCACATATATTAGAAAGATACCTTTTCTCCCTCAAATATACTTGAGAAATCCGTTCTGTTATTAGGTGCTCGAAAAATCCCTAAAAAATACTGATTTATAGCATTTCATCCGAGTACGCAAACAGATTTTGCATCAGTTTTTTGCCAAAAACTTTTTTTTAAATAAAGTATTTTCTGATTTTCATATTAGAAAAAGCATCCCATATGTTCATTTCATTCTCATAAGCTCTCCCTCTGTGTCTCACCCAAGAGTAACTTCTTGTTTTGCTGATGGGAAATAGTAATGATAAGTTCTTTCTGTAACCTCTTTAGTCTTCTATGAGTAAATATATTTTGGCAATTGATAACTATTCCTGTGATTTCTATTCCTTATTACTTGAGCAAAGCAAACTGTTACTGGTGCGGTTTTTGAGGAAATCTTACTACTATCATCTGTTCGTTTGGTCTGAAAGATTTACTGGACGAATTCTCTACTCCCGTCAGAGAATGGCAAACCCCAGGGTATTCTTTGATATACTGATTGGAAAGGCAAAAGCTGGTCGCGTTGTGATGGAGCTGTTTGCCGATGTCACCCCTAAAACTGCTGAGAATTTCCGGTGTCTCTGCACCGGAGAGAAGGGGATTGGGAGGTCGGGCAAGCCATTGCACTACAAGGGCTCTACCTTCCATCGCATCATCCCCAGCTTCATGTGCCAGGGTGGGGACTTCACCAGGGGCAATGGAACTGGTGGCGAATCCATCTATGGCCTCAAGTTTGAGGATGAGAACTTCAAGAAGAAGCACACGGGTCCTGGTGTGCTATCCATGGCCAATGCTGGTCCCAACACAAATGGATCACAGTTCTTCATCTGCACCGAGAAGACTTCATGGCTGGATGGAAAACATGTGGTGTTCGGCAAGGTTGTCGATGGCTACAGCGTGGTGCAGGCAATGGAGGAGGTGGGTTCTGAAAGTGGGAGGACTTCTTCGCTGGTGGTGATCGAAGACTCTGGACAGATCATGGAAAATTGATTCGTGCAAGTAGAGGCTGTCATGTTGTGTGGGTTACTGAATGCTTCAGGCTGTAAGATCTATGTACTAAGATTTGCCTGTATCTTGGCATTTTGATTAATTCAGGTCATTCACATTCATGGGTCTGCTGTCATGCTGCTCTTGGGTATCACTGATTTGGAGACAAAGCTATTTTCTAGCTTTAGTAGCTCCCAGCAAATATCAACACTCCCAAGTTTAAGGAGCCAAATCCATTCAATTGGCTGTCATGCTTTGCCCTCGCATAAGCAGAAGGAGCACAACATAGATGGGCTCCATCAATGGCAAGTGAACTTATGCCGACCAAAAAAAAGATGAACACTAACTCTTACATGAACCAGATATTAGAAAGCAGTGGATGGACCAATTTTTTTGACATCCATCTCCAATAATATACAAGAAAAAAAAAACCAAAACAATGTGAATACCCTGAAGCATAGCCTACATGACAGCCCCAGACCTTAAAACTCAGGATGGAGATGACATATTTGACTTATATAATCAACCAATTGCTGATGGGCTGTGAAAGGCAGGTCACATCTCGACGTTTATCCGAGATTTGATCAGTTCTTGGGAGAGGTCTATCATATCTTAAAATGGACTTTGTCATCAGATGCTGGCAAGCTTTTGAGCACATCCCTTAGAGCATAATAATGGCTATCACATTTATGATCAGAAATTAAGTTACTGGAAAGTAATATCCTCTGGAAATGTTCACCTGGATGCCTCTTCCAGAGTGTAAAGGATTCTCTACTTTTCATGTTGCCACCTATATCATCAATCTCTCTTTTCAAGTAATACAGTGTCCCTGGGGTGAAAAGCTCCTCTGAAACAGCTCCCTCTTGTTTAGCAATGGCTTGAGATTCTTCATGGGGCGTTCGCAGCGGAGATGCATCTTTCCTAACAGATACGTCTGTCAACAATGGCAGGTCACATCAGATAAAGAATATACAAGTCATGCAGGAGTTCCAAGTGCTTTGTGAGACTAGATGAAGACTTTTAAGTTGACATTGGAATATGCACGGTTAACATTTCATTTACCAACAACTTGCAAAAAACAAATGACATTGCCAACACTAAAACAAAATCAAAAGAAATTATTCATGGTGAAAGATTCAGTATTTTAATAATTGGGCTGGCAAGGCATTCAACCAAGACAGTTAGTTATTTTTAACCCAAGCAATGCTTAAAGCATAGCTACATAGCCTCCACTACAATGGAGTTACGAATCCAATAAATCTGAGTTAGCATAAAGATTAACAATATAAATTCTCAATATTGATTTATTCTGCACTGACAAGATTTTAAACACAACTTAGCTCTCTCTCTCTCTCTCTCTCTCTCTCTCTCTCTCTCTCTCTCTCTCTCTCTGTCTGTGTGTGCGTGCGTGTGTGTGTGTGTGTGTGTGGTGTGTTTGTGCGCACACGCGCATCCTTGAGTTTATGAATCCCTCCTTGGAGTCAAAAGATGGGCAGAATAAGTCGCACTGTCTCAGAGAATGTACCTTATTCTTCCACAAACGGTTGATATGTTTAAAAAAAATAAGGCAATTGACACTCCAATGGATACCAAGTATGGCTTATAGCAACATAAGTACTATCCAATGATCTTGGGATGTATAGAAGATAGTGGATAGACAACTTTACCAGACAATAGTCCATCCTGATATTAATTGAATTGATATAATCAAACAATTCATGCAGATTTAAATTGCTGCATCATAATATTCTCGCACATTTTTGGAATATGAAAGGCTGCGTCAAGTTTGTATATCTACAAGGCAAAAGATATCCTAGTGCAGCTTGGAAGGTTCAGCCATTGACAGGTTAACTGCTTGCTACTGTAATTTCTTGGTATAAACATTAGTGACGTAATCTTTTTATCAAAAACATTACTGATGTAAGCTAGAAGAGCAAAACACATAGCATGCTTGGAAGTCGCTTATAGTTAACAGGCTACTCTAAGTTCAGCTGGTTGAAAGAACTTCTAAAGAGAGGTTTCCAATGATATATGTAATAAAGCTACTAACCTACTATGATTATCTAGCAGCTTGCAATACTGCCAATCTACCATGAGAGAAGTTCCATAGGAAGCATGAAGGAGATGTCCGGTGATTTCAGTTCATGATCTACAAAATACAAATTCCGCCCCATGTGAAATATTTAAGAGGCTTACCTGAAGTTTTTGATTTACTCCTAAACTTGGCATAATCAGCAAGTTTCACGACCACATCTTGAACTGAGGACATGACTTGCTTAGCATTCGTAACTAAATCTACAATGCCTTTCCAGTCTTCCTTCTCTAAAACACTCATCCTGAAAGTTTAAGAAATTTCCAGGAATAAAAATACTACAATATCAAGCATTCATAACTACCGAACATGACAATCATAGTTAAAACTTAAAAGATATATAAAATAAAAACAGATATTATGTGGATTCTGTGCAGAATTGAGCATCTAAATTTGTGCTCTAAACAGAATTCAATGAACAACACTCTCTTCAACATCACCTAGTGGCTGGTACTTTATATTTTTGTTATACTGTAAAGTTGGGCTTATTGCATGTTATCATAGGCATTGCTGACTGTAAACAGATTGTGGATAAATGGATGCACCATCAAATGATAATAAAGTTCAAATAAAGGACTGTTTCTATTTAAGCATTTCTGAAACAAAACAAGGATTTCTTTTTTCAATTACTCCAAGGGACACCATGGCAGAAGGCAAGAGGGTAGAGGGTGGAGAAAGATAGCACCCAAAGGAGTATGCCAAAATAATATGTTTCAAATAGGCTTATTTTAACATAAAGTGGAATATTATATGACACTTCTATCAATAGCCACAGGCTGTTAGTTTGGTCAAAATGCTCAACCAATTTGCTTAAAAAAAATGGTTCAACGTATTAAGCAAAAAAAAAAGTTCATGCCAAGATGTTATATTAAATCAATTAAGTCCCCTCAAGCCTGGAAGTCTATCTAACAGATCAAGTATCCTCAACATCATAATGTTAAAAAAGGAACTCCATATTTGGCTGACAGGTACTGGCAGCACTCAAACTGGAGGTACTATTCCGACTTTCCAATCAGATTGTCACTATTACGTTTCACATCAAATCTGAGTTTCCATGTATTTTAAATGCTCGTTATGTGATGTTATATTAAATCACTCAGTGTGAATTAAGTCCTCTCAAGCCTGGAAGTCTAACAGGTTCAGGCAGCCTTAATATCATAATGTTCTGAAAGTTAGAAAGGAACTCCATATTCGAACGACAGATACTCGCAGCACTCAAACTGGAGGTACTATCCAGAATTTTCTATCAGATTGTCTCTACTAAAGTTTCATATCCAATCTAAGTTTCTATATATTTTAAATGCACGATATGTGTGAGAATGCTTGCATAACTTCAAGATTTGTTCAAGAAATAAATACATCAAATCTATCCCTCAATTTATTGCTAACTGCTAAGTTTTTGCAAAATCCTGCACAATCCCTTCTGTAACATTGAATACATATTCCTTGTCATGTTCAATCATTCTTTAGACCTGAGGGTGGACAAATGTTGATTAAACATTTCTTTTACACAAACTCATACAAATATTTGTTCTTGTAAACTAAAGATCTCCAAAAAGTATCCCCGACCAATATATATATATATATGGAGCTAGACTTGACTACACTCAATTGGATCTCCACTCAGATCCGGCCAAATCTAGATTGAATGATGGAGGTTCTACATCAATGATCCATGCATGTCATCTACTACTTCTAAATTGCTTACATACCAAAAATCATGTGATTTGAAAACACCTAGCTCATGCATCAAATGGTCAAAAAATGGACAATCTAAATAACATTAAATTATATATATTTTTTTGATCGCTTGATGTATAGGTTAGAAATTTCCAAATCACATAATTTTTTGTGTGTAAACATTTTAACGGTAGCATAGCACATCCAACGGCCTAAATCATCGATGTAGGACCTTCATTGTCCGATGTAGGACCTCCATTGTCCAATGTAGACATATCCAAATCTGATTGGAGATCCACTAGAGTGTAGCCAAGTCCATCTCTCTCTACATATGTGTGTGTGTGTATATGTATGTATGTATATGCATGCATGCATGTATGTATGTATATGCATGCATGCATGTATGTATGTATATGCATGCATGCATGTATGTATGTATATGCATGCTTGCATGTATATATGTATGTATGTATATGCATGCATGCATGCATGCATGTATGTATATGCATGCATGCATGCATGTCTGTCTATCTATCTATCTATGTATCTATCTATGAATCTATGTATGTATGTATGTATGTATATGCAGGCATGCATGTATGTATATGTATCTATCTATCTATGTATCAATCTATCTATGTATGCATGCATGTATGTATATCTATCTATCTATATATATATATATTGACAAATACATATATATATTGACAAATACATATATATATTGACAAATACATAACTAATTTACTTCAGTATTCATAGTTGTAGAAGGCTGACCATGTTTCTAGATAATTACCAATCAGTTTCAAGAATTTCATTTCGCAATCTTGTGAGTGAAGCAGCGCTTAATCTGGGAATTATATCATCCTGCAGAAGGGGCGAATAGAAGAACAAAAATGCAAGGCATCATGCTGCAATGAGAAACTGCAATCAGAAAACAATTCATCAGATCAAAGTGTTATAACTTCCAACCTGTAATACAACAGTTGAAACATAGCTGGCACAGCTTTCCACGAGTTCTTTTGATACACAAGGTGGAGTTCCAAATCCAACAGCAGAAACAATTTCAGGACTAAAGCCAAGCTCTTCTGCTGATTTCTTCCGTAGCATTATTGCAAGTAGTGCAGCAGTGGCACCTCCAAGGGAATGTCCTACTAGCCTTAACCTATATTCCTGTCCATAAATTATGGTTTCCAGTATAATGAATGTAGATACCACAAATATGCAAGAAAATTTAAAATTAAAAGTAAATTAGTAAGGACAATTAAAGGACAGTAAGATCCCTCATCACCTTGTGTTTCTCTAAGCATTTTTTAATAGTTTGCATTTCATGATCCAGGTACCACCGAGCAGCTTCAGCTGTTCCAAAGTGGGTTGAGAAGCCTTCAAACGACACTTTTGAATCACTTGAAGAAACTACATCAGTAATAAGGTCATATACGGTATGAGTCCCACGAATCCCAAGAATAACTAATTTATTACGGGTATCGATCCCAATATAGTATCCAGGCCTCATCACACTGGAATCTTTTACAAACTTTATGATGTTCCTTTCTCGAAGCATGCTATGGCGTGCAAGACCAGTTGCATTTTCTTTATAAGCCCCCTTTGCTAGTTCAATGTGATAAATTAGTTCTTGAACCTAGCAAAAAACCATAAAATCATGCAAGTTAGCAAATCATAATATCCTTCCAACAGATTTAAAAGTAAAGAAGTATCAATTACTTTTTAACAGCATTACCAACAAGTTCCTATATAAAGTGACATGCCAATGAAGTTCAAATTAATGATTGAGACATTTCACTAATAAATATCCACTCAAAAGTCTCCTACAAAACAGCAGATCAGAAATTACCATAGCATCTGAAAAGATCTGAATCCCCTTGAAATCCTCGACCTTCTCTGCCGAAGCTTGGCTCAAGTAAATGAGGTACAAACCAACTGTAAGATCACTAAGGCTCCAGTCCTGGATGCTAACTTTACTCCGCTGAAGATTGGTAAGAATCTCAATAAAAGAATGAGTGCTCGGTGGTGCTTTCTGCTTTTCATGACTTCCTGCAGTTAGTCAGCACTCAGTTAGCATCCATAGCTGGAGAGCATAATAGGATCTATTTTATTATGAGTGAAGACTTGCTGTAAGGATTACAAAATGATAAAATAATCCACATCCCCAACTATATTTACAGGCCTGATACAATGCGTTTGATGCATCTTGAATCTAAATTGTTTAGTGTTGCTTATCAGTTTCATTATGTTGTATGATAATCAGACAATATTTTATGTGTTGTTTTCCACTTCCATATGTGCTACAACTGAAATGTCAAATTCCGAGCTAATCTAGAAATGTATTAGCTGATACGTCAACATTTATATCTCGATTACCATACTGAAACAATACATGCCTCCTCTGGCATTTCACCTAATATAAACTGACTTCAGGTTTGTTAACAGATAAACTAATGTATGGAAATAAAAAGAGGGATGGCTTGCAAATTGATCCCTGTAAAGTACAGTATTTGATTTCCATGATGTCAAATTTCATGTCTAATATATATGCATGCATGTCAATCATAGAAAAACAGTCCCTAGCATCACATCACTAATGAGTCTGCATTACACAAATGACAGTATGGAGAAAGATGAATAATGCTTTAGACATCAATATTTATTTAAATGAAAGAAGATACGAGAGAAGGAAAATTGGTCAACTAAATACAATGATCATGGATGTCTATGCAGTTAGTTGAAAGGGAAGGAGAAAAGGAAGGCACAAAAGAAAGAACCTGTAGAAGATGCCCACTTATAAAATTGCATTGCCGGCTCAAGAGCTTTAGAGAGCCAAGCAAGTTCCAGTTTCCACTTCGAGATATTCAATTCTTGATCATCAGAACCATCTTTGACAAGCATTGGATCATAATTACCAGGTTCATTCAGGTTGGTTTTCAGAGAATCTGGGAGTCTTTCCTCTTTTTTACTCAAATCCTTGGCCCCTACTTTCTCCTTTTTCTCGGCTCTGGGGTGTTGTGATAGCCATCGATTCAGAACACCTGATGCAAGTTGCCGACAAGAATCTTCTTTTCTCATAAGACGTATGCTAGAATCTGTATGAGAAAGAAAAAGGTTTCAATATTAGAACATACTACTCAAAAGTATGGCACCTTGCTACATTTGAAACTTATTTCAAGCTCTTAGCTTAGTTGATTGCAATCTTGAGGGTTCTGGAATCAAAGTTATCTTGCTTGTTTCATAACTTTTTTCTGAAATAGAAAATCTGGAATTAAATTAATGTGTTCATACCCCAGATCTAGCAAACACTCATAGGTATATAAAAAATGTTCTGATTCCATCTAAAATACCAGGTGGACTTGGCTAAGTAGAATCTTGTTTACTAAAGCAGTTTCAGAAATGAATAATACTCTATAAAACTCTTCCTATATAATAACTACATTAAATTTGGGAGATCAATCAACTAAGAGAAGGATTAAAGATTTCAAGCAAACCCAATTGGCCTTTTATATATGTACGTATGAATGACTAGGATCCGGTCAGGTCATATTGGACAATGGAGGTCTAACATTAATGATCCAAGAAGTTTGATGTAATTTACTACCTCTAAATTGCTTACATGGTAAAAATCGTGGGATTTAGAGACTCTTAGCCTATATATATAGGTAAATTAGGATTTGGTCGGGTCATGATTAGACAATGGGGGTCCAATATTGATCATCCAATGATCTATTAACTATATATTGCTTACATACCATGTACTTTGAAGACCAGAAATCTGGTCTTGGAATCAAACATAATATGAATACCATTAGTTGTCAAAGAATCTGATCTTGGAATCGGATATCATTTGATCAAACACTAAAAAACGAGCCGGAAAATAATACAGAAGTATCATATTATTTGTCAGAACGATGATTTCTTGTCTGGTTTATGGAGCACCGGACGGTGCAGAGAGGAAAAAACAAGAAAGAGAGCGCCGACAATTCGAATGGGATGGAAACCCTCGCGGCAAAACCCGTTAAAGATCTCTTGTTCTTCTGGGTTCAGAAAAGGAAAGTAAGTGTTTTAGAGGATTGGAGGAAAAGAAAGAACATTCAAGACCCAACAACTCGAAAAAAATTAGGGCAGAGAGATACTGAGATGGAGGAGGAGAAGTCGCTTGGCCATTTTCGGTGGGAAAGCGAGTCGGCGACCGGGGATGCCGAATGCGATCCACGACGTGTCTTTTTCTCAAACTGAATCCAGCTCGAGCCGTGACGGGCTCCTTCGCTTTTCTCCAAACTCACGGAGCAAAACTATTTCGGTGCGGCGGACCACCGTCGTCGGTGATTCCCTCCATCCCCAATCTCGGTCCGAGACACGGAGGCATATGCCCCCGTATTTCTGGACGCTTACTCGGACCGCGAACGCGTGGCGATCAAATCGAAGGGTTTCGAGCCGCAGCCGACCCATTCTCCTCCTCCTCCTCCTCCTCCTCCGAACCCAGTGCTCAATCCGGTGCTGCACGTCACGTGTGGGTTGGGCTGAATTGAGAAGCAATTCAGGAGCGACTAGAATAATCTTATGGCCCACACGAGATGCAGCAAGTCCAGCGAACAAAATTAGATAATTACTAACGATAGTTGGACAACTCGTGCAAAAGAACCCAATCATCATTTTCAGATCATCCGACCACTGCCAAATTTACCCTCACTCTCTGAAACCATTTCTTTTCAGCTATCATGCAAAGCTTTAGAAGACAAATGAAAAAGGACCAAACATTACAGACTAGGAGATAAGCTCCTAACTAACTGCTGAAGATAAACAGAATGCCTCCAAGCCCTCTCAGAACTATGGTAGCAGTTACAATATGTTTAAACCAGGCATCGAACTGCGTATTCCGTACCGATGCCATACTAGCATAGTATCAGTAAAGTACGGTACAAAATTTTTTTTGCATACCGAAAGTCTACGCCATATCAGACCGGTATGGTACGGTACGGTCGATATTATTTGGTTTGGTATGGTACGATATATCATGGTTTGAACTGAAAATAAAGGAAGGAGCGTACATTAGTTAAATCACCCATGAATTTTGGATGGGAAAAAGAAATGGAATGGAAACAAAGCATGTACCAACGTCGACTTCTGGTACTTGTAACTCCCAAATGCGAGGACACAAAATTCATGACAAGGTCATATTTGGGAGCTAAGGCCTTAGGTGACGGCCCACCATCAAGTCCAAATTCAGAAAAACTGAACAGACAACTAAGCATTAGTACAAACCAAGATTTGCCTAAAAATCAATCATATTATAATCAGCTTCCTGACAGGTTACATGCAAAGCCAACTGACAGTCAATTTTTAGCAAAGAAAGGTAATTATCAAGTGAGACAGAAATAATAATCGGCATAGAGATTCAAGAAAAAAGGGAGGAGCTTGATATTTCCCTTTGAATACCTACTTTTCCCTCATAAAGTTGCAGTCAGCAATTGAAGCTTTAAATGATCATTCAAGAACTTCAAGCAGACCAAGACTAAATAACATTTTCGTACATCACTTACCACATGGTCTAAGATGGCGAAAGAGCTAGAAAATGGTCTTTGCCCTTTCTTCTTCTCATTCTTCCCATAAACAGGGATTACTTCAAGATTTTCCCCTTTTTTGTAGGAGAGGTTTCAAGATTTTGAATGAATCTTCTCATCATAGAGCATATGCCATCCCATAAGAGATATGTTGTTCCTCTAACTCTCATGTTCTCCTTCTTCTACCAATGTAGGATAAAACATATAAAAATGATTGATTCTTGAAAACTATGAAACATATAAAACTTTTTGATAGGTATCAACCTTCCAACATGAGCAAAATAATAAAGTAAAAGTAAGATAGGTTCAATTGTAAAGAACCCTGCAAAATGTGACGATGTCTGGCTTTCAAGAAATTAAACCAAGGGCAAATAGCATGCTTTTGATCTCATACTTTGCAGCACTACAAAAATGAATTCATCATGCCACTACCTCTACGAACATGACGGGACCAATTAATTTGATTAAACAAAAAGATCATATTTGATTGAGGAATAATTCTGAGCATATGGCAATCTATATGTCACAACGTCAATCAAGTGAAATCCACCATCAAACCAACAATAAGCATCATCCTGTCCTAAAAGACCTCCAAACCTGGCGTACATCCATGTTACGGCAGAGATTTCAGAGACTCTAATAAAAGTTTGTAATCTAATACAAAACTCAGGATCTAAAATAAGCACGGAGCTTTGTGGTTTAGCTTCTCGACTTTTCGAGTGATTCCAGATCCATTGGTATTGTCATATTGGAGCTTGTTATGTTCATGTTTCTTTTGTCATGAACTAGTATGTTGCTGGGATCACATTTGGTGATAGAATATGGTAGGTAAAGGCCCATTTTATCTGAGTTAATTTGTTTACTATGCCTGATGTTGAAGGTATTGACCGTCTTCAGCTGGTATAAACCTAGATATTAACGTGACAAATATGTGACTTTGCCAGTATATCAAGGTCACCAGCACTTGATGTCCTTGCTATTTGAATGAATGCAGTTACTGTCGGTTTGGATATTGGATAGGCTCATGGATTGAGAGTTGGATGGATTTGAAGCTGACCCGACAAGCCTGATTTTTGCATGAATATCTAAAAATGTGCACAGAGAAAAATTGAATAGAATCATCAATCATCTCATACAATATGAGAGGGTGCTTTGCGTCCTAAATATAGAATTTTACATAAATATCTTTTAAAATCGGTATTTTCATGTATACTTTCATAAAATATTTATTTTACTATTTTATCTTTTTTATTTTTGTTTCTGCATATGTACGTGCCTACGTCATCTAACGTTGTTAAAAATTTAACGATTTTAAATTAAAATAATTAAAATATTTTTAATGGATAAATATGCAAAAAGAAACATTTACAAGGCAATTGCGATGGAAGACAAAAAAAATAATTTTAAAAATTTATTTTATTTTTAATTAAAATAAATATAATTTTTATTAACCGTATTAGAAGAACCGTTATATTAGAGATATATGTATAAAAATAGTATTTTACGATAGAAATAAATATAAAGTTTAAAAAAAAATTTAGACAAATTTAATTCTTTAAAAAAATATTCACAAAAACCTATATATATATATATATATATATATATAATGTGAGTTCTATCTATAATCCTTACTGCTCCTTAGAGGTATCTTCTTCCATCTATCTTTCCATCATGTTCAAAAATTAATTTTTGAAAACCCGATTACATACCACTAAGGTAGTAGCACGGTTGGAACGGGGCTTAGATTGCACCGGAGTGACCTTACAATTTTAATTGTCTTTTCGATTTGTTTCTCTACCACTGCATCGAACATTTTCTGATAGAAAGAGGTTCAGTGAGAGCTGCTATATGGATGAGGTTTTTTCTCTTTTTTTTATTTTTGACCAAAAAAAAGAAAAAAAATTGATCCCATACCCCAAAAAAAAAAAAAAAATATATATGATGAAGTTTGGAAGAATAACAGAAGCAACTCAAAATATTTATAAGGTTTTTTTTTTTTTTTTGAGAAGAAAGATAGGCTTGCACTTGTCGTTAGTGCGCTTTAAACTAACCCACTGGCAAAATAAGTTGGATTGAATATGTGGACCAGATTGACGCTCCTACCTACCCCATGTCTCACACAGCCGTCCAAGGAGTAGAGAGGATGATGAGACGCTAAGAATTCAACTCCGTCGCCTAACTTGAAACCTTTTATTATTAGCGGAGGCGTCGGTGTGGGTGCTGCTCTCGTCGGGACAAGCCGAAGATCTTTCCTCCCTTTGGCCATGGCGTCCTCACCAACTTCCCTCCAAATACTCGATCAGTTCCAGATCTCTCCTCCACCGGGCTCCGTCCCTGAGACCTCCCTCCCCCTAACCTTCTTCGACATCGTCTGGCTCTTCACCGGCCCCGTCGAGCGTGTCTTCTTCTACCCATTTCCCCACCCTACCTCCCACTTCGTCACCCACCTCCTCCCCACCCTCAAGTCCTCCCTCTCTCTCACCCTCCAACACTTCTACCCCTTGGCCGGCCGTGTCAGGCCCTCCCCTGACCCATCCTCCGATGCCGAGTTCGAGATCTGCTCCTCGGGTGGCGATTCCGTTGCTTTGATCTTGGCAGAGTGCTCCCATGATTTCCATCAATTGTCAGGCGACCACCCTCGCAACTTCGGGGAATTATACGAATTGATCCCCCAATTACCCCATTCTAACGATGGCACGATTCCGCTGCTAGCCCTGCAGGTGACTCTGTTCCCGGAGCACGGCATCAGCATCGGCGTTGCGATCCACCATGTGGCGTGCGACGACTCCAGCTCGATGCATTTCATCAAGTCATGGGCAGCTGCTTGCAGGCTAGGAGGCTCGGACTCTCCAGTCACGCCGCCTCCCTTGCATGACCGGAGCGCGATCGCCGATCCCGATGGGTTGTACTCGAAAATACTCGCAGAAATCGAGGGACTAAGAGCCGGCGGACCGCCGCCGGCGCCGCCCCCTCCGGAATCGCCATCGGTCGGTGCCGAGCGACCCTGTGTGGTTATTGCCTCGTTCTCCCTCACCCGAGACCAAATCGAAAGGCTCAAACAGCTTGTACTGGAAAAATCCAGGAAGGGCGAGGCGTCGCCGATTCATTGCTCGGCCTTCGTGGTGGCTTGCGCATTTGCCTGGAAGTGTCTCGTTAAAGCTCAGGGAGGGTATGCGAGCGCAAGCAAGAAGACTGCCCATCTACTGTTCTCGGTGGAATGCAGGAGCCGCTTGAAGCCGCCGGTCCCCGCCGAGTACTTTGGGAATTGCTTAAGGCCTTGTTTTGTGGAGCTGCCAATGTGCGATCTTGTTAAGGATGATGGTGTTTTGTTTGCAGCTGAGGCTATTGGTAGAGCTATCAAGTTGTTGGAAGATGGAGTTCTCAAGGGTGCAGAGGGGTGGTTTCAGAAGATTGTTTCTTTGATGCCGGAGCAGCCCATGTCGGTCGCCGGATCGCCTAAGTATAGAGTCTATGATGCTGATTTCGGGTGGGGAAGGCCGAAGAAGGTCGAGGTGGCATCGATTGAGAAGACGCCCGGCACGATATCGCTTGCAGAGGGTAGGGAAGAGCAAGGAGGAATTGAGATTGGTGTGGTGCTACCGAAGGATGAGATGGATGAATTCAGCTCTTGCTTCTCTAGTGGCTTAAAACTTCTTTGAATTAATGTTCTAGTTGCTTGAGTTTGATTGTTGATTTGTTATATCAGGAAACTGTTAAGAGCTACATTGAATTTTCCTCAGTTTGTCTCGAGTTTCTGAGTTTATAATGGCAATTAGTGAAGTGAAGTGGACTACTAATTCTGAGATGTAAAGCAGAGAGAGAGAGAGTAGATTGCTTAATTATACTTGGTTGTTGGAAAACAAATAGGAAAAACAATATTAAAGGTGGACTGCAGTTCATCATGGATTTGAGAATTTTATGCGACACTATGATTTATATGGTCAAGCAAAACTAAATCACGGACCAGTGCATTCAAATTGGGACTTAATAATTATAATGCTCATAGGTTTCTCTTCTATCTTGCAAAAAGTAAAAAAAAAAAAAACAACTCTGTTGTCTCTTCTCCTGCCTATAGATGTTGTAATCTTTAAATAAAATCACTTTTCGGTCAATTCTTCCATCATGATTTTTTTTTTTTAAAAAAAAGGAAATTAGATCCTCATGTTTCGCATGGCTATAATTTTATCATTAGTGCAGTTGCTGGTCACAAGTTAGTCTAAAAGTTTAACTGCATAAAGTTTGCCTAAGAATGGTGCTTGTTGTTTGTGGATGGCTGCTACTTAGGTTTCTAGGTCCAATTCTTAGGTGTACACCTTGGTTATTGGTCCTCCGTAGCTTAACATGCGCTCTTTTAGGGGTGTAAATGGGCCGGATCGGGCCGGGTCATGAGTGACCCCGACCCAATCTGATCTTACTCGGTTTCTCATATTGGGCCTAGATCCAACCCAATAGAAGATTGGGTAAGGGCGGGGGATGAGGGAGTCGGTAGGGCCATGTGAGAAGAGGGTGGATAGAGACAGTGTGGCGGAGATAGTCGTTGTCGGTTGTTTCAGGGGGAGGGAGTCCCAAAGGAAGCTGAAAACGAGGATTACAATTTTTAATGTGTAACCATGTTATATATCGAAAGAAGATCTAATTTGCTCATCACCAAATAGAATTAAGAATCATTGACATCTCTAGAATACATTTTTCCTCAAAAAATCACAGGATTTATTTGCACCCCTGCAGGCTGTGGCCCGCGGGCCTAAATAGTTTTACAAGTTCGGATTGGGTTGGATCCGAGCGGGTCATAGGATTAACAACTCAAAATTATCCAAATTTTAAATGGGTTGAATCGGGTCGGATCTGAATTCAATAATCCAAATCCGATCTAAAAAATAGAATGGATCCAATTTTGAAATCCGACCCGGCCCTACAGGTCCTCCAAAATGGGTCGGATCGGATCTAAGCAGGTCGGGCCAGGCCATAGGTCAACCCGACCCATTTGTACCCTTACTCTCTTTTTATTTTTATTGGAAAGTTGTTGCTCTGTGTCTACACTTGATAAGCATTGTGGATCCCTAAATAGCAATATCTCTTTAGTGGTACCAAAAAAAAAACTATTTGGATATTCTTTATTTTTAGAGCATAAGAATGCCATATAAATCCGAACTATTCCATTTTCAAGGATAAAAAATATAACTAAGATGTTGGAAATTTGAGTTATATACATTCTCTATTAGCTACATCAGTGATTATCTTCACATGTATACAATTGCAGGTGCACATGATACGTATGAGATATATCTAAATTTTAATCAAGTTTTGCCAGCACATTTTCTTTGGGTTTGCTTGGAGGTGACATATCCCTGAGCTTGTTTGGGATGTTTGATATTTTGACTTAGTATGAGCTAATGGTTCCATATCCAGGTGCACTCTTATGGCCCATAATATTACTTGAAATTTGTGAAGGAGCTCATAACTGCAACCTCAATGTTGACCTCTTCTTAGCATTTGGTGGTGGAAGAAGGTTGGATACCCATCAGGGCTAGATGTATCTATCATCTTGCTGGTGAGAATGATTGTTTCTGCTTACTAGGAGGTGAGAAGGGGGGATCTCTTTGGTTGTTGTGTTGTGAGAAAGATGATCTGAGACAGTTGAACTCATAAGATTCGAATTGCTGCAAGTGACTAGATCGACCCTTTGAGTCCTTGGGAATCCTCCATTTGCAAGACAAGGAGATATCTCAATTTTTTTTGGGTATTGAGGTCCCCTCATTTAACATACAGGCCTCAAGCTGCTTGGAGAAGGGAAAGAACCATATAAACTGAGGTGTTGGGGTTCAAAAAATGCGAAAGAAATTTATTGGAGAAGGGAAAGAAAGAAGGAAACAAAGAAAGAAAGGAGCAGAGCTTAGTAAAAACAGGGGAAGAAAACTTTTAACCTATTATGATTCAGGCAATGCTGCCATACAAAAACATAACTAAGCTTATACTCTGCATTATCATCAAAAAAAAGAAAAGAAAAAAAAGCTTATACACTTCATCTAAAGTTCAGTTCCAATATGAGCTCGCTTTATGTTCATACGATAGTCTATTCCAAAGCCTGATAGGAGGAGGAGAAGAAGCAGGAGAAATCTCTTCGATCACCCCTCATTTCGAATCGGAAGAACAGCGCTCCTTGAAATCCGGCACGGGCCACACGAGAAGAAAGATCGCCGGATCCTCCCTGAATTGCTGCTGCTGCTGCTGCTTTCCTCGGTGCTAACCTCTTTAAAGTGCGGGTTCTGCTGCAAGATGTTCTGCACTGCCATGTAGAGCTGCCTATCACTTGAAGCGTCCATAGAGAAGGACCTCCTTATGGGCTGGATGGGGAACTGCTCATCTTTTTCCCTCGCATCAACGCACTCATCCCCCATGCTGCTCGTGTGGTAGAGCTTCCTCCCCTTCTTGTGCCCAAGCCCCTGCTCCGCCTTCATGGAAGAAGGATCAGTATTGGTGCAGCTACTAGCTGCTTGAACCTCATCACTGCCATCATTACTAATTTCTATCACGATATCCCCACTATGTTGAAGATTCTGGTGGGAGGCAAAGTCCATTAAGCGGTCATCAGGAATTGGGCTGGTGGTTGTGATGTCGGACCTACAGAGGGGACAATTCGCGTTTGTTTGGAGCCAAGTATCAATGCAGTCTATGTGGAAGACATGAAAACAGTTGGGAAGTACTCTGATCTTCTCTTCATCTTGAAACTCATTGAGACACACAGCACACTCGTGGAAGGAACTCTTCCCCTGCTCGTCGCCGTCACCGGCTCTCCGATATCGGAATGTCGGTATTGCCCGAATGGCAGATTCTTCGAGGCCACGGCTTTGGATGGTCGTCGGGAAGACCATGAGTGAGTTCTCGCTGCGCATCCAGGAGCGAGAGCGCCGGGAGATGACGTCGGATCGGCGCGAGTTGTAGAAGCACTTGATCACAAAGAGATAGTAGGCGAGGAGAAGGATGGCTGCGGCGAGGATGCCACAGATGGCGGTAACTAGGACGGGAAAGCTGCTATTTGAAAGAGTTGGGGGTGGCGGTAGAAATTGTGGTGTTTGGGGGCGGTCATGGGGCGGCGGATCCATTGAAGAAGGGAAAGGAGAGGTTTCAGTGGGAAATATAAGAAGGGTGAGCTTAAACTAGAAGCATGGGAGATTGCCGGCGTGCGCTAAAAGTCGTGAACATGAAAGCAGAGAACGTGTTCAAATACTCAGAGAAGAAGATTTGAGATTTGCTAGAAGAGCAGGGGAACAGGATTTTACTGAAACCTGGGAAGGAAGATGTCCCAAGTAGAGTCAGTGAATGAAAGTGCACTGAGAATAATTTAATGGAGAAGAGATGGGACGGGAGTGGGACGAAGAAGATGTCCGAAGAAGAGAATGATTCGTGAGGAAGAGAGGGAGGTGCGGTTTTTAATGACAAAGAAGAAAAGGAGATAAGAAACTTGAGTCGATGGAGAGCAGATTGGGAACAAGGAAATAGGTGGGGTTGGAGGAATGAGAACCAGTGGGAAAGCTAAGAAGGCGATGGAAAAGGTTTGGAATTCCTGGACTGGAAACTGAGAGGGAAACCGAGTGGAATAGAGGGAATTTGAGTCTTAATGGTTGGCTGCTTGGACTTTTTGCATCATATTTGGCAGTGGATCCGAGAATCCACAGGCTTTCTGAAGTCCTTGGTCAACAAGATTCTCTTTCTATTATCTCTTGATGAGACAGTGAGATGACCCGATTTTTTTATCGGCCGGGTCCATTTGAATAGAGATGCCACGCCACACTGTAACATTGTATCTCGTAAATTTTAGTCTGGAACCATGGCCATTTGGCCAAGAGGGTTGCTAAGTGCCAAAAAATTTAGAGAGGTCTTACAAGAGATAGAAGCGTGTCTTGTTTCGGACTAGGTCCACGTAAAATTGGGTCAAATTGATTTGATCTTTAGACTAATAAATCTAACAGACTGTGGTGTGGATGAGACATTTTAAGTCTAATCAAAGAAACTTACAAGGTTTTGTAGAGAAAATTGTACATGAAAGTGCTATGACAAGTAGCCGTGTTTGATAAGTTGCCCTACCATTTACTTTTCAAAAAAAAGAAGAAAGAAAACTTGCCCTACCATATAAAAGTCGCAGTTGTAGATATCGGAAGTGCACATTCTTGAGTCAAGTCAATTTTTCTTTAGGCTGTTTGGGTTTTTCTTTTTATTTGTGAATCATCTCCAGCCTTTACATATTAAACCCTTTATTATTGAAATTTGCAAATCAAGCTTCCGATATTCATTCTACTTTTGCGTATTAGACCATTTGCTAGCCTTCCCTTCCATGACTTCACCTCTGTTTATGATTAACCTAACCAAAGATAGAAAATAGCAATTCTACCCATGGTTAAGTCTATTAGAGTTTTAACTTACAAAAATTTAATTTTTAAAAAATAAATATACCAGCTTTATCTCATAAATTTTACATATTTAAAAATTTTAAAATTCTTATCCTTTTTTTTCTGATGTTTTTTTTAGAAGAGGAAATAACATTAGTTCTGACTTCCGTAGGGATGTGAAACATCAAATATCCGTCATCGAACAGAGTCTATAAATAGACTACGGATCTAATATTTTGAAAACCGAAAAAGTCAGTCGGATCAAGCCTTTCAGCGACCGTGCTCGTTAGAGAAGGATCATATTGAGTCGGATTGTTGTACCTTGTAAACAAGATCGCTGCAAACTTGCACGTAGGGGGCGAAGCACGTTTTTAGGGCAATGTCTATTACATGTCTCGATCCAGGCAAGCTTTTTTCAATCTTCTAATTTATTCTAATAAATTATTCATTTACAATACTTCTATAAAATAAAGACATAGTAATTTTTAGATAAAATATTTTTAACAAAATCTACTTTTTTGCTTGTCATATTCCCCAGCTGGAAATTTTATCTAGCTCCCAAAAATATCACCAACGTCGTCACAAGCTCCCCCAATTGCTGCCACGTGTGGCATTTCTGCACCGTCGACGAGCTTACCATTCGACCCATTGTTGCCCAAGGCAAGGTTCTCCACCTCCTACCTTGAGTGCGGGTATGCGTCCCACTTTCCCTGCATTCATGTAAAGCTTTGGTCTCAAGTCAACTGCCACACTTCATGTGCCCATCATCTCCTGGTCGCTCATGGCAAGCCATCCATCCAACTATGATCATGGTATATTGGAGAAATAAGATTTGGTGGACCCTGATGGGTTTGAAGTTTTTATGATGAGATCCAAGGGTAGGATCAAGTCCCGCTTGGGGGACAGACAAAGGTGAGCATCTTTGACTAGATGAAGTAAGCTACAGTGATTTTATAGTGGAGATAACACTATTGTTGCCCTTTAAGAAAGCATTGGTTCGCCCCAGCAGCAGAAGTATCCTAGTTTAATATGTAGTTTGTTGGCTCAATTTACAAACTCCAAAAGCATGAGAATTAATATATAATAAAACCATAACATAGGTGGTGATTTGCAAAAAAAAAAAAAAAAACTTTCAATTTTTCTACCAAGGTTTAGTAGCTTAGTTGAGGTGTAAGGTTTGTCGGCGCATAGCTTGATCAATTGACCCTGAACTGAGCATAACTTTTCTAAGAAAGGCAGTTTTCTTTAAATGTTGGATGGTGCATGTCTAAATACTTCCAATCTAGATAGTATATAGTGGGTGGTTTCATCGTGTTAATTCCTTTCTTTCTCTCTCATATAAGAAAAGAAAAAAATTGATTAACTAATTATCTCTTTTTTTACCTAGATTACATAAATTCATCATGTCCGATAAATTTGTAGCTAATTATTTTTTTACTTATTCAGTCTATAAGATAGTTGCAATTTTACATGCTAACAGGTTAAGAATTTTCGCAAGGAAACTGCTCTACTATTTAAGCTACAACCATTGGCCATGATATCTATAGCTATATCAGTATATTTGTTATTTTGTCATTCTTTATTAATTATAACATGGCGTCATAGGATACTTTTATTATTTTAACATAGTTTTTTTTTACAAATTCTTTATAAATAGTTTCTGCAAACTTTATTTTTTCTAATAAAAACTGGGTGGCTTTGCCTCCTCTTTTTCATCAAAAAAAAATGTGGTTATTCATCTCAATCCTCTTGCTGTAAAAATCAAGAAATATTGACATTATCTGCAACATAATAAAGTTTTGGAGTTTTATTTTATTCTCAAAAATTACAGAAAGACCTTCCTAAACTTCTAATAACACACCCTTAACAAACTTCTAATACCCTCTTCCGTGCCCAAACTCGCAGTTCATGCAGAGAATTTCTCATGAGACGATATAAATGACAGGGAGATCCGTAAAGGTCGAAAAGTATTCATAAAGAAATCAGCATGCACCCAAGTCCACGAGTATACCTCCGAGCACGATTGAAAGATAGGCCTTCTGATTAAGTCAAAAGCGTGTGATCAGATAGAGAAGTAGGAAAAAAATACTAATACGACGCCAATCCCTGCCTCTCTCTCCACCCTGGACTTGGTCTCTGGAGCCTTTCAAGGGCAAAGACCTCCTCCTGCCTTGACTTGTTTACAACTTGTTTACCAAGTCCGGCCTTGTTCGAGGACTAGCTTCTTTTTTCTTGCCCGATTTTAATTCTAAGTTCTCATCACAGTCGTAAAAATGAAAAAAAATAAAATTCTTTTCTCTCATCGAATCTTAGATTTGTTTCCAAATAATTTCAAGGTCGGAGATGATACGATGGTGACTAGAAAATAAAATCTTTAGCCATTAATAGGATAAAAGATGGTTGACTAGTGCATGTGGTAAAGCAGATATTCTAATTCCGCAATGCCTTTTTCCATCCAAAACCAAAAGCTCGTTATTTGGATCTATTCTAGATCTTGAACGATGAAAATCATGAAATCATACTACGTTGTATTGCTATTAGACATAAAAAAGAAGAAAAAAAAGAAAAAATAAAGTGATGTCATCCTAGATCTATGGTGGACCGATCTACTTAATAATTTCTTTGGGCTCTTGTTCCACATTCCAAACAACATGTTATTTCTTTATGGTATTTTGGCTCCTCGAAAAAGAAATCATAATTATAGTAACAATGATTTATTTAAAAAATATTTTTTTTAATTTTTTGTCTTAAAATATTAATCATTATAACGATGTTATAATAAAAATGATGGACATCAAAAAAAAAGAAGGCTGTTAATTTTTATTTAGTTAAGGTAATATGGTTTTGAATCCTATATTTATTTTTGGAAGAAACTTTGAGAGAAGAATTTGAAATTTGAAAAAAATATTTTATTCAAAAGAAAGTACAAGTGAAAGAAATCAGCGTTAATTATGTCATCCCAGTACATTATAACGGAAAATGACAAAAATAATAAAAAAACAGTAGCTATATTTTTCTGAGTTATTTTTCTCAATAAAATAACATTGGCGGCCCAAATTATTATACCGGCTGTTATAATGGTTATAATACTATTATTTAGAACCATGCTCGTGCTTGGAAGAAAGAAGAGGTAATGAGGTGAAGACGAAGGAGATAAACTGATATTAATCCAACAATATTTACATATATTTGTGATATGGATTCAACGTAAAAGACTATTGAACTATTGTTGCTTAAGAGAAGATTTTATTTTCTTTTCTTTTTTCCAAGAGATACGGAAAGAATGCCATCACCCTGTATTTGAATGCATGATTTTTTATTTAACACCAACTGCTAGAAAGAGGAGCTAGGAGTGCCAACCAAAAGATCCAATCTAACTGAGCATAGTTCATCTGACTTGCTCTTAATTATGTGATTGAGAAAAAAAATTAATTTCAAATTGCATCATGATATCGATAGGTACCATCAGGGTGTGAAAAAGTTTCAATGCCCTGATCTTGTGAGACAAAGACTAATATATTTCAAGTTAGCCGGCGAGGACTTTGCTGATAGAGATACCAATCTTTTTTCCAGTATGTGATCTCCTCAGTCGTTTAATATCTGATGAATGCCCCTTCAACCCATCAGAGTATTAAATTAGTTTCATGCTCTAACGATTGATTTCCTGCTCCAGTGGCCGACGCACGGATGTCAATGGAGTGAGACTGTAAATGGCAGTATAGATTGTATTTGGGTCTTATGTTGTCACACGAGGACCAATTCCTATCAAAGCAATGCAATTTCAACTGAGATGGCAAAATATGACCCGACCCGCCAATTCGACCCATATTCGACCCGCCATAAACAGATTTGGATTTGACCTAAATAGGTTCGGGTTATAAACATGTTGACCCGTTTAACCCGTTTATTAATTGGGTCGGATACAGATTTAAGATGTCTGACCCGTTGAACCTGTATAACCCGTTTAATAACATGTTTAATATATGGGTCAGGTTGGATAAGGGCCACAGCCCACAGTCCACAAAGACAGATCAAGCCGTCACCCGTTTAAAACTTTCTCTCCAAGTTCACCTGGGCACCGCTGCCCTTTTTTTTTTTTTGGTTCAACCTCTCCGGCTCTCCTTCTAGTCCACCTTCTCCCCCACCCTCGAGCTCGCCGCCTCCGACCCCTCCGACGGCGCCGATGACCCCTCCTGCCTCCTCAACCTCCTCTTCCGCCCCCGCAAGCCGGCCTCCTCCCTCCCCTTCCACCGATTCGTCGCCGAGCCGGTCGCTGCCCGGTCCTACTCCTTCGTCGGCAGCTACGAGTACATCGCCCACGAGGTCGCCGCCGGCCGCTCCCACAGTCCCATGGCAGTGCCGCGTCCTCCTCTACGAGCTTCTCTACGGCCGGACCCCCTTCGCCGGGATCCTAACTCTAGATCTCCTCCAAGGATCCTGATCTTTGCAAGATATGAAACCCTAACTCTAGATCTCCTCCAAGGATCCGGATCATCCCTAGGTCCGTGATCTTTGCGAAGCCATGGCGTCTGGGTTCCCGGGGCGCAATCTCCGCGGGGGCTTTGGGTTTGGAGCCGGAGCCGCGATCCAGATGCCGCCGTTGCCAAACCGATCGAAACCCACCGGCGGCCGGAGGTCTACTAAAGCGGTGAAGCAGAGGACCCATCTCGCCTCTCCCATCTCCTCCTCCGACGGGCCATCCTTCGAGACTCCGGTCCATATACCGCCATTGCCGAACCAATCGGAGCCCGTCGGCGGCGAAGGAGGAGCTGCGACGGCCGGAGGTCTACTGAAGCGGTGAAGCAGAGGACCCATCTCCTCCGATCGGTGAAGCATAGGACCCATCTTGCCTCTCCCATCTCCTCCGACAACGGACCGTCCTCCGAGACTCCTCTGTTGAAATTTTTCAAGCTGCCGAGGTCCCGAGCACAATTGTTAAACGGGTCGGGTTGGGTCGGATAGGTGGGGATGGGTTGGGCAGTTTATTAAACAGGTTAAACGAGTCGGATCGAGTTACCTGTTTAATAAACAGGTCGGGTTCAGATTGTAATCCCTGACCTGTTTAATAAACAGGTCGGGTTCAGGTTTATGATTTTCTGATCCGACCTACATCTGACCCGACCCGTTTATGCCTGACCCGACCCGATTGCCACCCCTAATTTCAACGCCACTTCATATAGATCCTCTTCCTCCAGGAGGAGGAATTGGAGGAATCACGGAAGGAGTGGGAGTCTATGATCGTGCCTGGGTCAAAGTATGCCCGTCGAGCAGGTGGCGAAAGAGGGGGCGAGCACCAGTGGACTGGGTGAATAGCTGGGAGGGGAGTGCTCTCGTGCGACAATATTCGTGCTATGAGTAGACATTCCATCGAGCATCTCGACGCCGAGACATGGGCGACCACAGGCCAGGGAAGGAGCCACTGGGTGACACTATGTCGAAGGCCGAGGTGGTGCGCCAGCCTCTGAGGATGAACACCACCGGACAGTCGTGGGCAGAGGTGGCTAGGGCGTTGTCTCGACAAGCGACCTGAACTCGGCACAGCATCTCGGATGATGAGTTGAAGGTGGCACAGTAGATCTTTACCAGGGTGGTGGTGGTGTCGCCGAAGAGACTGGAGAAAGCCAGAGAAGCTTGGAGCGCCACCACGTTGATCTCGTGGAGAATGGGTAGGAGTGTGCCGATGGATTGGGTGGCCCGGGAGTTCCGATTGAAAGGGAAGCTCGACTACGACCCTAAGGTCCTTCCCATGACGGGCGAGCATCTCCTTCTCCAGTTTAAGGGTGAAGCCGATCGGGAGTCGGCCTTAGCGGGTGGCCCATGGGTGGTCAGCAAGCAGCTCCTCGCGATGGAATGGTAAGCAACTAGACTTCGTTGCTGGAATTAAGCAAGTATGTAAGGCTACGGCGTGGGTTCGGCTCCCAGGGTTGCTAGTGGAGTTCTGGAAGCTAGAGGTGGTGATGGAGATAGTGGCGGCAGTAGGCAGGCCGATCGCAGTAGATGGCTCCACGGAGCAGCGTTGCCGGCTGGGGTTCGCCCAAGTCCAAGTTGAACTAGATGCGAGGTTACCTTTGACGTTGGGGTCTTCGTCTAGGGCATGGAGTGCTTCTAGCAGGCTTTCGTTTATGAAAGCCTATTGGCAGTTTGCTTTTGATGTGGCTGGATCAACCACGGGGAAGGGCAGTGCAAGTTATCCCCCTTGTCCGTCGGCGGCACCACGGGTTGGAGAGTTAGTGGTGGATGGGGAGCGTCCCAAAGTCCGCGACGGGATGGGAGCACTCAGTGTTTGGCCCCTGGCTGACTACGAACAGGGAGAGGCCGGCCAAGGAGTGTGTGGGAGGCGACAGGCCGAGGGAGAGGATGGTGCCACCGGCAATCCGGAGGTCAGCGGCCACGAAGCCGATCCACCTTGGAGGGTCGTTGGCTAAGCCTAGCTCCACCCTGGACTTGGATGGGGGGCAAGTCCCGTCCAAGGTGGCACGAAGGCAACCACCAGCGAAGGATGGGGTGGCGGATGGCTCGGGCTCCGGCAGAGGGTCGGGAGCGATGGAGAAGATAACTCCTAGTCGACTCTCCAATGATTCGGATGCTTCTAGGGTGGGCCAGGGGCCCAGCGGGCTCGAAGCCCATCTAGTTCGAGAAGAGGCGGGCCGGGACCGCCGACTATAGGTGCGGGCATGAAAGGCTTCGTCCTAGAGCTCGGCCAGCGCGATGGAGCGCGCGCGACGGGCCAAGCGCGGCTGCGGATGCAGAGAGGTTTGGCGGATCAATGAGGGCGGTCCGGGAGGAGGGTGTCCTTAGTATCCTGGGCCGGGGTCATTCTGGTTCTGGGCCGAGGTTGAGTATTCGGGCTAGGGCCACGGTCGACTATGGGACTGCTAGGCCTAGGAGTCTGGAACCAGCCACAGTGGTGCCCTCGCTGGTTCTAGCCGCGGGTGCTTGGGGTGGTGAGGCCTCCTCTTCTTCTTCGCCCTTTGTGAAAGTTTCATCTGGGTTGGCTAGGGGCATCTGGGTCTCCCCCTCCACTGCTATAATGCCTAGGTATGTATTCACTTCCTACGAGCCCCCACACCTGGCCATCTTAAGATGAACTTTGATGGTAGTTTGTCCGTCGGTGGAGGAGGCACGAGTGTTCCCTTTGTGATTAGGGATCACGAGTCCAGGCTGATTGCAGCAGGAGGGCGGCGCACCTTCAAATCATCTATTCTGGAGGCGGAACTTAGGGCCGCATGGAAGAGTGTCTCCTATGCGAGGTGAGTTTTGGAGGCCCAGTGCATCATTCTGGAAGGGGACTCAGTGCAGGTGGTTGAGTGGATTCTACGGGAGGAGCCGCGGGCTTTCGACCATCTATTTTTAGAAGATGTCCGACAGTTACTGCGGAAATGTTCTTTCAAACGATGTAAGTATTTCGGGCGGCGAATAAAGCTGCTGACTGCATCACCTTTTTTGCTGCTCATCATTTTGAAAAGATTTTTTTGAATACGGTGTGTACCTATCTCTCTATCATTATAGAGTATTTTGTCTTCGATTTAGTTGGCCATGCTTACAACCCGTGTACTAAGATAAGTAAGTACTAGCACTCTCTTTCCGGTTAGGTCACTTTGCCCATTCGTATTAATTGATCCAAGTACCATGCGCCACTGTTTTGCGTTGAATCTTTTGCTAGTTGAATGGATGGGACGTTTTCCCGATTCCAAAATCACCGTCCAGTAGTGATGTGAAGCTAGAGCTTTAAAATTGCATGCTGTAGGGCCACAGCTGGTTGTTTGGACTCCGTCTACTCCCATGCAACTACTCGATGCAAATGCTACAATTCAAGGGTAAAGTAGGGATGGCAAACTGGTGAGACCTTAAATAAAGGCCAGAGAAAAAGGAGCACCTCTCAAATCCATCAGGCTGGCTGAGGAAAAGCTTCCGCAGAAGGGAATAACTTTTTTTTCCCCCTTTTTTTTATGAGTAAAAGGGAGGCTATGAGGAGGTTCACAGTGTTGGTGAATAGCTATTTATATGAAATGAAAAAACTTTGGGAATTGAAATATTTTTTTTAAATTAATGTAGCTAAATTTAAATATGGCTCTTTTATTTATTAGAGAAAATATGCTTTTGATTTATTAAATAAGTATAAATTGACTAATTGTAAGTATATATGGAGATCAATTAAATCAAATTTAAAGTTAAGTAAAAAGTAAAACAAGCTTTCCAATAATCCTACCATGTATAGATGGGTTGTAGATAGTTTGATTAATTTGACTATCATAAGGTCAAATATTTCTTATATGTTGGCGTTGTTAGCCGAAATATGTAAAGTCTTCAGCGGCCACATCTTCATGCAATTTTACAGATTCTAAGATATATTGTTAAGACGGTTGATTATAGTATTTTATACGATAATAATTTTTCAGTCAAATTAGCAGGTTTTATAAGGACAGATTATGCTGGTGAGGTGGACACATATAGGTCTACCACTCGTTATTCTTCTAACTTGAGATTTTGGTCTTGTGTCTTGGTACCGTAAATGATAATCTACTATTGCACTGTCTTCTACAAAGATAGAATATCACGCAACTGCGAGGCAGTTTTGGAGTTAATCTGGATCATGAGATTAATTAGTAATTTAGGTCAGGATACTCACCATATTCTTCTTCTTTTTTTTTGATAATGAGAATGGTATCCGCTTGATAAACAATAAAGCACATCGAGATTCATTATCACTTTATTAGACATAAAATTGTAGATAAAAAAAGTTAATTAGCTTTAGTTTTTATAAAAGACCAATTAGCATATATTTTTATTAAAGAATTGATGGTTAAGCAGTTTGAAGTTTTGTGCTGCATGCTCAGCATTGTTAATTTATAATTCACAACGAGGGAGAGCGTTGGAGTCATCAGAATCTCTAAGAAGTTTCTTATTTGTTTTTTATATTTTTATGTGTTAATTTAAGTTAGCTTGGTACGAGCCTTAGCCTCAATTTTTCTTCCTACATCTCTTCGTTATTGTTTTGGTATTTATTCCGAATCATGTGCCGACATGTTTCATCAACTTTTTGGATAGCATGCCGTTATACACAAAAGAAGTTACCAAAAATACAAAGGCGATATAGACATTTTTCTATCTTTTTGGAAAGTGGTCCCAAAAAGAGGAAGAAATATTTAGCTTTATCCGTACAAAATTATTGTTGGATCGTGCAGTTGTCGCTTTGAAATTTATGCATAAATGTAGAATTTAGAGTGCTTTAAGATTTGTATATAGTGCGATCGAATGAACGATGTTGCGGAGGATACAACCTGAATCGTGTGCCGACATTTTTTTTTTGATTAATTGTGATTTTTCTCAATCATTGTACTTTTTTTTAGTAACTATTGGTTTTGGATTTGATCCTCAAAATATCTATGCTGTGCCTGTGCTCACCGACGAAATAGCAAAACTATAAAAATATAGAAAGCTTAAGAGTCATGCTGGAACAATTAAGGATTTTTTTTGATTAATTGTGATTTGTCTCAATGGTTGTACCATTTACTGTAGTATCCGGACTCTCAGGATTTGATTTCCAAAATATCTATAATTTGACAACTATACTCGAATCATGTATAGGTAGATACTTCTTGTGAGGATCCATATAGGTATGTGTTTAGTCTTATATCGGTTATTTGCTTGGCAGATCTTGGATACTTTTACAGGATCAAAGAACTAAATATTATCTTCTAGCTAGTCATTTTGGATGAAATCCTACATTGTTACATATAGTATCAGAGCGGATCCGGCCCATAATCTATCTCGACTAGGAGATGCGGCAACACGAATCTATTAGGGTCAACCACAAGCCGATCGTGATGCTTGTGATTAGATTTGAATAATTTTGAACCCTTAACCTGACGGAGACACCAAGAAAAATAACATCAGTAGTATGGACATGAGATATTTAAAACATAACTCATTTATATGGCTAATAATGGACTAGGTTTAGACTTGCCAAGCTTATCTAGAATTCCGCTAGTAGTGATGTTACTATTAGCACCGTTATTTTGTCATTTTTGTTTGCTGCTTTCCATGGAAATGGCAAATAACAGATGATATAGCATCTATCCTCTATCAGGCAAACAGCAAATTAACATTATTTTCTGATCCCTATTATACTAAGACTTGTTAGTAAATCTTCCTTAACATATTTCATAAGAACTATTGAGTAACTAAATTCCATTAGGAACTAGTAAATACTTTTCAATCCATATGAGATACAGCAGTTCTTATCAATTCTATGCAAGGTAGGGAAAGGCATTCATATGGCTACCCTGCAACTCTTAACATTTCGTTGGGAAAGGCATTCAAAGGCATTTATGTCCAGAGTGACTGCCAGAAGAATGATACAATTTTGAGTATTTTCATTGTAGTATTTAGAATGTAGCTTTCCAAACATCATTGTTTTCTTCACTTTCATTTCTGCTAAAATGTTCGAGGTATCGATTAGTGCTGTTCGCTCAACTTTGTATGGTGTATCTCGCAAATTCCCTTGGAGGTACATTAATCCCTTATGCTACTCGACAGGAAGAACTTTGACTGCATGAAATCAGCAGATCCTAGTATTCATCCAAATTAGGGTTTCAAACATTTTGATCTACAAAGTTAGGGTTTATTGATCGTTGATCAAAGATTAATTGTGCTATGAGGCGATCCATGGCAGGCACGATGAACGCGAATATTGAAGTTCAAGTGACAGTTGAGTTGGTCGCAGCTTGATGCTCCACACCATTCAGCATTTCATGAGATAGAGAATGATTCCGAGGAACATGTGAGTGTGAGCAAGCAAAATACCAGGTTAGAGAGAGCCATGAAATCTACCAAGGCCAACATTATCCTCCTCTACAATTTTCGAAATCTTGGGAACACCTGTTCTGAATTGGATCCGTCATATTTCATGTTGAGCAAGCCATTGGGTTGTCTAACTTTTAGTTGGGGATCAAACTCGTAAATTCAACCAAATATTTTGATGAAACCAAGCTGCAGGAACATTTAATAATCCCTCATCTTGCCAATTTGTTACAGGATGATGATTACATATATTCTCATATATATCAACATTACATCCTAAAATTTACCTCTTCTACACTCTTTAATTAATTAGATTTTGTTTATTTCATGCTAACAGGTATGGAAACTTAACCTAGTCATCAATCTAACAACCAGCATTTGACTATAGTATACTTGTATTAAGTATTTAACTACTAAATCTTTAATTATGAGCTTTATTAGATTCCGATGGCCTGTAGAAATAAACTTTTCTGCTAACATATTTACATCGGAGTGATTGGCGCTTCTTCACATCAATGATATTTGCATAGTTGAATAAGTTGTAATCACATTTCAACTTAACATAGATCAAATGAAATGCCAATGCAAAGGGTTTAGGAAAGATATTAAAGAAATTGGATCAGCTCTTTAGCGTGTTCTCACCTTAAGCCACTTACAATCGGCCCATGTAGAAATTGGTCGCATTTTTGTCATTGCATCATGCCATTTACAATCATATTGATAATAATTCCATCATTATTCTGAGCAAATAATTTCAACTTAGCAGCCCGAAGAATAAGAATGGGTTTGCAATCATCTACTCTGTGTGAGTCGAATTGAGACATCAAAAGTTGTGAAGAGTGACATAGCTAGAGTTAGGTTGGGCTTTGCCCTACTCATTTGCTCGCAAAATTAAAATACAAAAAGATAATAAGAAGAGTCGCATGTATAAAGCACACTGTAATTGTTCATAAAAGAATGTTGGTTAGCCAGCCAAATCACACATATTTGCGCCAAATGAGTGTAAATTTATATATATACATTTTATTATCTCATATAGCATATTGTAACATCAAGGTCCAAAGACTGAGAGAGAGAGAGAGAGAGAGAGAGAGAGAGAGAGCCATCCAAAAGCCATCACTGTACCCGTCCGGGTTTAGCGAACCCAAATCCAGAGGGAGAGAGCGAGCCTTCCAAAAACCATCACTGTAGCCGTCGAGGTTTAGCGAACCAAAATCCAGAGAGAGAGCGAGCGTTCCAAAAGCCGTTACTGTAAGAGGCTTCCGAAAGCCAGATACAACGAACCCAAATCCAGCCGTCTATTCCCTCCCCTTGGCGTGAGAATCTCCTAGAAGCCACCTGGCCCCACCAGCAGCCCTCCCGATTTAAATCCGAGGAGAGCCGTTAGCCGCCTCGCCCCCTTTCCCCGCCCCCTACCCGGCAGCCAACCAACAATTTCTCATGGAAGAAGAGCCTCCCAAAGGAGGTGGAGGGAATGGAGAGACCAAATACCGAGGCGTCCGGCGCCGACCGTGGGGGAAGTATGCGGCGGAGATCCGCGACTCCGCCCGGCATGGTGCCCGCATCTGGCTCGGCACCTTCAACACTGCTGAAGAGGCTGCCCGGGCCTACGACCGGGCGGCGTACGCAATGAGAGGTTCGCTCGCCGTCCTCAATTTTCCTGATGAAGTCCCTTCTCGGAGCACCGGGTCGGCATCCACAAGCTGGTGCACGGCGGGGGAGCAAGGGAACCAAGTGATTGAGTTTGAATACTTGGATGACAAGGTGTTGGAGGACATGCTGGACCATGGGGAGAAGGGTGGCAAGAAGAAATAAAAGGCTGTGTGTGCGTGTGTGTGTGTGTGTGAGAGAGAGAGAGAGAGCGATTTAAGCCCTTGCTTTTTAGAACTGAATAGTTTTGTCTGTTTGTACTGCACTGTTACTCCTATATATGTCTACCTCTCTTTCTTTAGCTCTTGGCTGGTTTTCATAATGCCAATAAAAGTTCCTTTCTCCCCGCCAAAGGTTGTGTAATATAACTTGTCAGAATGCTGGCAATTCTGGTGTTTAGACGAATGCAATTAAGGTTGGAGCTCCAGTTACTATCTAAAGAGATATGTGTGCCTGCACGCACGCTTATGCGACACGCATGTCTTTGCATGTGTGCGAGTGCGTACGTGTGTGTGTGTGTGTGTGTGTGAGAGAGAGAGAGAGAGAGAGAGAGGGGGGGAGAGAGTGAGCTGATGGGTGATGGGGTTGTTAAAGCTATGGTACTATTTGAAGAGCTAGGTAGAAAGTCCTTTTCCATTAGATGGACAAGAGACTAGGTGAGACATATATATCAACTTCATGAGCAGTAATTAAAGAGCAGAGGAATGCCACTTCCATCATGCTAACCTGCTGGGGGTCTCTCTCTAGCTTTCTTGACTCTTCATCGCATGGAATTTATTGCACGCTAAGAACGTTTGCTGCAGGCTTTTTATTTTTATTTTTTGTGAGAGTAGGAGGGGCTAATCCCAGAGGTATCCCAAAGGCTTTTAAGCAGTCGTGCATGTAAACCAAGGGTTTACATGCACTTGAGCCAAGGGGAAGAATTAAGAAGGGATCTTGCAAGCTTCAAGCATTAGGTGTTTCCTCAATAAACTTAAAAGCAACGCAATACAAAAGCCCCATGCTTTTGCTCGCATTGGTTCCATATATTAGTTGGATGAGCAAATGAATAAAAGCTAGTTTGGGACGTGAATAACATATGCCTTTTTGCAAGAAGAATTCACGTGTTATAACCTCGCCGTACTACTAAATTCCTTGCTCCACCAAGAACATCGAATGACAAGTTCTGATGTTCAAGATAGAGAAATTCCCCCTACTTCTCATTGCCGTTAGGCTAAAAAAAGGATTCCGAGGCAAGAATATAATAGCCTTTGGTTTATCTGATTTTGAAGAGGCGAGAAACCGTACCATTATTTAATAATACAATAAGAAGAGATGGAGATTATGTCATGCATCCTGTCATTTGACAAGGTGCAGTGGATGCAGCGCGTATCAAATCCTTTGACTTTTGGAAACACATAGGTTGAGAAATTGTATCCTCCGCCATATGCACCTCGCCGGACACCATAAATCACATCATTTTATTTTTATAAATTATATTTATTGTATGCTCGTCTGAATGATTAGCCTATAAAGTGAAAGGGAATGATTAACATGATGCACGATAATATTGATGCATAGGATGCAGGATATAACTTTTCGAATAAATAAAATAGTTGTACATTATTGTTAGATTTACAAAGTTAACATGCTCTCTAGATTTGGAATGTGATTAAAGTTATCTAGAAAAATTCAGTTTCTAGAAAGGTGAGGCATATATTCTTATATGACATTCTAGTTTAGAAAAGAAAATTTCTGCACCACACTATCATATTCACCATTCCATTCTCCGTCCAACATGGCATCTCGTGGATTGATTGGAACCAATCACCTCCTGCCATGTCGCTAGGAATCAAGCCAGCAAATAAAATAGTACGATATAAGATTTTTTTTTTTTTGGAATATAAAATATAGGATTACTACTTTGAATAGCACTTACTTTTTCTTAGGTCCATTATATTGAAATTCTAACCTACGAAACCCCCAGCTACCCTCACCTTTATGCGGGCAACTTGGCTTTCAGAACAACGGCTCTTCAAAGCCTTAGCTGTCCCATTAGTTAAAGTGGAAGATTATTAAGAGCTTGTTTGGATGATTAGACTGAAAATTCTATTGCATTCATAAAATTGGACTAGTGTAATTAACTAGCAAAATCATAGAATTGTAGGTTGGGCTAGACCTATATTCATAAGAATCGAGAAATAGCTTTGGTATGGGCCAGCCCATCCTACAGGGAGAAAAAGATCTCATCGGATCTATTTTTTCTCTATAGGATTTGGGTCGGCCCACTCCAAAGTTGTTCCAAGGTAGTGATGAATATAAAGTTAACCTAGCCTGTAATCTTATGATTTTGCTTGTTGTACTGACTCAATTCACAAAGCCAATAAAATTTTCAGCCTAATCATCCAAACATGCCCAACAGTTTTTCTTAAAAGAAGAGAAAGTCTGTTTCCTACCCTCTATCTTATAGCCATCTCATTCCTACCTAGGAAGGAGCTTAGGCCCTGAGTCTGTGCCACTACTTATGAAATAGGGAATTTATATATATGAATGTTGAAGCAATGACTAATGCCTATCGGACCGAACTTTGATGATTGAAATTGTTAAAGATGTCGGTGAATGTTAAAGCAGATTATATGTACAATGGATATGCCTAAATAGATGCCAATATAAAAAGGAAAAAGCTAGAGATCATCCCTCGTTCATTGTCTTTATATAGAATTCGGTGGTTTCCATCAAAAAGATATGAAATTTGGTGATTAGTTGATGGTAGATGAGGTTGGACTGATGGTATCGACCCATTTTTATATGACCCTAATCTTTGATTGCCACATCAGCCTATTAAATCGAGCAGTGATTTATTAGATGATTAGTAATAGTGCTCGTGAAAAGGATAAACGTACGACAATGAATAGATGAAACATCAAAAATAATCCTTCTAACTTGCAAGTAAAATTTGTACGATGCATTTATTTTTTTCCATGATAGACTAAAATTGGAGATAATTTGGTCAAAGAATCTCATTAGTGACTTCTTTGCATGCTAGAACAATTTGAACAAAAAAAAAATGGATTTATACTCATGCACCACAAGAGTTTTACTTCTTTTACCTCGGCCAAACTTGGAGTTAGCGCTAAACTAGGTTTTGTACACTATACGCAGGGATAGCGGATTTACTTGAGATCATTTTAATGCCCTATTTTCCGAGCAGCTCAATAGGAACCACTCTGTGTTCGACACTAGGATATTGTTTCTTAGGAAACTGTTTTTAGTGATCGATTGAGTTGTTAGTATACCAAATTGATCATGTTGAATAATAGCAGGGATAGGTAGATCGAGACAATGTTCAATTTTGCCTTAGCAAAAGGTGTTAACATTTCTAATAGGACGAGAACATTGCAAAGAAAGCAAAAAAGAGTTGATAATACACATGTAAAGAAAGAAAATAATAAAAATTGATTATATGGAGATTAATTGAGTATAAGACAATAATTCTTCCAGTTGAAATAGTCATAACTTTAAGGAATTAAGATGCAAGAAGTTCATTGAGGCTAATGAAACTTCGTTGTGGTTGCAGATAACAATTGGTTTGTCAAAAATGTTGGAGACGTCCCGGCCATGGTTTGATCTTCTTTTTAAAACAAGTAACCACATATGATTGCAAGAAGCTACCTCCAAAGAACTACTTGGAATCATCGGTACCCATGTTTCCGGCAACTATATCTGGTTTCTAAAACTGCTAATCAGCATTTGATCCAACATACCTAGCTTTTACCACATGCACTGCTCATCGAATCTTAGTGCTCGATGGACTTGATACGATTGCTTGCCCTATATCGGTGCTTGAAAACTATTTTGTGTGCGGTAGAATCGGCTTCATTTAGATAAAGGTGAGACTTAATTAGCCTCGTTGATAAGTTAAAGCTATTATATGCTATGTGGCTTAATCAATTTTGCAATAAACATGTATGCAGTGGGATGCACAAAACATTTTTGTCCTATGTCCTTTCATGTTGATTTGCTTACGTATTATTGTTTGTGCATACGATGATTGTCCACATATATAGCTTGCATGCATAAAATCTGTCACACTATTTTCATAGAACATATATGATGAGTGGTTAGTTAGAAGCCATCATGTTAGTGCATGAGAGTATGCATGCCAAGGACTGAACTTGGGCATAACAAGTTGTAGCAGCCTTTTTAGGAGCAATAGAGATGGCAGGCATTGGGTGCGTTTGTAGGAATGGATTGGGAGGGTTATGTACACATTAATTCATACATGGAACCATCATATACATATTTATGCTTCAAGAAGATCTCCTGTGTGGGCCAAAAAAAAAAGAAAAAAGAGATGAAGCCATTTGATTATTGAATGGTGAATATATTCTTCTTGTGGTTAAAGCCTATAATGACTGAGGTCTATGAGACAATGGGCCAATCTACTCTAGAATGTTCCTCAACAAAAGCTTGATGTTTTGGAGTTAGTCTGCCCTCTAAAAGATGACACAATTCTTTTTTTTTTTTGTTTCTGTTCTAGCTTATACACAGCTAATAGATTGCTATCTTCTTTGCTTTCTCATGGGTTTGTTTGGTTACAACTGACAACTGCAGTTCTGATCTAACAAACTTTCTACTTTCTATAACTCATTCTCTCTGTACTTACCAATTCTTTTAAAAAAGTATTGGATGACTTTTGCCTAAAAAAGTACTTACCTAAATCTCGTCTGTTTTCTGGATTTGGAAAAGTGTTAATTTTCAAGAACACAAATCTTACGATATGTTGGAAATCTTCTATGATAATCATCCACGCTTTAAACATATCTTGATGCCTGAAAGTTGGATAGACTGGCCCTTACGTAATGACTATATTACCTTAAATTTTTATGAAATACAAGTTGCTCAATGAATGATAAGAAAACTAATGTTCACCTATACGACACAACTCTAGATTTCATTCAAGTCAAGGAATATTTTTACCTTCTATTCTAAATGAAACGGAGTAGCTATACTCTAATTCGTATTATGGATAGGCCTAAAAAAAGGCTTTATTGCTATTTTCGAATGTGGAAAAAATTATATCTATTTTGTATGAGCAGAAATAAAAAAATGAATCAAAAGAGTTCTGCACCATAAACTTTGTACCGCGTATATCACTTAGACCGACCTCGGAAAGTGATGTAAGCTAGAGTGAAAAAATAGAATAAATATTTTTATGGTCAACTAAAAATATAAAAATTATTTTTAAAAATATTATATATTTAGGCATCAGCTTTTTATCAAAAAAAAATATTTTAGTAAAAAAAATTACCGCGGACCGGACGAGCGCCCGACTTTTCAACTGAGGGGCCAAAGTTCCACTAATTCCTTTCGGCAAGCCTTGTGCTTCACTTTGGTCCTTTTGCTTGAATCATCAAACTTTCAACACCAGTCTTATTTCCTTGGAAAGGAGCTCTTAGGTCACCATGTTTGTGGCTAAATTAAATAGCCTGCAACGCCCCTCGGACTGAACTTGTACGTACGAGGAGAGGAGAGAGGTTATCAAAAAAGTGGACATATGCCCTGCATCTGGCACGCATCAGAGGTGGGGTTGTCACGGTCCAACATCATCGACCTTAGGTTCAATGAACCAAGTAGGAATATTCTAGGCGTTGCAAAGCACTGGGGCCACCACCTCATCCATTAATTGCCACGTCAGGCTACCGATAATCCTATGCGGCCACCTCCCACATATGTCGAGGCTTAAAGCCTCCATCCAACTCGGTATCTCTAGTTAAGATGATTTCATCAATTATATGAAACAATCTCATGATAGATCATATTCTTTTTCTTGGTGTCGTGTTCTCCCTATCATATAAGCGGCTGTGGATGGATATCCACTTGGATTTGGTTTCCTCTCATCGAGATAGGGACAAGCAAAAAAAGAATTTTCATAATTTATGAATTATTTTCAGTGGTGAAGTCTTCCAGTGACATATTTCGATCCTCTTTCTTGTTATTTAAAAAAAATGAGCCACCAATTCAAATACAAGATATTATTATTATTACCTGAACAGTTAGACATTCAATCCATAACCACGACGGCTCAATTGCAATAACGAAACTCTGGAGGTTAGCTGCTACGGTATAAAAAAATTTCGAATAGTTTATAATGAGTGCGATCGTACTTTATTTAATGTTGGCATTTTAATAATTACGAGATGGTCAGGTGTCATTCCAGCATTCCTGCAAGATATCTAAGCTTCCCCAGTTGCAGTCTCGAAGAAGAACTTAAAATATTCTGCTTTACTGGGACTAATTTATATGTAAGCCAGCCAAGATCAACGCTGTTGTTAATTGTATTCCTTAAAGTATGGCTTGCCGTGGTGTCATGATGACGGCGATGATGGGACGTGTTTCGTTGTCGGACCCGGCCGCCGGGATTCATTGACCCACGTGCGCTTTTAGAGTCCTACGGTCCCGCTCCCCATGGCGGCGACCTCAGCAAGCCTTTTATTTTTCCTGTGTCCCTGCTCCCGTCCCCATGTTCATCTGTTCGGGTATAAAAGCCGCGGGCTTACAGCGTTCGAAAAAATCCACGCTAACCATCTCAAATTGGAGAGCAAGAGAGAGAGAGAGAGAGAGAACTGGTTTCCCCTTCCCTTTTTGCCGATGGATCCTTCCTACTTTCAATTGCAAAGCTACGAAATCTCGTCCGGATCCTCGGCAGGACCGCCGGACCCTTTCTCATGGTGTCGGCTCGAGGAATCGCTTCCTTTCGATGCGAACGATTCGGGGGAGATGTTCTTGTTCGATGTGCTGATGGAGGCAGCCACAAAGGAGCGAGAGCCCCTCAATTTGCTTCCAGCCAAGGGCGATGAGACCGAGTCGAAGAGCGGCGACGAGCACAGGTCGAAGGAGAAGCCCTACCGGGGGGTGAGGCGGCGGCCGTGGGGGAAATTCGCAGCGGAGATAAGGGACTCGACGCGGCACGGGATGCGGGTGTGGTTGGGGACGTTCGATAGCGCCGAGGCCGCGGCCTTGGCCTATGACCAAGCGGCATTCTCGATGCGGGGGTCGATGGCCGTGCTCAATTTCCCGGTGGAACGGGTGCAGGAGTCGCTCCGGGGGCTCGAGTGCGGGGAGGAGGGCTGTTCCCCGGCGGTGGCGCTGAAGAAGAAGCATTCCATGAGGAGGAGATCGGTGAGCAAAAAGAGTCAGCTGAAACAAGTAAGTTTAGATGATGTCTTTGGAGTTGGAATACTTGGGGAGCAGAGCTTCTAAAACCATCGGAGATTGAAAAATTTCTTAAATCTCTCCCTCCCGTTATTCTATTCTGAAATTTTGGGAACCGCTTGCATTTGATGCATGAATGTTTGTTAAATATTTGTGTAATTAGATCCGTTTTGAGTTTTTTTAAGGCAACTAGCTTTCAGCAAAATAAGGACTCTGTTTCATGGACATATTTCTATAGACCGCCAACAATAAAAAAATATAATTTCAAAATACGATGAGACTTTAGTGGCATTGGCATGAGCATTCAAGTATTATCGCAGTCTATCAAGATAGAGACAGCTTATATATAAGAGATTTTTCTTTTCAATTAGAAAGACCGACGGGGTCCCAAGTAATCGGCACCCTCTGTGCCAAGGTGATGTTGCAATTGTATATTATGAGTCTTCGCATCCAGTAGCTAACTTGTTGATCTTAGCATGAGGAAGGAATTGGGATTTCTTTTTGCAAAAATTGTGTTATGTAATAAAATAAAAATCATTGCAAAGGATTTTGCTCTCATGAATAGTGAAAGAAAAGAAAGTATCCTGAAGAGCATGATATCCAGCTTGGTATATCAATTCTCTCCATCAACGCTTATCGTCAAATTTGTAACTTATTTTTACAACTTGTGCGGATATCCAATTTTGATAGGCTAAAAGAATCTAAATGACGTTTCTCCATTTAAAACCAACATCTAACATCGTTGCCTATTGTTCTTTTTTCCTTTAGCTTGCATTAACGATCATATGAAATCAAAATTATTTTGTGACAACTAGGGGATCTAAATGCAAGAGATATCATAAAAAATGGCCTACATATTCACTCTAATGATTTAGCCTGGATTCCAAACAGGCCACTTCACTCACCTAACTTCGATGGTACATGGATGTCCAAGTGAGGTGAACCTCTTAAGGTTGTTGGAGTAGCCTTGGTCCATTGTACGTTAGCTTTCATTTTACCTTGTGCTGATCACATTTTGAATGAAGGAACATGACAGTGCAAGCATTATTGAAACGTTAAATGTTGATTGCGTGCTAGTAACGCTTCTAAAATGCTTCTCAATTGAATAAATTTTGGATGGCTAAGCCTTCCTCATCTCAAAATTAGAAAAAAAAAAAACGTTTCTAAAATGCATATAAGTGATGATGTAATCAAGAAGACCGGCTCAAATCCAAGAACTTTGGACCCCGGTGTTTTGGTTGGAAAGTAGTGGGCTCAAAAGGAACATGAGGGTCCTTTTCCGGTAATACGGTTTGGCACGAGCATGAAAATTACGTGCGCGCATGCGTGGGTTCCAATACAACGAATCCAATATTGCCTGCTTCCCTCGGCAGTCGGGCAATCCACATTGACGATAAGGCTCATCTGTCAACTCGATAAGACAGCCAAGTAGAGCTTCAATAATGCAGGACGGCAGTTTGGACCCCTGCAATTTGGGATGACTCTGAGAGCATTATAAATAGCATCAAAGCGACCCATCCTATAGGTTTGTTGAATTTGATAACCAATTTAAATATTTATAATTAAATTTAAATAAATTTAAATTCTTAATCTGATAAAAATGTCAGAACTTAAAAAAAAAAAAATATACGAAAATTCATACGAACATGTATTTATGGATGCACCTACATGAAAGTTAATTAGAAACCTCTTATTCTCTTATCTTTCAAACTCTTGTATTATTTAATAATTTCTAAACATGTGTTACACTTGTCCAGTTACTAATATCTTATGTAACTAATTGATGTCATCCTATCTCTCAAACAAAAAATTATTAGAACCCATCTGTTGGTTCCTGTGAGTTTCCTAAACCAACAAGAAGCCACCAGAGTTCTCACTTTTCAGGCTTCATTTAGGCCATCCCATAATCAAGGACCTTCTTTTCTTATTTTTCTTGGCAGATTCATGCCCTATGGTTGATCTTCTGTCAAGGGGATTGTGTCAATCTTCCATCAAGAAAGGGAATTCAAGTAAGTCAAGCATTAATTCCCCATTTGTCCTCCTTCGACACCCCAAAAACTGGCCTGATGCCCCACATCAGCACAATAATTACCATCCTTCTGCAGTTGAAGCAAGCCTTTAAATCACCTCCACCAGGCCCCCAAGTGCAAGCCAACGGAATGGAAGACAAGCAAACAATCTCGTTGACCCCCAGTACATGCCAACGGAATGGCCAGAGGTAGAAGACGGCAATTTCTAGAGGGAGCTGCAGCTAATTAGGTACAACTTTACCAGATTTGCACGAGAGACAAAAGAAGAGGAAAGACCGGTCCAGATTTACCAATGTCATCGGAAGATTGAGATCGCTTGACTTGGCAATTCATGGGAAGAAGTTTACCGGTCCAACAACTTAAGGGACAATGGTGTGGATCATTCCTTACTTCGAGACATCTTGGTGATGGTGAGGAATGGGGTAGCTTTCTAGGCTAAGCATACATTTAGAAAGGCAAACGAGACTGCGAATTGGGTGGCTACCTACGTAGTCAGCCATTCCGGAGGCACCATGTAGGCCGGCGAGGGGGAGCTGCCTCGAGCACTCCATAATCTTTTATTTTCCGATATTATTGAATGTATTCATACTCGTGTTGTATGAAATACTCGCTTTAGCGCAGAAAAAGAAAAGAAAAGAAAGAAAAAACAAACAAACAGCTTAGGGGACTGTCCGGTCCTTGTTAAGCTTGGCTGGATGCTCGTCTCCTTTGATGGGGGAATAATAAGGTGACATCGGGCTACAGATTCAAATCAATAAAGCAATTGGCTGGACTCGTACAGAAGCAGAAACATTTGAAGGGGAGGTTCACCGAGAGAGCGCCTTTAGGCCGAGAGAAATGGGGGTCTCATCCTAGTTTTGTACCAAGTCCGCGATCCAATAGAAAAGGCCACTTCAATCCTATCTAGAAAAGCTAGTGGATGATGAGTAGGGAGCAAGTAGGTTGTGAAACTTGGACTGAACCCATACTCCACTTGGCTCATATCCGAAATCAAGAATCGCCAGTTTAGCATGAGCCCCTGCTTCCATGTCAAGACTCAATTTCCGATCTATATTTAGATATAAATCTCACAGAATCATATTCGGTCCTGAATTGACCTTATATGAACGACATAAATAAAAATTCAAAAGCTTGAACCTAAATCTATAAATCATCGGAGTGACCCACTAGGAGTTGAGTCTAAATCTTAAAGCTGATGCCAGCTTACTCTGGCCCAAACTAAAGCCTGGCCCCATCTGCCCACTCGTACCCTGAGGATGTTATCAAATTGCTCGTTGAACAAAACGAAATGGAACTGGATAGCCTAGGAATCCAGCCATTCGAATTCTAAGCAGGAACGTAGGTGCCAGGCCAGTCCAATTGCTTGAGAAATTTTTTTATTGCAGGGTACCCGGACCATGAAAACAAACACGTGCGCAATTGGTTCGGGTCGCCGTAGTCTCAGACTACTTGTGGTGCAGTGGGCTTGTCGACGTCTGACGGCCCAGCTCGTGGCTCTGAATTAAATCATTTTGGGCTGGACCATTAACTCACCAGCTCCATTCAGGCCTAACATCAAGCTGATGATGAGCCGGGCCTTGGGACTACACTTTGTTCATCGTTAGTCGGATTGTGGATCGGGCCTATTTAAAAATTATTTTTTTCATTCCCAAACCCAGCCTATGATCAGCCGTATCCATGACCTACTCCCTTTCTCCCTCTCTGTGCTGAGCTGAGCTGAGCTGAGCTGTGCAACAACGAATATTCTTTGTTGGGTGAGGAGGAAAGTAATATTCCTTGAAGAGATCATCGAGAAAAGAAAGTAAAGATAAGGGTCCGATCCAACATACATCACTTCTTAGGTAAGATTGTTGGATTCTCATTAGCTTCTCAAAATAGTCCTCGGAGGAACGACAATATGCCCTACCTGAAGAGAGAGGCTTATTCCTTTGTATCAGTTTCTTTCCTCTGATTTGGCAGGCTGTACTCACGTGAGAGTAATATAAATGCCAGTTTTACCAAAAAAACAAAAAAAAGAGAAAGGCTTAGATGGAGATAGTGCATGGGAGAATCCAACTTCTCCCAGTTGGTTTATTTCTTGGAGGTAATCTTCCATCTTGTACTTCACAAAGCCGAGATTGAAGCCGTTTAAAGAGAAGGATGGGCTCTTCCTTACAAAGATGCCTGCCGAAGGCAAGGAGCAATAGTGGCGGCGAGTGCAATCCAGTGCGAAAGTCAGGGCCCTTCTCAACGGACCACCTCCTCTTCATAACTTTTTCAACACGGATAGCCTCAGTCACATTGACATGCAAATTCTCTATATCCCTACACCCCACCAAAAGTTAAAATATGTTTATAGCGACCCATGAGCTCATCCAAACAGGCTAACTGAAAACGTATTATTTAGATTTTTAGATTTTTTTGACCTACAAAACATATATGCAAGGGCTCTCGTATACTCCTCTCCAGTTAAGTTTTAGCATTCTCTCTCTAAAAAAATTTATACTGCAGCACCCGCCGAATCTTAGTAAGGCCTTGAGCCAAGTCCATTATATTACCATTTATCACACTTCAAGACCCTTTTCTAGTAAAAAAATATAACAATCAAATATTATTTAGATTTTTTAGCTTTGTATAATTAATTACAACCAATATAGAGTTGAGAACTTGCTCGCATGGATGCTCGCACCACTTATCGGATTTTTTTTTTTTTATAATAATGAAAAAAATGGTACGTAGCATAGAGCTCCAGTCATTTGCAAGAACATAATTTAGCATTACTCACATATTTTCCATTAAGATAATGGCTTGTCAAAGGTTCTCATTGTACTAGCAAAGCCAGATACATAGCAGTACACATGGCGATCGAGGCCTCTCTAGCTAGTAGCAGGAAATCATGTCATGCATACAGATACAAGCATTACGTTAAAATTATCAAACATGCCGCGTTTATATTTTATATAACGTCTAAGGAAGCCTCTTATTTGTATATCCAACCCCCATGCATCGAGCTGCAGCACAGCAGCCCTCTCTAATTCAGGTGGTCAGTGGACGGTGGCTTGTGAGGTCCCGGCGGCTTCACATGCACCGGTGGCTTCCCATATGGTTTGGGCTTAGGCTCCGGGATGTGGCCGTACCCGTTTGTAGTTTCCTTGGCATCGGAGAGGGAAGGCGGCCTGTGTCCAGGAGGACCAGGATGCTTGCCACCAGGAGCAGGAGGCTTGTGCTGGTCCACAGACGTCTTCTTCTCGTCGGCAAGAGTTGGGGGTTTGTGTCCGGTTGGAGGTTTGTGGATCGGAGTTGGTGGCTTCGTCTCCGGGGGCTTGTGGCCAGCGTCGGTGGGAGTGGTGAGAGCCACCACTCCTACGAGAAGGGCTAGAAGAAGGTATTTTGGGACCATGGCTTTTGTTTGTCTGGAAGTTTTTGGGTTTTGTGCCGTGAAATGGAGTCGGTGGGGTATTTATAGGCGTCTTTTTGGGCCATGGATATGTGGCTGCATGAGAGTTGGAATGGTAGGTGGTGGGGAGCATGGTATTGAGAGCGGCACGTTTACAGGACTTTCGCGTCACGGGTTGCATGAAATTGTCAAAAAGGACGGCTTTTGTTGTTTCAGGCGTGGACAGTAGGATATTTGAAAAATTGTAGAAGGGTTTAGTGCCGGGTTAGTGCGGTAGATAGGTAGCAAATTCTATGAATATTTTTAATTTAGTTGTACGTGTAACCTTGGGTCTCATCCAGCCTGGATGCAGGACCTCTATCAACATCTTGATGCATCACATCTTCTGAATTCATGTCATACTAGTTGTCATACATATGTGATGAATGTGCCTGAGTATACATATGGATGGGTACGTAAGACCATAGAAAAGAAAAACTAGCGGCCGCAATCCTCATTAGATAAATGCACTTCCCTCTCTGGTTGGTGATTCAACAACGGTTAACAATATCATAATATATTTACCCCTTAATGGAGAAGATGTATGTAGAATGTCAATAAGTTTTCTGCATTGCAAGAGGCTTTCCAGTGATCGATATTTATCTTTTGACTAATCAAATTTCTAAGGTAGATTTAGAAGTGACAGGGCTCAGAATCGTTTGACTTGGGAGCTGCAGGTAATCGAGTAGCCTCACAACGAAGGTAGGGAAGTGGGCCAGGCGACGGAACCGTAGCTTTAGAACGTTCCTGTTGCCTGGTTTCATGTCATTATCTGATTTGCATTCCCATGGCGTAGTGTGAGTGTCAACAATTTCCGCACTGAATGGCCCGGAGGGTTCGGCTGGTCTGTCCCTCCTTTCAACACTTTGGTCATCAAGATGCTGCCGGAAGCAATCCCCGTGAGGCAAAGGACAACGGAGCCAGAGACGTCTCACAACGCCAAAACCTCTCCTAGTGTGACTTGGGACACGGGGTGAGGCACTTCTTGTCCGTTCTCTCCTCTTTTTCCACGCAGTAGGTGCTTCCATTATTCAAAAGGTGGCACTGAAGCATTCTCATCTTCACGCCACCCCTTACAAAGTAGACGATTTGGCAACTTTCAGCGAGATTATGTTCTCGAAAGAGGATATGATCGTTTTTTTTAACAAGAAACGTACTTAAATTCAGACCGGGACCATACAATCATCTCAGACTCTCAGTAGTTTAGAAGTTATATGGGATGATGATGGGGAAATTGTATGCTATTTAGATGTTATGTTTTGAATTTTATTATCGTAAGTTGGTTATGGAGCATCACTCTTTCAATATACAGCCCTTCGTAGGCATGCATTGTCACGCCCCGGACCCGGATCCGTGACACGGCCGTGCTATTGTCGACTACCGCCCACAATAGCACGCAGCCTCATACCTGGGTAACAGGGTAGTCAAACCAACCGAATCTTTTCATATGAAAGCATTCTTAGTACAACATGCTGGTCAGTACCCAAATACAGAGCTTCTATGTAGTTTATGTACACAAAAGTATACTTGCTTTACCCCAAAAGAAAGAAGCCCTGATACCAAATTAACGTGTCTCTGACAGCTATCAGTAGTAAGGATCTGAAAGAAAAAGTAAATGAACGGATATGAGCTACACGGCTCAGTAAGTAATCATACATAATCTTACCGGATCGAACATAACGGTAACCATGTTTATGCAGGGTTTGAGAAGCTGACATGCATATTTATCTAATCATCATCATGGCATAATAGGTATGCAATTTAAAGGAGATAGCGGTTATAGCAAAATACAACATTTCATAAGGATATATTCAAAAATCCATTGTAAAACAATGTATGCTTTGGCCATGCACGTTCATAGATGTCACGGCCCGCCTGCGCAGGGCACGTGACTATCGGGCCCACATGAGGGGGAAACACGGGGCTCCCCTGCCAGATGTTGGCCGGTTCCGGGGCTTCATGCAAGCGTCCTTCACCCCTCACCGATTTTGCTTCTCCCCAAAAACGCATCTGCAGGATTTGGAAGCACCCGCCTCATATACCCAGGCTCTGAAACGAGCCTGATGATCATGCTTCAAATATCATTTTCATAAAGTATGCATATGAAACCGTGCCCCCGGCATGCCGTGGTCGTGCTCTTAAATGCTACTGCGAAGTCATTCTTGGCCACTGGCGAGACCGGCTCAGTTATTAGGCGGCCACTGGCGGGGCTGGCTCAGTCATTCTCGGCCACTGGCAAGGCCGGCTCAGTTACATTGGGTCAGTAGCTCTTAAGAGTAAATAATGCTTCGTATAGGTAGTACCTCATAAATGCTACGGCGAATTCATTATTGGTTACTGGCGGGGCCTGCTCAGTTATTAGTCGGCCACTGGCGGGGCTGGCTCAGTCATTATCGGCCACTGGCAAGGCCGGCTCAGTTGCATTCGGCCCGTAGCAATAGGAGTTCTTAGGTACCCCTTTACAAGCAATATGCAGCTAGAGCAAATCATTATCATTCTTTACACTCATGCTAATAAAAATCATAATAAGGAATTCAATTCATTTTGCATGTATCACAAGAGCTATGAAAACATAATATGTGCACAACCATTAATTATGTGACTGACATGTACCACCCATGTTCATATTTCATAACTCATATTTTAGCATGTAATGCAATCCCAGTATTTTGTAGGCATAACGGAATATAAAGCATATATCATCATATCTTGTGTAACTAGAGCATGTCAGATACACATATCGTTCTTAGCCTACAGTACATGCATAACATGTTAAATTTCATGTATGATCCATAAAGATTAGGGCAGGCTACTTACATACACGATTCACAACAAGATTAAAACAAGTTACTTACTTTCTTCACAAATCATGTATACAATTCAAATTGTATGAAAACACTGGTTCATCTTATAAAACGTAATACAAGATCTACGATAAGATTAAGGTAGATTACTTACTTTCTTCACAAATCATGTATACAATTCAAATTGTATGAAAAACACTGGTTCATCTTATAAAACGTAATACAAGATCTACGATAAGATTAAGACAGATTACTTACATCAATTCGCTTTCCAAATTGCTCAAGTCCAGGTGACAAATCCTTAATCACCTAAAGCAACATCATAGGGTTTACATTATTCCCCATTTATTTATTATAAAATCTCTTAGTTCATCATACTATGAACTTACTTGCTTGGGTCCTATCCAAGGATTTAGCCCAAATCCAATTTGAAGCCTTTGGGGTTCGATTTAAAACCAAATTGGGTCCACATGGGTTGATTGGGTTTTTAATTAAAGGATTGGGCATCGTTTATAATTGGGTCCAACCTTTTCTAGCCAATTGGGTCCTCTGATTTGGTCAATGTGGCTTATTTGGGCCTGAGTCGAGGTTAGCCCAAGGTCAATTCGACCTTCTGTCAGTTGAATTGGGCATGAATTGGGCCTGATTCACAATCAATTAGGTCTGCTGAGACCAACTCAGCTTAATTGGGTTCGGACCTGGTTTAAATCGGGCTTGTCCAGACTTAGCCCAATTTGATTGGGCTCGGGTTCAGCTTCAATTGGCTAAACCAATTTCTTATTATTGGGCTTAACGGGTTTCGGATCCGAACCCGATTCCGGCCCGTTAACCCACTCTTTTCTTTTCTCTTCTCTTTTTCTTTCTTTTCTTTTCTTTTTCTTTTCTTTTCTTTTTGTTTCTCTTTTTCTTTCTTTTTCTTCACCGTTTCTTCTTTTTTTTTTTTCTTCTCCTTCCCGAAGCTTCCTTTCATCCCGATCTCCCATTCCTCCTCTCCTCTCCTCTCCGGCGAAGGGAGGTCGATGGTCTCCTCCTCACGGGGAGGGGGTCGGACCGCGATCGGCAACGCCCGCGGCCGAGCTCTCGGCTTCCCCGGCCGAGCCCGCGGCCGAGCTCTCGGCTTCCCCGGCCGAGCCCGCACCGGCGACGCTCACGGCCGTACACGGGCAAGTCCCCTCCTCCTCTCCCTTTTCTCTCTCTCCTTGGTTCCGATCGGAAGCCCTAGCCATTTCGGCCGGTCCTCCGGCCTTCTTCTTCTCCTCCGACCGGATCTACGGCCTCTTCCTCCTCTCTCTTTCTTTCTTCTTCCCTTCTTCCTTTTCTTTTCTTTGATCCTTCCCTCCGGCACCACCGCCTCTTGCCGGAGAGGAGGCAGTGGTCCGGCCGGGGCTGGCGGCCTTGTGGCCACGCCGGTTGCCGGCTCAACCTGACCGGCGGCCCGGGGCTGCCCCCCGAGCCCTAGAGTAGCCGCAGCCGAGGCTGCGGTGCCCTGCAGGCGGCTCGGCCCGAGTGGTCATCGGGCCTGGCCTTGGGTCGCGGCCGTTCTCAGGCCGGTCCGGGGTCTATGGGTCCGGCCCGTGACCCTTCTCCCTTCTGCCGGTCTCCTCCTCTCTGTCCCATAGTTGAAACAGAGGGGAGAATACCCCACAGAGGGTTTTCCCACTCCCTAAAATTTTATTAAAAGGGGCCACTTACCTGGATTTTTGCTGGTTACCGTTGGGCAGTTCTCCCCCTGGTAGTCCCTCCTTCCTCTTGGAGCTTCAGGGCTCCTTTGCCTTCGGCTCCAAGGCTTCGGCTCTCTCACTCTCTCGTTCAGTATTCTAGGGGGTCTGTCCCTTGGGGTTGCCGGCAGAGGCTTAAATAATTTGTTTAGAGGATGAGACCCCCCCCTCTGAGAGGTCCCATCCTCTCCATTCCTCCCTGCTCCGGGACTGGCCGCCGCCCCCCTTGTCTCCGGCCCGGCATCGGCTGCCAGCAGGGGGTGAGGTAACCCTTCCCTGTCGGTCTTATCCCTTCGTTTTTTTATTTTTTTTTAACCATTATAATAACCATTATAATAATACTGCCCACAGTAAAAATTTGGGCCCAAACCCCTAACTGGGCCTACTTCTTATTGGGCCTAGTAGGTTCTGGGCCCGGACATTACATGCATGAAGTGGTGGGTTGGTTCCCTTGAATTTAGACTAGTAAAGCGCAGGACTACTTGTCCAATTATCAACTTGATTTCATACGAAGACATCAATATTTTAATTCTCGTCATCATCCCCCCGGAAATTTTTCGGGAACAGAACCGCTAACCTAAATCATAAAATCTTCTCCATGATAAAAGTTATGCAACGATGACAGGAAAAGTACTATGTTGCTTTAGAATTTAGATGTTATATTTTGAGTTCCATTATCATAACTTTAAAATATGGTGACGCTTTTTAGTATCTTAAATATAAAGTATTTTTTAAATTTATTTTAAAAATTATAAAAATCTGTATACAAAAGTATATATTAAATACATACGTAACAGAAGTCATATAATAACACATATATCATATATAAAAATAGCAAATATTTATATTATCAAATTTGATTATATTTGCGTTGTCAAACATGATTGAATATCCATTACAACTCAAAGTGCTTCCAAAAACATAAAAATATATACATAAAACTCTTAAAAAAAGTCTAAGGGCTATTAGTGGTTCATGGCATCATCATCATCATCTCTACAATTGCTAGAAGTATCAAAAATCTATAAGAAAAAAAATAAAAACTTTAGAAGTTGAGAATACAAGAATTGCAAAGTATTATAAATCATTAAGCTCATATAAAAATATGCACAATAATTATGTAAAATATTCAAATAGATATAGTTATTTATCTAAGGAGAGACAAACCTTTGCAACAAAATTGTAATTTGGTCAAGCTGAGCCATTAAAGATTATATCTCTATCTGATTTCTTTGCCCCATCTTCTCCATCTTTGTCTCCAACTTACGGATGTCTGCAGTGCTACTACTATATCTAACATTATGGGTATATTTGTTCACTCCAGACAACTGAGTGAGGGTAACTCCAATGTCATAACCCCTCAATCGACCATAACGCTCTGGTTCCATCAATTTGGTGAACACCTAAGATTCGACGTGACTGGTCTCCCTAGATGATGATGAGTCTCCAACACGTTCTGCAATAAGGGATGTAGCCTTCTCCTATATTTTAAAAAAAAGTTCCATATTAATGTTTGAAAAAATATAGTTGCCATCTCGATGGGTATGAGTCATCCTGTAGAACTCTACCTCATCAGGTTCCCTCCCATGCTCTTCCATCTACAACAAAAAATATATGTTATATGATACATCATCCATAGTACGTGATATATGGTAGAAGATACACGGTTCATGATACACATTATATGATACATGATGCATGATACATAGTCCAATATGAAGATTAAAATTTCAATTTGAAGTAAAAAAAGTCAAAGAGTTTTAATAAGACTCATAAGTATCATGATACATGGCACACGATACATAATACATAGTTTTATTAAGAAGCATAAGTATTTCAATATAAAACAAATAAATCTAACAAGGAATTTGAAATATGCCAAAGAGTTTAAAAGAAAAATATGAATTTATCTCCATACCTTACATAACTCTTAGAGCTTGATGTGTGAGGAACAGTATAAGATGCTCATGTAGCTCTACCAATTTTGGTAGACAGTGTAATATATTTGATGTGTATATTTGCAATCTATATTAATAAAAAAATAAAATATAAGATATTAAGAGAGTACACATAACTTGTCATCTCTTACAAAATCAGTAGTGAACAAGTTTTCTCCACTTATGAAGGTATACAACAGGAGGACAATTACGAGCAACCTATTCTTCTGTCATAACCTTTCCCCTGTACTCCATCTTCAACTTCTCCCTAAATTTTTTCTATTTGTAGTTGAGGGACTTCAGCACCCAGTCATGGCTTTCTAGAGAAAGCGCAAACTTACTCTACACCAAAAGTAAAGAATATTATAAATGTTAAATCAAATTATATAATTATGATATCTAGCAAATTAACATACAATATCAAATTTAATTTTTTACCTATACAACTCGCAGAAGCTTAACCTTATACGAAGAAAGCATATCATTCCACTTAGTATAGTTGAGCGGATACAGGTGATCTTTCCACATAATTGATCCTAGAAAACTTGCTAATATGCTTCCAGCGCTTTTGCTGGGCTGCCCCATTAGGTTGCATCGAATGACGATCCTCTCACCCTCACGAAGCTGTCATACATCTCTTGCTCGAGTAGATCTCTGTTTTGTCCTCACTCTCCCATTTCCATTTATGAAAAACACATGAAAACAAATATATATTCAAAACTATTAATTATGTATTAAATAAATGAAGTCAAATATTATAAAATATTTAAATTGTAATAGGAATAACACTTTTGATATTTTAATTAAATTATTCTGGATCTGAAAGCCATCCATAATAACCTCTTTGCCTAGGTAATCAACAGGAGGCTCGTACTGGGACTGGGGTTCGAGTTGCTGGTCATGTATGTCGAGGTGCTAGGCCTAGTGGGACTACTGAGACTTTGGGGACTGATTAGAAGATGATCCGGCCTGAAAATCATGAAACACTGCATCTCTAAATACATGTATCTTAGGTATACTACGCGTCTAGCCTCAACACACGTTCTGTAGTTTATATTGTGGACTGCAGCCGATGCCACATTGGACCTTTCCCCCTCATTGACTTTCCTCTCTCCCTCTATGTGCTGAGCTGAGCTGTACAACAACGAATATTCTTTGTTGGGTAAGGTGGAAAGTAATATTCCTTGAAGAGATCATTGAGAAAAGAAACTAAAGATGAGGGTCCGATCCAACATACATCACTTCTTAGGTAAGATTGTTGGATTCTCATTAGCTTCTCAAAATAGTCCTCGGAGAACAGAGAGGCTTAGATGGAGATAGTGGGATAATCCAACTTCTCCCAGTTGGTTTATTTGTTGGAGATAATCTTCCATCTTGTACTTCACAAAGCCGGGATTGAAGCCGTTTAAAGAGAAGGACGGGCTCTTCCTTACAAAGATGCCTGCCGAAGGCAAGGAGCAATAGTGGCGGCGAGTGCAATCCAGTGCGAAAGTCAGGGCCCTTCTCAACGGACCACCTCCTCTTCATAACTTTTTCAACAGGGACAGCCTCAGTCACATTGACATGCAAATTCTCTATATCCCTACACCCCACCAAAAGTTGAAATATGTTTATAGCGACCCATGAGCTCATCCAAACAGGCCAACTGAAAAAGTATTATTTCGATTTTTAGATTTTTTTGACCTAAAAAACATATATGCAAGAGCTCTCATATACTCCTCTCCGTTTAAGTTTTAGCATTCTCTCTCTAAAAAAAATTATACTGCAGCACCCGCCGAATCTTAGTAAGGCCTTGAGCCAAGTCCATTCTATTACCATTTATCACACTTCAAGACCTTTTTCTAGTAAAAAAATTGAACAATCAAATATTATTTAGATTTTTTAGTTTTGTATAATTAATTGCAACCCATATAGGGTTAAGAACTTGCTCGTATGGATCCTCGCACCGCTTGTCGGATTTTATTTTATATAATGAAAAAAAATGGTACGTAGCCCAGAGCTCCAGTCATTGGCAAGAAGATAATTTAGCACTACTTACGTATTTTCCAGTAAGATATTGGCTTGTCAAAGTTTCTCATTGTACTAGCAAAGCCAGATACATAGCAGTACACATGGCGATCGAGGCCTCTCTAGCTAGTAGCAGGAAATCATGTCATGCATACAGATAAAAGCATAACGTTAAATTATGGCACATGCCGCGTGTGTATTTTATATAACGTCTAAGGAAGCCTCTTATTTGGATATCCAACCCCCATGCGTCGAGCTGCAGCACAGCAGCCCTCTCTAGTTCAGGTGGTCAGTGGACGGTGGCTTGTGAGGTGGCTTGTGAGGTGGCTTGTAAGGTCCCGGCGGCTTCACATGCACCGGTGGCTTCCCATATGGTTTGGGCTTAGGCTCCGGGATGTGGCTAGTATCCTTGGCATCGGAGAGGGAAGGCGGCTTGTGTCCAGGAGGACCAGGATGCTTGCCACCAGGAGCAGGAGGCTTGTGCTGGTCCACAGACGTCTTCTTCTCGTCGGCAAGAGTTGGGGGTTTGTGTCCGGTTGGAGGTTTGTGGATAGGAGTTGGTGGCTTCGTCTCCGGGGGCTTGTGGCCAGCGTCGGAGGGAGTGGTGAGAGCCACCACTCCTACGAGAAGGGCTAGAAGAAGGTATTTTGGGACCATGGCTTTTGTTTGTCTGGAAGTTCTTGGGTGTTTGTGCCGTGAATTGGAGTCGGTGGGGTATTTATAGGCGTTTTTTTCGTGCCATGGATATGTGGGTGCATGAGAGTTGGAAAGGTAGGTGGTGGGATGTATGGTATTGAGAGCGGCACGTTTACAAGACTTTTGCGTCCCAGGGTGGATGAAATTGTCAAAAAGGACGGCTGTTTGTTGTCTCAAGCGTGGACGGTAGGATATTTAAAAAATTGTAGAAGGATCTAGTGCCGGGCTAGTGCGGTAGACAGGTAGCAAATTTTATGGATAATTTTAATTGAGTTGTACGTGTAACCTTGTGTCTCATCCAGCCTAGATGCAGAACCTCTATCAACACCTTGATACATCACATCTTCTGAATTCATGTCATACTAGTGCCATACATATGTGATGAATGTGCCTGAGTATACATATGGATGGGTACGTAAGACCATAGAAAAGAAAAACCAGCGGCCGCAATCCTCATTAGATAAATGCACTTCCCTCTCTGGTTGGTGATTCAACAAAGGTTAACAATATCATAATATATTTACCCCTTAATGGAGAAGATGTATGTAGAATGTCAATAAGTTTTCTGCATTGCAAGAGGCTTTCCAGTAATCGACATTTCTCTTTTGACTAATCAAATTTCTCAGGTACATTTAGACGTGACAGGGCTCAGAATCGTTTGACTTGGATCTGCAGGCAATGGAGTAGCCTCGCAACGAAGGTAGCGAAGAAGGCTAGGCGACGGAACCGTAGCTTTAGTACGTTCCAGTAGCCTGGTTTCAGGTCATTATCTGATTTGCTTTCCCATGGCGTAGTGTCAACAATTTCCGCACTTAATGGTCTGTCCCTCCTTTCAACACTTCGGTCATCAAGATGCTGCCGAAACCAATCCCGGTGCGGCAAGGACGACGGGGCCAGAGACGTCTCACAACGCTAAAACCCCTCCTGGTGTGACTAGGGACACGGGTTGAAGCACTTCCTGTCCGTTCTCTCTCTTTTTTCCACGCAGTAGCTAGGTGCTTCCATTATTCAAAAGGTGGCACCAAGCATTCTCATCTTCACGCCACCCCTTACAAAGTAGACGATTTGGCAACTTTCAGCGAGATTATGTTCTCGAAAAAGGATATGATCGTTTTTTTTTAACAAGAAACGTACTTCAGACCGGGACCATACAACCATCTCAGTAGTTTAATTAGAAGTTATATGTGATGATGATGGGAAAATTGTATGCTATTTAGATGTTATGTTTTGAATTTTATTATCATAAGTTGGTTATGGAGCATCACTCTTTCAATATACATCCCTTCGTAGGCATGCATGAAGTGGTGGGTTGGTTCCCTCGAATTGATCAGAATAGTAAAGCGCAGGACTACTTGTCGAACCATCAACTTGATCTCATACGAAGACACCTCAATAAGTATTTTCTCATCATCATCCCCCGAAAATTTTTCAGAAACAAAGTCTAACCTAGATCATAAAATCAGCTCCATAATAAAAGTTACGTTACGATGATGGAAAAAGTACTATGCTGCTTTAGATGTTAGATGTTATATTTTGAGTTTTGTACAACTCGTAGAAGCTCCACCTTATACGAAAGAAGCATATCATTCTACTTAACATAGTTGAATGGACACTAACCTTTCCACGCAATCGAACCTAGAAAACCTTCTAATATACTTCCAGCCCTCTTGAGGGGCTGCCCACTTGGTTGCATTAGATCGATGACAATCCTCTCACTCTCACGAAGCCGCCCCACATCGATCCCTTGCTCAAGTAGGTCCTTGTCTCATCCCCAGTCTCCTCTTTTTATCTACGAAAAACACATAAAAAGCAAAAAACATATTCAACACTATTAATTATGCATTAAATAAAATAAAGTGTCATGTAATAAATATATATTAAATCATAATAGGAATAGCACTATTAATATTTTAATTAAATTATCCTGAATCTGCAGGTCATCCATAATAACTTTCTTGCCTGGATAATCAGTAGGAGGCTCATGCTAGACTGGGGCTCGTATTGCTGGTCATGTATATCAGGCTGTTGGGGCTCGTGTTGCTGTTGAGACTGCAGGAACTGATCAAAAAATGATCCAGCTTGAGAATGCTGAAACTCTATATCTTTGAATCATTTTTCTCGGCGCATAATGTTATCTAATATGCATAAATAAAAATCAATCAGTTACATAAAAATCAATACTAAATAAATTGCTTATAAGAAACAATATTTATTAAACGAACATGATAAAAGAAGATAATATTTTTCATACAATGTATACAGCGTAAATATTTCTCACCAATAAAAATCAAGCATTATTCTTCTCTCCTTCAACATCCATCCTAACCAAACTTGTTATAGCGTTTAGTTTATCGGTTGGGACAATATTACAAGGCATACACTGAGTATAAGTCTTATATATTATCCTCTTGCTCCAACCCTTTCGCCATATCATACAAGTACCTAGGTTTAGTCTTAATGATAACAGTCCATTCCTTATCCTTTGAGTCTTGCAAAAAAAAAAATACTTATCGAGCTTGAGATGTAAAAACGAATAGATCATCCTTCAATAACATACTAGTATGTATCATTGAAAAATTTATAAATATAAACTCATTTGTGTCTTAGTTCAAACTTCTAGGTGAGTTTATATCCACTCAATCACCTCAAAATAATGCTACCTTAAGCTTTCCATAATAATCAAACTCATAAAAATTTATAAGAGCACCATAATAATTTTTTTTGTCCGCTTGCACCATAACTCTATTGTTTTAGATTTTTCTAAATTTTTCATTATCTTTAGTATAAAATTTAATACTTGATGGTTGGACTGGTCCACCAACTCAACGATGGATCCGCTCAACTAAAAATGACGCTGAATAAAGGGCTGCCTTGCTGCATGTGGAGCATTGCTGGAGTATAGAGATAAGAGGCTTCTCGGAGTCTATATCTCATGTATCATGGTTGCAATATAGTTCCAGTAATTGTACAAGGAGATCCTGACTTGACGAACCATGTTCCGAGAGCTCAAAGCTATATGGTGGACTATTTTCTTGTAAGAAACGCTAGCAAGGCTCTGTGAACTACCTTACCATACGCATATTTCTTCTTGTGTTTTATAGATTTGTGGCTGGCGGACTTTCAACATCAACCTGTTCTACTACTATCTCACTTGAGGTGGAGTAGACTGCTATAAATCTGTATTAAATGCATACAGGCTTTCCTTTTGGTCCATGTTTCTATATGTTACTTCGCAGTTGGACTTGTCCACTTCACGGTTGGACCGGTCCACTAGCTGACCAGTGGACCTGGGCCAACCAATAACTACTCCTCTATTCATGGCTTGTGTGATGGTTTACGGTGCCAAGCTGATGATGACTTGTGTAACAATCTAGAATCTCATCCAAATAATTTGAAACAAGCTACAACTGCTGGATCCCTTATTTTCTTTGCCATTTCACGTGTCAACTAGATGATAGGTTCGGGGCGAAACAACTTATTCATATGTCACGGTAGCTTCTTATGTGACTTAAGCCAAGGCATCGAGATGTACTTGTCAAGTTTGTATCATCGAAGGTTTGGAGCCGGCATTGGAGGTTTCGGGGAGAGCTATGACTCCTAAGAGAACGACTAACTTGAAGCAGATACAATGAAAGACAAAAAAGGCTTCACTATGTTTGTTAGAGGTGGGGGTATGGAGGGTCTCAGCTGTACCGTTCATGCAAAAAAGTGATTGATTCTTTTTTACAGTATTGACCATTGGATCATGCTCTACACAAATCTTAAATCACTCCAAACTTTCCATTTATCCACCTGCACCGATCTTGAAGCAACTATCGTGGGATCCAGTAGTGGATTCGCATGAAAAACATGAGTCCTTCTGTACGAAAGATACAACCCCTGTCCAGTTTGGGGTAATAAGCCATGCAAAGGATGGCAGGGGTTATTCACATGCTTTTTGGGTTAGTAGTATTAGTGGGCGACTGGATCCAGATGAGGCACAGATATGATCACTATTATAGGATAAGGATTAAATGTCAAGAACATGTACAATTTCCTGAGTTTGAATTTGGAGTACATTTCAAGAGAAGCACATCAATATGTTTATCGAAAGAAAGAAAAAAAAAAGGTGGATAGGTCTCAGATGTTGAACAATTGTTATTTTAGCTGCTCTCGTGGAGTTGGGCTTGAAATTTAACCTGCAGTTGCAACAATTCTTGCAGCCCGATGTATAGTTTAAGTTGGCATGAGAAATATAAATAATATCAATTGGACATGTTGTGCATGTGTCTGTGAGCATGCCTACATATGCACGCATAAATAGTTGTACTGTGCTTGGGGTATGCATAAAAAGACCTTAGCAGGTCTAACCTAGCTTATAGTCCTATGATAATACTGATTGTTCTGGCCCAATCTACGAGTCTAATAGAATTTTCAGCACAATCATCCAAATATACAATAAAAAGTATTATATTCATTAATATTTGACATAACTAATAGCAATAAGGATATACATATGGTATCGGTGAATGCTTGATATTGATACAAATCAATATATTAACCAGTAATTCAATCAAGATGAAAAGCCCAATATGAAAAAAGTCTAAATTTTTCATGGCATACGCAAGTATTACTCATCAATCCAATTTTCAACATTACTCTAGAGGGTATGATCATGCAATTATATTTTATGTGCCCAAACCATCCTTCACGTTTTTATTCTCGTTCTAAGTGATTTCGACACACAAAAATCTAGTTCTTAATGCAGAAAAAAAAAACATTAGATAGAATGAACACATGACAATCAAACATTAAAAACTATGCTCTTTATGCATTGATTTTATGCAAAATAGTAATACTGAAATACTCACTTTTCAAACTCAAATACAATTCCGTTTGCCAACCAATTAGGGAGAACCGATTCACTCGTGTGAAAGTTACACGTGCCAAAAGTCACGGACGTTGTACATGCACGCTCCGAAGAGGTAGGCGGGTAGCCGAGCGGTGCACAGTATGTTGATTTTATTGTTCACGTGTCATTTCATGATTAGCTATCATCCTATTTTCCACATGGTCCACTCGGTCCCTCACTGCTCAGCCAGAATATTAATCCACATTCACTCGTGTGAAAGTTACACGTGCCACTGTCACGGACACTGTACATGCCCGCTCCGCAGAGGTAGGCGGATGGCCGAGCGGTGCACAATATGTCCCGCTTGTTGTCCACGTGTCATTTCATGATTAGCTATTATGCTATTATCCGCATGGTCCACTCCGTCCCTCGCTACACCATATCCCGAATATTTATCAGCGTTCGAGCCGATGCACTCGCCCCGCAACTCCGGGCACTTCACCGTCCGATCAATTTAGTCGGCAGATCTGACGGCCACGATAGACTTCCCCATCCCGCTGGCACACCAAACCACTATTAAATTCAAAAAAGAAAAATCTGAATCAACAGAATCACTGCCGTCCAATCACCTCACCTATCTCCGCTCCGGATCCTTCTCTGGTCAGCCGCATCCCCTCCATGCTGTCCGAGTAACTTGAACTCCCGTCATCTAATGTAACGAGCGCAATCCTCGTAGGACTTTGAGTTCCGTGTTTAAGGCCAACAGGCCCAACGCGATTTTTAAGGACACATGTGCGTATGGGACCCCCCGGTTGGAGCTATTGTTTACACCGAACGGCGGACTCGATCTTTCTTCAGTCTCCATCCCTCGCGAGTCGCGACCAAAATAAAAAAGTCGTAAATATTCTCTCGCTCTCCGGTATTCTTCGCAGGAAGCGGGGACGGCGGGGGCGATCTCCATTTCCTCTCTGAGAGCAGGAGAAGCCCCTGCGATCGAGAGAGGAAACGAGGGAGATCGAGAGGAATGCTTGAGGAGATCTCAATCGGAGCGAGGGAAAGGAAGGGAACGGCGGCGGAGGAAAGGGGCCACCTTCTGCCTCCTTCCTCTTCCTGGGTCGATTCGTGATCTTGGCAAAGAGAAATAAAAGGGGCCTCCTTTTACTTCTGGATTTCTAGGGTTTTGTTCGATCTGGGGTCTGTTGTGTGGGGGGATGGATCCTGGTCTTCTGGATGATATCATAAGGCGGCTGCTGGAAGCGAGGGGGATTCGGCCGGGGAAGCAGGTGCAGCTCTCGGAGGCGGAGATCCGGCAGCTCTGCGTCGTGTCCAGGGACATCTTCTTGCAGCAGCCCAATCTTCTTGAGCTTGAGGCCCCCATCAAGATTTGCGGTAAATCTTATAAATCCCTCTCGATGATTCTTGAACGGGGTTTGTGTCAAAATTGTTTCACGATTATGGATTTTGGTTGGTTGTCGATGTCGGTGGGGAAGGATGGGACCTGGATGAATCAGCGAATGCCGTGATTAGATAAATTTGCTCCACTGCGATGTTGAAGGCAACGGGCGTTGAAAACATTGGGGCTCTTCAATCTAAAAAGTTGCTTATTTTTCTGTTTCTGGGTTATTGATTTTTGATATTTCTTGATCTGGGTTTCTTCCGTAATGGCTTCTTGGGAATAGGTTTTGTTTGGTTATTGGTGTCGGTGGGGAAATGTTGGGACTTTGATGAACCAGTGAATGTTGTGATGAGATGCTTGTTTTTCTTTTGTCTATTATCTGAATGTTTGAATGCGTGGTTGGAGACAGGATATGGGATTCCCAGTGCAAAATATTACGGTCCGTTTGGTATTCATTTTGCTTTCTCGTTTTCTTTTCAGAAACCCAAGAATAAAAATGAACTAGACTGAACAGCATGTATGACGAAACCCTTTCGTTATCAGAATTGTTTGTGAAATCCATAGAGATTTTGGTAGCAAGGATTTATCTATCTCAAACAAAAGAGTGAAATTAAAATCAAGGAATAGCGGAAGTTTTGTGCAAATGCTATCTTCAATATCAATTCCCACGTGGCATTCCACTATTTTGTAGAGAAAAAAAAATCACGAAAACAACACCAATGTCCAACAGGCCCTTGCAGATTATCCTTTACTTGGGTTACTAATATTGTTAGAGCTTTCTGCAAAGTGAAACTCTGGTTGCAAAGTCTTTATTGTCGTTGTCTGTCTCTGATGCTTGCAAAACGCAACAGTTTCTCCATTGTTATGTAATAGATAAAGGTAACTAAAAGAAATTTGGAATACTGTTCAATTTTAGTAACCCAGCATATCGTCAGTTCTGTGCATTCTCAGACCCATGTAGGTTCTTTAATGTCAATCATATATTAATTTTTTATTCTATATTGAAGCATATATTAAATTTTTATTCTATATTGATGCATCGTAGGTTTCATTATATGGTATGCTGCAAAATATTGTAACTAATAATTTTCTTTCATTGTATGTGGGCAGAAATACAATGTGTAGACTCAAAATTTTCAAGAATGTAGTCTTAGAGCTAGAGAAAGATGAATCTTCTTCTGCCAAATCAAGTGAAAAATCTAAACTTGTAAACAAGAAAGAGATTCTTCTTGGAGGAACATATGCATGTAGTTTGTAGACCTAAAATGAAGGTGTCTTGAATGGTTCTGTGAAGTATCTGGTGATACTGGGAAAGCTAATATATATAATAAAACCTGAAATTTAGTCTTATGTGGTTCATGAGGAGATGGAACTAGAGCATTTTGTTTTCGAGGACAATAGATGAGAAATATTTTTCTAGTATTGACTTTATACACAGCGAGACAGCTATGGTGTGCTTTTTGAAGTTATGTTTGTTGTCAGATGTCAGAAAACCCAAATGGTGAAACATAAATAAATGATCTTGGTATATTGAAAAATATTTTTTAAGTTCCCTTTTTAGTTCCTTGATTTTCTTTTAATGCCTGACCTGAAAATTCCCCATGGAAAAGACATTTTTAATCAATGTTATTGATCTCTAGTTAAGATACATTATCTATTTTTGATTTGAATGATGCTAACTTTACAAGCTTTTGTTGTTTGTCTGCTTTTATTAGAGAGAATAGCAGGCATGAAACTATGTTATTGCAACTTACATTTATTTACTCGTGATGGAAGAATGTTACTTTGATTTTCAGTGAAGAGCTTATTAGGAGAGGACAAAAAACATTGCAAAGTTATCACAATCCTCAGCTAGGAACTGTGATCTCAGACGTTAATGACCATAGAGCAATGTTTTTGGACTTTTCACATGGCTTATGCTAATAGGTTTTCCTGTATTATCTGTAGTATCATGTGTGGTAATGCATGGTTTGGTAATATGCATGGAAGGATGAAGGAAGTGCTTGTGAGGGAGTGCATGAAATGCACAAGGAGGGGTAGGCCTAAAATGACATGGGTGGAGATAGCCTAGGAGATGAAAAGGTTTTATGTTTGTTTTGTTTTGTTTTTATCTCTGTTTATGCATACTTTAATAGATTTTTCTCGGTATAACTCAACTAGCTTACATTTTATTTTAACTCTTTCAATGTAAGCAAACGGATCAGGTTTCTGCATGTTCAGCTAGATAGTTGCATGGATTGGAAGACAGAAATAACATTAGTCTTGCAATTTTCATGATATTTGCTTAGTTCCAATTCATAAAAGCCGGAATCTTCAACCAAGGTTGCCATGCCAATTCTAGAGCCACAACTCAACTCTTGCACCGTGCTCATAACACCTGCATGTCTTCTTTAGATTAAGTGTTCATCTTAACCATTATTTTGTTATGAGCTGGACATGCTTCTCATAACATATATAATGGAGTTAATAGATCATCCATGTATTGTCATAAGCTTGGTATTTGTGTTGACCTATATGTTTTTGCTATCAATTTAATGACTTTTATCCTATAATCCTACAAGTCTGCCACCTTGGAGGCACCAATATTCATGCATATCTATGGTAAAAAACTTTGAGATTGCATGAGAACTATGTAATAGCTGTAGTTCAATATATGGACATGCATATGAAATGCTTATATAAAGTTGCACATGTTTTGCCTTATATTATACATGTGCTCCACAATAGAACTAAGAATTTCATAACTTTATATTTGAATGAGCAGTGGTGTTGTACTTTTAGGAAATTTCATGTGATAGCAACCATGTTGACTTTTTCCCTATTTTGTGTCATAGATATTATCTTTTATAATGTATTCCTTACTTGCCCGTTCGTGCCTGTTAAGGATCAACATGTAACATACCCTGATTTGCAACAGATTTAGTATTAATTGGGCGTTATCATCTTAGTTTTGTCGTATCATCAAATTATGTGGTGAGGTTAACCAGGATGTTCGGAGTGTCTAACAATTTTTCAGATGTCTTGGAGACTTATTGCCTATTGATCAACTTAGTTGTTTCTGTATCAAGTGACCACTAAATGAATGGCTTTTCAAATAATGGAGAAAGAGGCTTGCATTGATCTATATCATGAATCTGTCAGAACCATTGAGATTTTGGTTTACATTTTCTTTTTAGCATGTGTAGATTGTGATAAGTTGTGTGGTATGTGAAGGAAAGTTTCTAAACTAGGATGCTGTACCATCTTTGGAATCTCCTAAGAAACTTGCTCCTGCACGTGCTTCTTAAGTGATCCATTTTCTAACATTTTTTAGGAATTCTCTTCCATGCACCTACACCTGAATCTGCTCTTGACCAGTTTTCACTTCCACACTTGTTTCTGCTTGAAGCAATGTGGAACATCAACTTGGATGGCTTGTGATGCATTTTGGCACTCAGCCTGAGTTACTGAACATTAAGGCCGTATTCTTAAATATTAGGCATACAGGACAATGATTAGACACATTAAATAATTTAAACAGAAACGAACATCCATAAATTGTACTTATTGGGTTAGATCATAAATATGGCACTATTAACTAGTGTTTTATGACCATAAGGGGTTAACTATGTGAATCGTACTGATGGATAAGCCATTACCTGTAACCTATATACGCCCTCAAATTTATAGTCTACCTCAGCCTAGGTCTTCTTCTACCTATTTTCTTAATTCTGACTTCTAGGCAAAATTGGAATAACCCTTATTCATAAGGATTGTTGGCAAAATGTTATTATATGCATTTAGATTCTTACTGATTACCAGATGAAATGAAATAATTTGTGTATTGCTAATTCTCATCTGGTTGTTTTCATAAAATTGTATTCAATTTAGTTGTAATATAAAACAGTCTTTGGTTGATAGATTGTTGGTATTATGAAATTAGTTCTATGTTTGAATTTAGTGTTTAGTTGTATTAAGTACTACGTTGCTGGTCAAAAGTATTATTTTGGTATTGGTATTCTTACATGCATTTTTTAACGTGTTACTAATTAACATGTTAATATATGTTACATCTCCAGTAGAATTTCATTTGGTAGGCTAAGATATCGTATTATATAATCAGTTCTTAGTTTTATTGTTTAAGAAAAGTTGCATTCTATACTTTTAAATGGAGTTTCCAGCGATCATAAATGGCAGTTCGATTATGATTCAATTCAATCCGACCCTTGTTTGATTTGAATCATATGACCTAACCATCTCACTTGTTTTTTTATGACTTTCCCATTAATTGGTCCTAATGCTAGACTCCCTCTGATGTACCTCATCTTGAACTTTATTATTCATCACCTTGATTATTTTTAGCTAGCAAACAAGTTACCGTTGGGAGGTATGATCTCATGCGCTTTGCTTTACTTAAGATCCTTTAGCATTCTCATTAGCTTCTTTTTTTATGTGCTGAGCTATTGTTGTAGGATATTTTTAATTTGCATCTATAAAATGCACATATTCACATATTCCGCCTTGGGAATTTTATCAAATTTCACTTTATGATTGCAGTTGTTCTTGTTCATGGTAAGTTGACATTCTGTTTTAACTTAATCAGTTGTGGAGAACTCCAGAGAGAAAATTTCAGGAATACTCATTGCTTGCAAATAGTTTGGTCTAGTCATTAATTGGGTTTGGGAAATTTGGCATAATGGTTTCTTTGGGGTCTCAGGTGATATTCATGGCCAGTATTCTGATCTCCTAAGGCTTTTTGAATATGGCGGATTTCCACCTGAAGCCAACTACCTGTTCTTAGGGGATTATGTGGATCGAGGAAAGCAAAGTCTTGAGACAATATGCCTCCTTTTGGCATATAAAATTAAATACCCTGAGAACTTTTTCCTCTTGAGGGGGAATCATGAATGTGCGTCTATAAACCGCATATATGGGTTTTATGATGAATGTAAGCGCAGATTCAATGTGAGGCTGTGGAAAGTCTTCACAGATTGTTTTAACTGTCTGCCTGTCGCAGCTCTCATTGATGAAAAAATTCTTTGTATGCACGGGGGTCTTTCTCCAGACTTGACTAATTTGGATCAAATAAGAAACCTGGCTCGCCCTACTGATGTGCCGGACACTGGTTTGCTTTGTGATCTTCTTTGGTCAGATCCAAGTAAGGACATTCAGGGGTGGGGTATGAATGACAGAGGGGTTTCATACACATTTGGCCCTGATAAGGTGACTGAGTTCCTTCAAAAACATGATCTCGACCTCATTTGTCGTGCTCATCAGGTTATAAATGCTTATTTCTTTTGTTTATTTTGCTGGTGCTGAAGTAAGTTCACTCTTTTAATTCAAAATACTTCTTGTACCAGGTGGTGGAAGATGGATATGAATTCTTTGCTAACAGGCAACTTGTGACAATATTCTCGGCACCAAACTACTGTGGGGAATTTGACAATGCGGGTGCCATGATGAATGTAGATGATACTCTGATGTGTTCTTTCCAAATATTAAAGCCTGCGGAGAAGAAGACAATGTTCAACTTTGGAAGCACAACTACAGCGAAAACTGGAACACCTCCACCTGGAGTCAAGGTTAGTGCAACTTTTCATGAAATACCTGAACACTTTCTGTATTTTTTTCCCCTCTCCCTAGTCTGACTTGTTTTTGTCCTGCAACCAGTTGTCAGCCATTATCTTTATGTCATGAACTCAATTCAGTGTCTTCATGCCATGCATCTGTAATTAAGGTTTTAGGTCCCGCTGGTTTTAAATCCCGGCGGGACGGGGTGCATTCAGGCTGTCTCGTCCCATTCCTTTGAGAAAATGGGACTAGGATAGGGTCGGGACTCCGAAACCCAAAGAAGAAGAGAAAAGAAAGAAAAGAAGGAAAGATGAAGAAAAAGAAAAAGTGAAAGGAAGGAAAAGAAGAAAAAGGAAAGAAGGAAGAAAGGAAAGAGAAAGAAGAAAAAGGAAAAAGAAATAAAGGAAATGATAAGAAAAAGGAAAGGAAAGGAAAGAAAGGAAGGTAGAAAAAAAAGAAAGAAAGGAAAGAAGGAAAAGAAAGGAGAGAGAGACTGAGGTGTTCTATTGAGATTCATGGCCGGGACCACTGCCAGGACAGGGTGGGACAGTAGGATGTCATGTTCAATGGAGAAACTGGGACACCCCCATCTTAGGGGATTTAAAACCTTGTCTGCAATGATCAAAAAATAACTTATAAAACATGAATCTTGAGGTTTGGGATACCAGATGTGGAAGTAGAAAAGATTTAAATGAGTATTTTAAATTTTGGCTATAGATATAGTTAATTATGACAAAGGAGACACCTTTTTTTTTCACAATGGCCCTATCAAGTACTGCTGATAAAATCACTAATGATAAAATCTGATCTGGCTAAGGTCTACTGGTAGGAAAAGCACCTGATGCAGATGAGGATCTCTAAGCTCTGATTATCTGAATTATGACAAACGAGACACCATTTCTTTCACAATGGCCCTATCAAGTACTGCTGATAGAATCTGATCTGGCTAACGTTTACTGGTAGGAAAAGCACCTGATGAGGATCTCTAAGCTCTGATTATCTGAATTGCATGGGAAACTTGCCGAAGTATCTACCGGCAATCCGTTGCAGGTCCATCAACTATCTCTATAGAACACTGGGTTAGTGGATTCTGTTTGGTATCTACTTATATAAGGTGGGATCTATCAATATACCGCATAATTTTTGCACTTGAATGCATAATAAGGGACTTCTAGAACACCAACTAATTAACTTGTGGGGGATTTTTATTTTCTTGTTGGGCTGTCCAAAAGATGTGCCAACTTATCGACATCAAATAAGAGGATTTGCACCATCCCTTGGAAGTGTTTTGGCATCATGTGTTTACCTTATTTTATCTGAAAGATATGGTGATCTGCATTATCCTCAGGAAGGTCAGTTCCTTTTACCTAAGCTGGGAACCACTCAAAACCCATAACTTTTTCCTCTCAATGATTGAAATTTTATATGGCTATTCAATTATGATAATTAGATTTGAAAATTTTCATGTACATGCCTAGATAATAGATCATTAAGCCTCAATATTATTCAATGCTTTATTATCGACTCTTCTGTTTTGGTTATATATATATATATATATATATATATATATATATATATATATATATATATATATATATATATATATATATATATATATATATATTTATACTTGTATGTAGGCTGTGTTTGTAGGTGTCTATTCCCAGAATGATTACTTTTTTGTGTTTTCTTTCATGCCATCATTTTCAAAGTTTGTATTTGACATTTTTCTTACGTCTGGCTGTTAAAAATAGGATGTTAGAAAAGGCTGGAAAGGGAGGAAGTCAAAAAATATGAGTTCAGAATATGTGATGCAGTCATTTTACATTCTTGTAACATCCAACATCATAAAAGCTTAATTTGCTCTGCCAAATAATTTAACAGAATTACATAGAAAGGTCCATTGTACCAGTACGTACTACCCTCTATACCAGGTGTACCTACCATACTAGTACCAACTGATGCGCAGTATGGGGGATAATACCGAGTGTTGGTACATGCCTAATCAACCCCATTTCCGGCAATATCGATACTATACCAATAGAGTACTGGTACAGGTCCGATACTAAGATTGTGAACCTTGTAACAAAGTATATAAATACCCACCATATTACAATCAATATCATGATTTTAGAATGCACTGCCCCATTGTGTCCTGCACTCGTGCATCCACTTGATCTTTCATTTAACATCTTTGCCTGTTGGATTGTATATTCTGAAGAAGCTCCATAACCAAATAGATAATTCACTCTAATTTCCTCTTATTAATTCTGACCTTTCTGTGAGCAGTCTTTTCTTGGGGCAAAGGCTTGAGAATGGGCGATCATGGTGGATGCACTGCAATCTGCTATCAAGAGCTGACCCAGGGCTCTTTCAAGGAAGTCTGAGCCTGACATTCCGCCAGCGTTGCTGAATTTTGTTCCTGGAACAGGATAGCTGGCATGCAACACGCCTTGATCTCTATGTACATTAGTTATGGGATTAGCTTGTGTTAATTGTCTCATCAGTTTCACTTTAAAGAGCCATGTGTCATCCTGGGAAATTCTCCCATCCTTCGGAATACCAAGTCTGTTGAAGAAATTAGGACTAATATATAGTCTTGGATAATGTAATAACTGATATTGCTTTGTAGACTTCAGTAAATTAGGACTTGTGAGGGCAACCCAGGGGACGACTATCTTCTCACATTACTTCTTGGCGTTGTCTTTTGCATGGGTCAGCTGTTCATTGCGTATTATCAGTGGCATCATAGGGTAACGGTTGTGCCAAGCTGCCACCTTGGCATGCTGTGTTTCACTCTCATACACAGCAAATGAGTGCCATCCTGAGTTCAGCCTTCATTTGCACCTGCCGGCATGCTGCATCTTGGGTACTGGCATTCAGAAAAGTGACAGTATGGTGGATGAACAGAATCCAGCTGCGGCGCACACGTTGGAATGGTGAAGGAAGTGAGCGGTGCAAGATTATGTAGCTATGTCTATCGCTTATGATGTCAAGTATTGTCAAAATTGGGCTGTGAAAAACTAATAGGATTTAAAATATGCTTCTGCCACCAGAAATTTGGTTCCAACGTAGAACAGGCTGTTCGCTTTCATTTGCTCCAGCGATTAGATTTGATCTCGTCATCAGCCTGCCTTTGTTCCCAATTCCTTATCAGCATGGAGTTGCAGACTTTGTATTATAGGTTGATGTTCCTGGTAATTTGGTATTTCAGTGTGGGTTTGGGTGGGCAGTCCAGTTCCGCGTAGAAATTTTTAGCATCGTTGGTTGCAGGTTTTAGTTAGGTTGGTCCCAAGTAATACAATCTGGCTGTGATTTCAGTGTGGGTTTGGGTGGGCAGTCCAGTTCCGGGTAGAAATTTTTAGCATCGTTAGTTGCAGGTTTTAGTTAGGTTGGTCCCAAGTAATACAATCTGGCTGTGAGCCGCCAGACAAAATAAAACGTCTGGCTGCTAGAAACAGAGATCTACAGAAGAGGGAGAGAATAGATTTGTCCAACTCGTTAGTTCGCCTTTAGTTTAACCATTTCGAGTTGGCCGATGAATAAGAGACATCAAATTCCCCCGTGATGTATAGCTGCGTTTGGGACACCTCTAATATAGCTATATGACTAGTCAACAAACCATGTCACCTTTTTTTTTTTTTGTTTTTTTTTGTTTTATTTGCTGCTGCCTATGCTTTGTGGTACAGGAAGGTTGGTCCTTCGTTAGCCAATCCTTTAAATTGCATGCAACTGCAGCAAGGCCTTCTTGCCATGTAAGCAGCCGTGCAAAGGAATATTCGAGTTTGCGATTTGAGGCCCGTGTCATTATGCTGGGGGCTTTTCTTTAGCGCAAAAGGGGGAGGTGAATTAACATATTAATGAATTAAATGTGTACAAATGATGTATGATACAGAAATGCGGGGAGCCACTGGCAGGGATGCGATCGAGCCAAGTTAAATAGCTAGAGGCCCAAGTTCAACTTAATTCAAAATACTCAGGCTCAAAATCCAATTTTGGATTGGTCGAGCCTTAATATCCAAATTTGAACCGATTCGATAAAAAAAATAATATTCGAGTGGAACTGTGGAACCGACCTCCTCTCGCTTGGGAGAGGGTTACAACTTTCACGCGGAAGATGGATTCTCTCCTCTCTACTCTTCCTTTGTTCGGGTGCCTGTGCTTGCATGGATCTTTATGGTATATAAAACTATGTTTTAAAATGGCCGTCAACCGTCACCAGTTGCAAGTTATTTTAAAACAAAAATCAATGAGATATAAAATATCTTCCAAAAAAAAATGAAATATCGAGTAATTTGCAGGCATATGAGAATGCTAGTACTATAATATTATCAGGCAATGCCTTGAATTTTAATAATTATATTACTATATAGATATTAGAATGATGACGGCTGGTTATTGTTGTGTGCAATGAAGAGGAAAGCTATTTAATAAATGCAAGAGAAGAGAATATTGGGATGGCTCGCACCTTCCTCCGCCGCGTCACTTAATCCTCCTCCTTGATACTGTGTCATGCGAATTTTAGAAAGAAGTTCTCCAACAAGGAATATATAGGGGAATATTACCATGGCAAAATATGGAAAGCTACTATGATGCGAGCTCGACATGGAAAGATTGTACCAAAAAACGGAATTCCCTGCCCTCCGCCGTGAGCGCTCTGACGTGGGCGAGGTCTTGCCGGGAGGGGGTGAATGGGTACGGGGAAGGAGTTGAGAATATTCCGCTGGCACCCACCCTCCTCCTGCGTGTTTATTTAAAACCTCACCGATGCCCTTGTCTCATTTGCCTCGATCTCCTTCTCGTTCCCTCTTCTCTCTCAAACACACGAACTCTCGCTCTTACTCTCTCTGTAACCGCATTCTTTATCGATAAGAGACGAGCCGATCGGTCACCATGGCGAGGGAGCAGCTCCAGGTGCTGGACGCTTTGGACGCGGCGAAGACGCAATGGTACCACTTCACGGCCATCGTGGTCGCCGGCATGGGATTCTTCACCGACGCTTACGACCTCTTCTGCATCTCCCTCGTCACCTAGCTCCTCGGTCGCATCCACTACCACGTCGAAGGCTCCCCGACACCCGGATCCCTCCCCCCCAACGTATCCGCCGCCGTCACGGCGTCGCCTTCTGCGGCACCCTCTCCGGCCAGCTCTTCTTCGGCTGGCTCGGCGACAAGATGGGACGCAAGCGGGTCTACGGCATGACGCTTATGCTCATGGTCCTCACCTCCATCGCCTCCGGGCTCTCCTTCGGCCACACCCCCAAGTCTGTCATGGCCACCCTCTGCTTCTTCCGCTTCTGGCTCGGCTTCGGCATCGGCGGCGACTACCCCCTCTCCGCCACCATCATGTCCGAGTACGCCAGCAAGAAGACCCGCGGGGCATTCATCGCCGCCGTCTTTGCCATGCAGGGTATCGGCATCCTCGCCGGTGGCACGGTCGCCATCATCGTCTCTGCCGCCTTCAAGCACTGCTTCCCTGCCCCCTCCTACGCCGTCGACCCCGTAGCCTCCACCGTCCCCCAGGCCGATTTCGTCTGGCGCATAGTTCTCATGTTCGGCGCCATCCCGGCGGCGCTCACCTACTACTGGCGGATGAAGATGCCGGAGACCGCCCGCTACACTGCCCTCGTCGTCAGGAACGCCAAGAAGGCGGCCGCCGACATGTCCAGGGTACTTCAAGTCCAGCTTCAGGAGGAGCAGCCCAAGGTCGATCAGATGACCGGCCAGCAAGCCAACAGCTTCGGCCTCTTCTCCAAAGAATTCTTGCCTCGCCATGGCCTCCACCTTCTCGGCACCTCCTCCACCTGGTTCCTCCTCGACATTGCCTTCTACAGCCAGAACCTCTTCCAAAAAGACATATTTAGCGCCATCGGATGGATCCCCAAGGCCGCCTCCATGAACGCTCTGGAAGAAAACTTGGTGCGATCGTGGGCTCGTTCGGCTTTCTATACTTATCCCAGAGCTCAGACCCAGCCAAAACCGACCATGGGTACTCTACTGGCATTGGTGTCAGGAACTCCCTCTTCGTGCTTGCAGCCTGCAACCTCCTGGGGCTTTTCTTAACCTTCCTGGTGCCCGAGTCCAAGGGGAAGTCTTTGGAGGAGATTTCCAGCGAGAACGAAGGCAGCGCCCCAGCGGCAGAATCCAATATGGGTGTCGGTTACAGTAGGGCTGTCGCTGCGGTCTAGTTGCCTGCTGAATTTGTTCTAGTTCTGCTGCTGAAGATTGTTAGAATTTATAAGCTAGACATGTTTGTCTTTGTCTCTTTAGCTTGTTAATGTTTGTCTCTTTGGCTTCTATGGTTCATAAACTTGAACTTTCTTGGTTGGAAAGAATTTATTTCTCACGATAGAAAGGCTTGCAAAATTGTAGTGATTTGTTAAAACTGATTTAACTGAATTTTTTCCCCACAATACACTGGTGCAATTGATGGTTTATGAAATACTTGTGGATTGTAACAGGATTGCTGTTATTGTGGGATAATTGAAATCTGATTGCTCTGTGTGGAAGTGCTCAAGCAGCCTGAGGAATGTACTTTTGAAGAGAGAAAAACAGCGATGGAGACTTGGAGTACTGTAGTTACCAAACTCTGGCTTCCACTCTCTGCTTGCCTGTTGCCAATGGCTTTCGGCTGTCTTGAGTACCAAGCAGAGCAAGAACAAATGCATCCACCGAAAAAATTTTATTGCAAGAACTGGGTTCGCTCTCATAATGGAATTCCCTTTTCTCTGACCCTCCATTCAGATTTCAGAGATAATTAATTAACCCTGTTTGTGAATTGATCTGCTAGATGGAGCAAGCCCAGGTCAAGTCATCTTAGCCGAGGCCTGGTGTGATGAAGCGAGCATAAACCCAGGCCTGACTCCTGAGCTGAGCCTAAAGCCAGCCTCAAAAGATATTCACTGGAACACAACCCAAGAAACGGACCGCCCCAGGCCCATCTTAGCCCAAGCCCGGCGTGAAGCCAGGTTTCCCAAAGCCTGCGATGAACTTTAAAAAAACAAACCGGGGCCCCTGCCCCCTGCTTATTTAATGTTGACCAGAACTACATGGGACTGAAGGGAGGCCGGCTCGGTCTGAATGGCAAAATGGCAGGGTCTGGCGACAACAGCGCAGATGATCCCTAAGGATTGTGATACAAGGTCCGCATGAATCGTAGGCTGTTAATTTGAGTTAAATTTTTCCCTGCAGACTTTCCACAAGGAAACATGGCACATTGGATTAGAGTAACCATATTAACAGGACAAAACACATCAATTATTTTTTTTAAAAACCCCTTTCTATGTTCGAAGACGGGCTTAAGCATGGAAAGACAAGTTGAGCGGAGCTCTGGAGGATTATCAGCTTCAACATACGTACGCAGCTGATTACAATCCAACCATACGGTTGTATCGCCCCAAAGTTACCATTCTCTAGGACAACCGTGTCAAATATAGTTTCATGCACGAAAGCACCCGCAAGCTTAAGGGCGAGAGGACAGAAGACAACAGAATCTTACAACAGCACTAAATCAGAGAGTATTTGTAAACCACCAAAACTTCAAACGAATAGCAGCATTACAAATCATACAATGGACCTTTCCCCCATCCTACAATACAATTGTCACCCCTTTTCTGAAAACTAGTCTTTGTACGCGCTCACATCTTCATATCTCCACTAACATTGCCAATAGCTGCTCCCCAGCACATCTCTAGCACTCGCAACAGAACAATTCCAACAAAGATCACTCAACCCACAAAGTCACGCAGCATCTGACTTCCAAAGTGCCTCATCTGCTGCTGCTGCTGCTGCTGCTGCTGCTGTCCGCCCTCTTGCCTGAGGCCCAGCGTGAGAGACACCGCTCCAAGTCCTCCAATATCCATAGCACTCTGGTACGTTCCGAAGCTTATCAAGTTCCCATCCATGCTCGTCTGCATCCCACACTCGTCAATCCTTGATCGCTTCTCGTAATGCCACTGCTCCATACTCCGGGAACCCTCATCATTCAAAAGAGGCTCCATAGAGGAACAATGCAATGGCCTGCTACACCCGGATTCTGGCCTTTGCTCGTTAGAAGGTCGCCCTGCATCATCCATGGGCAGCTTGTTAGCATCGTTTCTGTTGCCAGAGTTGAGGTCCGCTCCTTTCATTCCTTTGGTTTCAAGCATGTGGATCTCTTCAACCATTGGCTTCCATAGCCGTACCCGAGCATTAATGAACCAGTTGGAAACCTGCACGAAGGTGAAGCACCAGATGAAAGGGAAATGTAAGCAGGTGTCAGAGAAGGAATTCTGTCACATTATCAGAGTGAAGCCACCCCAGCCTGCACCTTGCAGCCATAAGGGTGAATGCATGGTTGCTCATTTGTGCTGCAGAGACCATGTCGATGATGCGAAACTAAGAACTACGATATGCAAATTACATCAGCACTGATGAAATTTAAATGCGTCTGGTCTCTCCCATGCAGGCCTCTGATGGTATTGGCCACAAGAGAGCTGCATGGTGAGGGCCACAAAGGATCCATGCTCTATCAGATGATGAGTCCGTAGCCCAACACTCTGATTAAGGTCCTGCCCCCATCACAAAGTAGCAAAGCATGAACAGTACACCGAGTCCCAGTCCCCTCTTCCCCATACATGCAAGGTTTTCATGTGTCAGGTTTTGTCCACATTGGATTTTATGCGTCAAACTTTGACCAGACCAACAGCAGCTGCCAGAGTCGACACTTGTCAGAGTTTGACTCCTATATCCTGGCTCCTCACGTGTGTTGTGAATCAAACCAACTTAACAACAGCCATGGGTCAGACAAGCAGTTTACAGTCATAAATTAAGTCGGGCCAAAAAGTGGCACATTTCCTGCCATGAATGAAGTCCGGGTCCCATTTCCTGCCATAAACCTAGATTGATTCAATGGATCAAACCAAATTCAGTAAAACCTAGGTAGGCGGGGAAACAGAATCGAACTCACCCTAACTTCATCAGACCTTCAAAATTCCAGGCTAAAAATTTATAACATCCAACCTTTCCCATTGGATTAAAACCTAGACCTGCAATACAAGTAGACCAACCCTCCAACTCAGCCAGCTCCGAAGCTGGTTGCAGGTGACATCAGTGCTGGGATTCATTCATCTCGCCCACCTAACAGTATTCACAAGAGAGAAGGATCGGCTCTGAGAGAGTTACCTGGTTCCGTGACAGGCCAGTTTGGGTCGCTAACATGTGCTTGTCCGTATCCGTCGGGTACCTGGAGACACCGAACATACAATGAGCTGTCTCTTTCCCACCCAAAACACCATGCAAGCATTGATGATAGTAATAGTATATGGTAATAGCATATGGGTGAACCAAAGGAAGCAACAGAAAAATCAAAAATTTACAAAACGATGCGATATTAACATTTCTCTTTTTTTCTTTCTTTCTTTTTGAAACAAGGGAGGGCAAAGTAGCCCCCCCACAGATTTCATCAAGAGAATGAAATTAGTTACATAGCAAGGTAATAATAGACGTAAGAAGAGTAGAAGGAATGAATGAAGAAGACATTAACAGTCAGTGGAGTGACTCACGGATGAAGGAAATGATCAAACAACCAGGCCCTCAAAACAGCCACAGCACGCTCCGGTAGGCCTCTCTGAGGCCTCCACACAGGCTGATTCTGACCCACAAAACCTAAGCTGTTCTCACCTGCCTTTTGCTCGAGGACGCTCTGATTGATGTGTTTCAACTTTGGCGTCATTTCACCTCTACTCGAACTGGGTGATGACATGAGCTCCTCGCCCAGAACTTTGCTTATGTGTCGGAGCTGATCGGATATAGCATTTCTTATGCACCGGAAGTGCTTTGAGACAGTCTTGAGGGCTAATGAAGCATAGGGTGTAGCAGATCTGAGGCCTGCTACAGATTCAAAAGCAGTGACCACCATTTGCACTTGTTGGTGGTATTGCTTGTACCGTCTGCATACCTTCACAAAAAATTGAATAGCGTGTCTAAGCCAGTTAGATTCTAAATTAATTGCATCAACTGATTGCAATGCATTTTGCAGCTCAAGATAACAATAATAGTGCGCATGAGAGAGAGAGAGAAAGCGCGCGGGCGCAACTCCACATTAAATATGCATGCAGGAGCTCCCAAAAATATAAATAATTGAAACACCATATAGATTTTGACCAGCACCACATGTCGTCACTATCTCAAATATTATAAGATAAAGGAGATTAAATATTCCAATCAACAATAACAATAGAGCTGACATGATGATCTGCATGGCATCTTAAGAACCATATACGATACAGTTGACCAGTGGAACAAAATATTTCGAAACACAGTTTAGTCCTCTTACATTCTGCAACTGCCTGCAGATCAACCAAGAAATCCTTTACGAGCAAATTTCAATCAAACTATAAAGTTTGATTGGCATCTTGAGATGTAAACTTCTCTGGTTCTCCAAAGTATTGCAAGCAACGTGTTTATGATACAAATGAAAGCATAGTCATAAAGCATAACTATAAATTTCCTTAAAAAATCATAACTATGTTAAGCAAGCTTACGCTAAGTATCATAAAAACATCTCGGATATTTTCACTAAAAAGTTATTAACATACAAGCATGAGCACAGTGAAATCTAACAAGAACCAATAGTCGCTATGATTTATCATCTCTACCATTATCTTTTTTGAGCAAATCATGGCAGCTACCTCACATTTTATCTCTACCATAGTTATAAATGCTTCTTTGTCATTCATGACCTTAAGAGCAAATTTTCATTCAAAGAAAACCGATCTTTAGAACCTCCAGCCAGCTTTCATTATGACAATATTATCTTTTCACATACTTCCAGGTATACCTAATCTTCTACAACAAGTGCGTCTCTTCTCGTCTCCAGGGCAGAAGACAATATTATACCAGTTAATTCTCCATCAATTCCACCTCTGCTAATGCAATTCATAAGCTTACATCCCAGGACTTTCTCTTTTTCCTTTTTCAGTTTCCAGAGCAAACATCAGCCATCTTCCATTACTGCTGTCTTGTCTATGTCTGTCTTACCCACTTCTCCATGTAACCAAACCAGCATTCTCAACTCAGCCATGCCCATTTTAAAAATTAACAAATTTTCTAGGCATATTCTACTAGCAACTTGAGATATTAACCATTCCATTTAAACTGCATACTAAATTGCTAATGTTTTGTTGTTAGAATAAGTAAACAAACGAGGATAAGTTAACTAGCGCCCTTACCAGATTCACCAGCGCCCAAAAATAGATGAAATCAATGTTTTAAATTCTCTGCCCCCAATGAAAAAGATATCACATGATAAAGAGGGTTACATTTAGCTACATGCTTTTGCATCGCAAGATAAATCACCCACATGATGGCAATCAACCTTACACCATGAAAATTTAGCACATTAACAAACAATACTGGTGAACCAAAACTTACCATCTCTAATAACAGCATTTTATTTAATAGATCATTACTGCAAGAAATTTCAAGAGATTTGAATTGATATTTTAATTTTTAAGTTACACTGAAGAACTGGAATCAGTCAAGAGATCAGAAGTGTATATGAGACCAGTACTTCATGCAAAATTTTTCAAAAGTAACCATGAAAAGTTATGCAAAAACTGGTTGACTACAATATGAACAAGCATGCTCTATTGCATCATCAAAAGCCCCTTTTTGTTTTAATTTTTTTTGAACACTCACTATCATCATTGGTAAACCAACCATAGTCAATTCATAACGAATATTAGATCATTTTAGGCTTTGTTCCAATCTAATATGGAACAAAATACAATATTGAATGCGCCATGTCATACTTAGAACTCGAAAAAACAAGCATGGCTTTATATTTTTTCCACCTTTGTTACTAACTTTACAAGTAAAAATACTAGTGAAACCTGGAGTAAAAATCATTTTCTGAACTACTGACTGGAGCAAAGGGCCAAATACCACTCCTATGTAAAAGGTTCGGAATTCATGATAAATTTCAAAACCTAACCTGTGGAGATTATTTATACTTTATCATAGCAAATTCTTGCTGAAGCATTTCTCACACCACGGGCAAAAAACTTGAATGCATAAACTGTTAAAACAAATTTCAATTTCAATTGTCAAACCATACAACAGAATGTACCCAGCTTTCAAATGTCATTACATGGTACAACGGTCAAGTCGATATTTTGTTACTGGGGTTTGACTGGACCAAGTACAATTTCACCATGCCATATAAATTTGCACTTAGCTCATCAACTTGCATCAGAAATGCCAAGTTGTCAGCTCATATCTCTGGTGACTTACTAAGAAAAGGCAAGCATAAATGACGGACACTGTACCCAGCATTTATAAGGCCTGTCTGGTACAACTTCACATCAATAATTTAATTTTCGTTCATGAAAATAAATTTTTGGAGCTTTTACTCTAATAATCTTTTCATAGGAACAAACTTCTTCAGTAACCATAGAGCACAAAGAAGTTGAGGTACCTAAAAAGGGACACATTGCTCACTTAACTAATTAATCTCATGGCGAACATAAATAGCTATCTCATATCTTCCACCCGACCTATGTAAAATACATTAAATTTCACAGAAAGCCAGCTTGAATATCTATTATTCTTAGCACGGCATCATGTGTTCACTTTGGAGATGCAAAATTGAAGAACATAAAGTCAAATAACCTTTTGAGATGGCAACCTTGCTTGCTAGAAAGGTCTTTATATTAAGAAATACAGTCACAAATTTTGTTTCAGAAGAATGGCATGCAAATTCAGTTATCTTTAATCAATAACTTAAAACAATCGGTCGCAATAGCAATTACAACATTTGATCACTAAAGAATTTCAACACAGCTTTAAGCTTCTCTAGAAGCATAAACAATTTAATGATGCTATCAGAATCCTAAAACTGAAAGGTCAAGATGCTTCCAAGAAACAAAAAAAGTCAGTTTGATGGTATGGTACCGTAAGTGCAGTTTTGAGTTTTATCACTTCTTTGGATTTTCTATTATTTCCAAAGTTATTCATATGTCAAATGAATGCCCGTACTATTTTAATAATCATAAATATGCAATGGCAAAATGTGATTTCTTGTCTACCTTCATGTCTTATAATACAGTTGCAGCGTAAAAAAAAAAAATTGTGAGATCCCACAAAAGTGAAGTTTTGAAAATTTAGCTTCTGGTGTGCACTTCCTTTTTTCTAGCTATGTAAAAATTGATTATTTTGCAGTTGCTACTCCGATTGAACTACATCAGTCATCTTCATCATGCTTAAGACAGGCTGCATGGATAAGAAAATATATAAATCTACATTGAGATAACAACCATCATGCTCCATGTATAAGAAAAGATAGTTCATGTCCCAAAGAGAGACATGCTTATATATTTCCAAGCAAGGATAAACCACGATTTATAATCTTAACGATGAACAAACTCCAGTCTAAAAAATAAATAATGAAATTTTTAAAAAGACCCCATCAAGGAAACTCTTTCGCCCCATTATTGAGTTTGCATTGTGAAGCCATCTTCACTAATCAACGCTACAAGGTCCTCATCTGGTGTCGCCTTCATAAAATGCATGCTGTATTAAGTTTGCATTGCAATATCTTTCTAGAGCTCTTCTAACTAATAATTAAAATATCAAAACCATTTGCAAGACAGAAAAATTGGACTGCATCAGGGTCAAATTTGAAACGGTTCATTTGTAATATGGCAGCTAAAAAGTTACAGCCTTGTTCTCTTTGAAATAGTTAAGTGCCACAATTGTAGTGCTGAGCATTAAAGCAACTAAAAAATTGCATTACTCGAAGTTTTATTAGAATTCCCATAAACATAGTATATGGGTATGGAAAAATTAATATTCAGATCTGGTGGAGCTTATGGCTGTGAGAAGGCAAAAAATATCTACTCGCTTGAATGCTTCTGCCTTAAGATATATATTAGCTTAAACTGCAAAAAATGGAGGCTTGCTGGAAATTAACTGGCGGAACTTTAAACAAAGGCTCTAAAAATTGTTTCAGAATTTGACTGAAGGCTTATGGAGGATCACATGTTTGCCAAAAACTTTTGAAAAGCCTAATTCTAATAGTGAAAGTTGGGATGTATACAAGGACTGAACACAGCATGAGAGAACTTAATGATACCGAACTGAGGAGTTTAAGGATTTACATTGGATTAAAAATTTAAGATAAAAGGGAAAAGGTACAAGATATCATCAACAAGATATTCAAGAATAATGTGACTGATGTAGAACCATATACCTAATTAGCAAAAGAGTTGCTCCGAGAGTGGAAGAGCTCGGATAGTTGAACAATGGACTAAACACCATGAAAAAGAAGAAAGTATGCCCTATTCATCAAATTGACAAACTAAAGTAAATGATGAGATACACAGATTGTAAAGGTCCTTGTGGTCTAGGAGCACAAGACAAAACATACAAAAATCTTATTTTCCTGAAGAAGTGAAACAAATAACTGTATTATAATTCTAAACACGGTTCACATACCCTTTTGAAAGTTAATCATATTTGTTCCAAATTTTTCTTTACCCAACTTATAACTAAATTACGGCATATGCGTGGTAACATTTGAAAAATCTAAATTTTTGTAGGTAATAAACATATATGCTACCCAAAATAAATGACCAGGCTATCAATTGAAGAGGCCATAGAGTGAAAGAAAGCAAAGACTGGACACATTGAAAAAACTAAGAGAATTGCAGGAATCAAATAATCAACAGCACATCTTAAAATACACTTGGCCTAACACATACTTACATCTATGGTTGTATCTAAATTCAAATAGACCTCTATGTATATCCATACATATATATCACTCACTAAAGTTCAACAATATTTTTTATTGTTTTCTTTTTTTTTCTTTGTAAAATTGGGAGAACCCGTCGACCACTTTAACACTGTTCATCTAACATACTTTTGGGAAAGGATTAACTCACATTTACAGGTCATTTATCAATTTATGAGGCATGGAAGAGAACAAAAAAGATGACTGCCTCTATTAGTTTTAGAAAAAATTGATCCCTAGGGTTGCTACAACATGGATTGTGTCCCCGCCACAGAAAGAAAAAAAACCTACGCATCAACTCAACCTGAAAGATTAAGTAAAAGCTCCATAGTATGGTGGTCATTAAAGTGGGAACCAAATCGTTTTAGATCAATAAACTACATGCTGCTTAATTAATTAAGGTATCTCAAAAATGATCATTCCAATTAAGCGACAGCAATCTGCCTCTGAAGACATTCATATCATCCTTCAATTTGGGGACATGAATAGTAATGCAAAGTCATCTGCCACAGCATATCAATGAAGAGTCCTAAGCACTATAGAAAACGCTTCATATACCGCTGCAACAATGAAAAGTGGAGCATAAAGCCTATGATTTGACATGCAAAAAGAATTAAGCTTACTTCTAACAGACAAATTAAGTAGGAAATTAACAATAATTACCATGCAGTAAATACTGTCAGCGCACATAGTGCAAGCATTCTCATCTCTTATAAGACTAACCTCTTCCAGCATGTACAAGAGTTTCGCTTTCTTCTGCTGGATCTCGGGGCTATGAATTTGAGAAGCCTCCCCACTCGCACCGGCTTCACCACCGCCTTCCATCGAACTATGCAACGAAGACGACGACACCGCCGGATTCCCTCCCCTCCCAGTATTCTCCTTCTCACCGACCTGTGAATCACCATGATCGGCACTCGCGATCTGGCAACTCCCCCCACCCTCATCACGATACTCGAGAAGCTTGGGCCCCGTCGAAGAGCCACAAAATTCATCCATCAGCTGCTGAGCCGGCTTCAAGAACTTGGAGCTCTTCAGAATCGTGGCGTATCCCGTAAAAGGCCCGAGCGGCCCCGCGCCCCTCCGAGCATCCACCGACGAGCTCACGATGCCTTGAAGCGACACCCCATAACCTCTATCACAGATCGAGAACTTGGGGTGCGGGCAGGAGTGCCCGGCTTCATTTGGAAGTCCAAACCTCTCTCCCAACTGCGCCACAGGGAGATCCGCCACCGGGTTGAGGGATAGCGACAGACCTTGCGTCCCTCCCTCGCTTCCAACGGTATTAAATTCCTCTGCAGCCTTACCCCGTGCAAAACCTCCTTCCGCGTTCCATTGCGCAGGCGGACGACTCGCCCACACCGTGTTCGGCTGCTCACCGTAACTGGGCAGCAGCAGAAGCAGTTCATTTCCACCGTCGACCCACGAGCACGGCTGGCCGGGCTCGCGAACGCTTGAGGGTTGGAGAATAGAGGCCAATTCGTGGCCATGGTTGCCCGCGGTGGAGGGAGAGGAGGTGACCACCCCTTGGAGAGCGTGATGGTAGAATTGGGAAGAGGGGAAGTGCAAGTCCCCATACTGCTGTTGGTGGCTCTCTTGGCTCGAAAGCTCGCTGGATGCGTCCCGACACCCCGAGAAGCCGGACTTCGGGTGGCAAACACCGGGTGAGACCAAAGGGTTTGTAATCATATCCGGAGCTCCACTGCCGCCGGCAGCGACAAAGCTCGGAACGATCCAGTCGCAGTTCGGCTGCCCTCGCCAGAGGCACGGGCTCGGGGGATCGCCGGCACGGGCGAGGCTCCCGGACGCTTCATGAAAGCTTGACGGCAGCGGCCCGATCATGGATGCTTCCGCGCCGGCCAACGGTAAATTATGGGCGCGGGCTGACAAGTCCAGCATGGCGGACGCCGGGTCGTAGACGTCCCGGACCTGGGCGAGATCCGGGATTGGATCGGAATTTCGAGTGTTCGTTCCGGGAAATTCGCGATGGGCGGCGGGCGGGCACGGGCTGTGCTGAACCCGGAGCTTTTCGCGGCGGCTTTGTTGAGCGACGTGGAGCTCCGGCCTCAAGCTGTTCATGCCGAGCAGCGATCAAATTCATGTGTGTTGATCTTCCAGCAGCAGCTCTTTTGGTAGGCTCGCGATAATTTTAGATGATGCAGACATCAGTTTTCTTCTGTGAGAAGTAGCATCGAGATGTTCATGTAAACAACAAACAAACGAAGAAGCATGCTGGAAAAGAAGCTGCGAGGATTTCAAGCAAGGAGAGAAGATGAATCGCCGGAGAGAGGAGGCAGAGAGGCCACCAGTAGAAGCGTGAAGGTTATGCCATAACCTAGGCCTACATAAAATGTATAAAATATGCCCAAGAAAAAGGCAGTAGATAGAGAAAGCAAACCAAACTCCCTTCTCGGGTCCTCACTGTCTCCATCTCCATCCATCTTCCACCTATAACCCTCAGTAAAAAAAAAAAAAAAAACTTCTACGTATAACAGTAATTAAATAGTCTCGTATTCCCTTTTATTTTATACATCTTATACCTCGGGCATGCAAAAATATTTACCAGGTACGGTATTTCTTTCTGGTTCCATCCTGTTGGTTTTTACCGCCGTGGAGGGAAGGGATGCCGCGGAATGGGTGGACAGCACGAACCACAGAGCAAAACGCGGAGAATAAACCGCCTTTTCGATAAAGGAAAAGCTAGACCGAAACGAAAAAATTTTGAGGGAACCCCAAAGTTATCCTTCTTTCTTCCAAGCCCCCCATATAATTCGCCGTAACGGTTAACGGCAAAGGCATCCGTGCCGTTAAGTATATGTTCCCAAGTGACGGTGTATTGTTCCTCTCGACAATCACAATTATTGAACGAATCAACGGATAAGATTGCGATCTACCAAATCCGATCGCCGATGACGGAGCGAGCGGAACGAGAAAACCTACGGGATTTCGAGAAACTCGTTGAAAGGGAAGAAAAAAAACCACTTACCTCGCGTCGGCCGGGTTTCGTCGGAGAGTTACGGCTTCCGATAGCTTCGCCGTTACGTTTTACAGCGTGAGTGCCGCCTGGAAAATTTCGCTCCCTCTTTTTCGTACAAAAAACTCTGCTTCCTTTCTTTTTCATATAAATTTCGCTTCCTTTTCTCCGTCCTCGTTTATAAAGGACCGGAAACAAAGCGGAACCGCATTCCGGAAAAGGGCATGTCAGAAAGTAATTATTACGGCCCCGTGCCACTGGCTGCTTACGAAATGAGGTATATGCGAACCGCCCCTCGCAGTCTACTGGATTGACGCAACTGCCACTGATCGCTGTCGTGGTGGCAGTTTTCGGTGACGTGGCATTCAGGGAATGGTTGGAGGACGCCGTGTCTCGTGGGGGAGTTCGAGTGGCCGTACGGTGTCGGGGGAGAAGGTGACGTCAGGACTGGCACCGGGATTACCGGGGCGGTCACCAGAACCCACGCGGGCTTTTTGTTGTTTCCTCCGGCTACCGCCAGATCTTTTGCTTGAGGCGGGAGGGAATGGTTTTGCCGATTACCGATGACGCCGGTGCCATCAGGCCTGCTCCACGTACGGACTTTCTTTTATTTCTTCTCTTTCTCTTTTTTTATTTTAATAATTTATTAAAATCAAGTAAAAAAAATTACTTCAGCAATGACTATAATATACTTATTATTGTTCCTAAAAAGTAAAACGATTATTAAATAATAAGTTTTAGCCCAATTTATAATTATTTTTTTAATTTGATATAAATATATATGATATATTTTTTTATCTCAACAACTCATACTAATTTTGTATGAACATAGAAAAATAGATAAAAATGGGTCTAAAAAAATTTCTAAAATGATGAACGGCAAAAAAAAAACAAAAAAAAGCCTACTTCTAGGGAAGGCCCTACTCTCCCTCATTTTACTGTTTATGTTATATAATTGTCTCTAATCCATCGCACTGATAATTATACCAAATAATTACTGCATAACCTCCTTCAGTCGCTTTCTGTCGTACATTACTAGTTAACGGTCGTTGGTTTACAACCAGCCTCAATTTCTACTGAAGAATTTGGTAAGACCTGCAAAGAAATCTTCCGTCAGAGAGTAACTCACGGAAATATCTCGGAAATCGAGAAAATTGGGGAATTAGAGTTACTTAAATTAGGATGGTGGGGTTGGGGCAATTAAAGGGAGATAATTGCATTAAATTGCGTGTGGGTTGCAATGATTCGGATACGCGTGCCTCGGAATGTGAGCCGCGTGATTTTAAGTTAAAGGGCGAGATCCCGCAGCTACAGCAGATTCTGTAATCTGACATCCAACTATGTCTGTGCATTGAATGAACCCCAACAGGAACCTCCACCGCAACCCATCAGTGTGTATCAGCCGCCCAATCAATGGTGCTTACCTGATTGGACGGCCGAGATTGAAGACGGACCTTTTAATGCGAGTAGCTTGTCGCGACCTTCTTGAATGGAGGGTTTCAAGCTAGTCGCCCGTCCAATCGTGATTGGACGGCCGCGATCTTATGCGTGTTGTCATCTGATGAAAGGAGACATCGAAGATGGGACACGGTCCGGTGGTCTTCCGGGGCCCATGTAGCGTTACGTGGTCCGACCAATAGGGACAGGGTGGGATTGGGCGGCATTCATATGAGATAACTCGCATCCGTTCCTCTCTCTCTCTCTCTCTGCTGTGGGAGGCATTTAAGGAGGAAGGCTTTCTTTCTTTGTTTTTTAACATCTGCACCCAGTTCTGACTTACTTTGTGTTGGTATTTTGTTTTACCCTCTTGGAAAAGAATGGTGTACTTTTTGAGTTCACTCCAGTCTGTAACAGTGATTCGATTTCGGGTCAGGACTTCAACTGTGAGAACTTCAATGGCGTGCATTCTTGTAATGTCCACATTTGTAGTTCACTCTTCTTTAATGAAGCCAAAAATTTCTTACCCATGCATTAAGATTCTTCATCTTAAACTTTTTTTATTATTATTCTTAAAGAAAGATTCATCACAGTAGGTGAGTGCTGGATTATAGCATCTAATGAATCATGTTTTTTTTTTTTTTGGAAGAAAGAATTATAACAATTCAGAATCTTAGTTAAAAAAAAAGAGCCAAAAAATACCATTTAGATTCTTTGATCTTATATAAGTACCAAAATTTACTTAGTACATAACTGATATGGAGCTGAGCATACGTTTGCACGAGTTCTTATATATTCATTCAATTTAATCTCCAATATCCTCGTTAAGCTAAAAGTCTACAATTAGTTAATGATCAACATAAATAGATCTATATCGTAGTGTTTTTTTATTTATATAAATATAACCCGGCCCGCTTTGATACCATATGTCGCAATCTACGATCTCACCAAAAGAAACTAGCCTAATGTATTATTTAGATTTATTAATCTTATATAGATACCTAAAATCTACTTAGTACAAAATTGATATGAATTTGCATATACATCTTGCAAGGATCCTAACAAAACTCCACCTTATGTTATGTATAATAATCAGAATCTCGGTCATTATGGAGTGCATGTTGATTTTGCCATTCAAATCAGTTATAGTGATAAAGTATTTCACTTGCTTTAGCCATGATTTTTAACTTGTTCGATTCACATTTACAAAGCACATCAACTGTTCAGGAAAGAGGAATATCACAGTTTCCATGCATGTATACATGTAACGATATGCTAGGAATAAATATCGGTGAATAATTGTTTATGAAAGTTGATCCACAACCCATAAAGTATATTTGTACACTGCCATCTTAGCAAAATATTGAATGTACCGATGATTTTCTATTGTCCAGAGTTGATCGAGTTTCAAGACTAGTGCAACAGAAGAGCATATCTGACGTTTTATAACTCGATGATACTTCGTAAAGTAAGGATCTAACAGCAAACTCATAAAGGGCTTTGCTGATGCAGATGTATTTATAAAATAACAAGAAGTGTTGTCTGTCAAGTTAATCAACCCATGCGACCTTAAAAAAAAATCAAACCGGCCTATATCATTCGATTCTTATCCTCATAGTCCCCACCATGTTTGATTCTCCTACTTCATTATTATACAGGAATAATATGATCAATTCAGAGTAAGCGTCGACCTGGATGATGGGAATTTACCTTTTAATTATTGCAGACAATTGACCTAAGCTTTTCTAACTCCATGGCTGGTCATTCATGCAGCTATTTTATTTTCTTATCCCGCTGGCTTGCCTATTTTTCTAATCCAAACAAAATGAAAATGCCTTCAACTTTAGAAGCAGAATATTAGAATATTACTTCTTCCATTTGGAAAACTCTGCTCTTCAAGCTTCAAAACACACACACATGCACACACCGGGATTATCCTTCTGTTAAAGAAGGCTTGAAGCAGCTCTTATTAAAGAATGAAGGCTTAATGGTGCCCGGAAATGCATAAAATTCGTTCTGGGCATCAGGGTACGGTCGCGTCAAACCGGACAGTTCCTCTTCCCGGAAATAACATTAGACGAGAAAACGATGCTTAGATTAAAGATTTGTGGAAGAGTTTGTGCTTCCCAAGGGCCCTCGAGTGGGACGTCCGGCATCCTTTGCTCGGTTTTGGATGCATTGATCTTTGACGAAGGTCATTGTAAAGCAGTCAGCTCACGTGAGAGGAACATCCATGCCTGCGGAGACCTGCAGTTATTGGTGCACTCCTCCGGTACTTGCTCCTTAAACAAGAGCTATGCTTGCTAATTATTTAGATTTCAGTTCAGAGCTCGGGCAGCACCGGGGAAATACATACGGCCCTGCAATCAGATTATTTATATATATGTGACACAACAGACATTATAGAAAACTACATGTAATAAGTATATCACTAGAGTTATGTATAAATCGGTTTCATAAAACCAAAGCTAAGCCGGCCGCCTATCAGAACTATTTGAAACCGATCTCAAAGACTCGGTTCACTTCGATTCATCAGATTGATGTTCAATTGCATCTTAAACATCATAGTTAGAAATCCGACAATTGTGGCTTCCCTATGGCACAAGAATAATGCGGCGAATCACATGGGATCTACTTTATAGGCATCCTTGACTGATCTTCCTATACACTTTTGTAACATCTTATTTTCTGATTCTTGTGGACGTATTTTCTCTCATTTAATTTAAATCATTAGATTTATCTAAAGAAAAAAAAAATTATCATACATGTATGGTTAGCTTACACTACAATTTTTAGGGCATTCCTCATGCGTTGAAGGCAAGAGTTTTTGACCTCGCACCATAACTATTTTGGAAAATTTTCACTTATAGTCAAGTTTGCCAAACTCGGTTAATGATCTTATTTCCCCCTCTTAGTGTGCGAGTAAATTTATATCTTTCGAAGACACCTAGCTACGAGTTCCACCTTAACAAATTTACTAGGTTTCTACCAAAAAAATAATAATAAATAAATATCGCCAGTTAAAGGTATTTTGTGAGGCCTAGCCTCACTAGGCCGGCCTGTTAACCCGGCCCAGCATTCGAAGGCCCGTCCGAAAAAGAACCACCCTTGTTAAGCACGATGGTCCTCCTCCTCCTCGAATTCTACCGAAGACTAGGAAACCCTAGTATCCGCTCTATATAAGCTCCACCCCACCCTTCCTCGCTAGAAAGCCAGTCCCAATTGGAGTTTAGTCGCAGGATTTCTTTTCGATTTCTTCCGCAATTGTCGACTGTGTCAGCGCCACCACCGTGGCCCACTGTCGCCGAAAGCCGGGGAAGAAATCCTTGAAAGCTTGATTTTGGCTGATGATCACCGAAATTTGGATGAGAAGTGGCAAAGCTGCAGTTTCTCCTTTTTGCGGAAAGCAAGCTCTTCTTTTTTTTTTTATTTTGATTCCGGCATGTTCCACCGACAGTTCTTCTCATTGAGGCTTCCCTCTGTTCCTCCGCAGCAGGTTGTAGCCTTGGCTCCAGTTTCTACTATCGGAACACCTTGATTTCGTGATTTAAAAGGTTGAAATCCCTGTTTCTCATGGTTTAGTCGCTGTTGGCCGTCTGTTGCTCGGCCATGAGTCCTTGACCCATAGCATCAATTGTAGCCACATCCTTCCCTTCATCTTCCTTGGTAGAGAGAGAAGCTTGTTTTTTCTCTTTTCTATCTCCTTTCCACCATTTCTTTTTCTTACTTCTCTCTCTACAAAGTTTCTCTCTCTATCTAGACTTTCTCTCTTTAGGGTTGATTGAACTCCGTAAGTACAACTCTTAGTGATTTCTGAATCAACCTAGGTGAAGGACCTGATACAAGGTCATCAGGCAATGTGTCAACCCCCACCCTGATTCTTGCCAAATATTGTTAGATTTGATCACTCTCGGTCGTTGTTGAACCATATGTGCCATAGTCCGAGCATTATTCGATGAAATCATCTTGATCAAACCGACCTGAATGTTAGGCATTCTTGTTTAATCAGCCCTATAATGGTGTTGGAATTTAGAAGTTTTATTTTTAAAATAATTGATGATGAAATTCTAATAAAATGTAAAATTTTGAAATATTAGGCTTCGAGGAGGATTTTCGGAATTAATTAGATCTACTAGTTGGATTGCATTTGCAAGGTAAGTAATAATGTGCCTTTTCTATATTTTTTATTTATAAAATATTATTTTTGTATCAAAAAAATTGTTAATTGGTTTATATATGATTTATGAATTTTATGAGATGGTATTTCTAATGAAAAATAGATATGTAATTCAAAATAATATTTTTCAGATTATTATTATATTTTTTACTGATCTACATTGTATATGCATATTTTGATTGGATTATGATATATATATTATTTTATAAGAAGAATTTTGATATGTATCAGATTTGAACTCTCGGCCTCACTATATTTTGTACTCTGTCAATTGGAGGTTATACATTAGCGCTCTGACTATTATTAAGCTCATTGGTTCTACTTCTGGCCCCATCACAGAGTATAAATCTTGTATTATAGCCCATTCTGCGAGATATAAGTGCGATATTCTAGCCCACTCTATAGGGTATAAGTGCAGTATTTTGGCACACTCCATAAGGTATGATTGTGATTCTGTTTCTGGCCTAACCATAGGATATAAGTATAGCCATAGTTTAAGGCCGTTGAGTTGAATGTTATTTGTTTCGAATCAGATTTATGATTGCGTATGCGAATATTTGAAATATAGGGATTTTAAATGAATTTGTGTTTCGAAACGAAATTGATTATGTCTTTATACTGATTCATCGTAATTTGTATTTATATTTTATGTTATTATATGAATTGTCTAATTAAAGTATTTATTTTTTATTGCACCGTGTAGCTCATTATACGATTTCTTACTATTTTTACATATCCAAAGAATTAGTTCGACTCGGGGATTGATCACAGAAGTGCAATTACTGACAAAATTTTGACATCTTTATTTAGACTATATTTTGTTTTAGAATAGTTGCAAGATTTTGAAATATTTTTGATTTTGTAAGACTTTTAATTGTATTATTTAATTAGAATTTGAACGATATTATTTAAATTATTGCTATTATCTGATTATGATATCATGATAAGATATCTTGCATGCTCATGAAGAGAGTTTTCTATGAATATGCGGCAGCTGCCGTAACTTTTAGTTTGTAATCTGAGTTTGAGGCGTGACACACTTCTTCGTTGAATATAAAACAAAAAAAATTATAGCTGTGTAAGATGACCCATAGCATAGTCGATTATCACCTTTTATGAAATAACAATTTCAAGGCACGTAAATATACTTGCTATGTATAATATTTGTAATCCGCCGCCCAAGAATCTCCCTCCATCATCACATGCTTAAGAAAGTCCTTGACAAGTGGATGCGAGTGGCCCATCGTTGATGCATTAGATGTGATATATAATTATAGCTTTTAGTAGGCGTGGGCTAAGGTTACTGTAGTGACGTGAGGCTGGGAAACATGCATGGCTTGCCATCCGAGGGATCACAGGCTCCTCTCTCCTCGCCTTTTTCTGGATGAATTATTGATTGACCTACTAACTTCACCGTGTTTAGGGATGGGTGAGGGCTGGAATTCGAGAATCTAATTGTTTTCCATTTTGTCATTCGTTACGGGGAGAATCGGATGTCGGAGAACATCTTCTTCAGCTATCACGTCCCGGGTCTTGTTATCATCACCACTTGCGGTTCCTGTCCAACTACTTCAAAACAAAAATATTTTTATTTGAGAAATTAACGAATAAGATATGTTGATGATGATTTTGGGCTACAAGACGGAGGTGAGAAGTGGGGATACCTAGCTTCAACTCTCCTCCAATACTTCCTTGGTCCAACCCAAGTAAAAAAACTAAACTGAATGTCCAACTTGAGCTTCTGCCCGCATCGAACACTCTCCTGGCGGAGCGGGCGCTCAGTGAGGGTAGCTACGCGGGGGCGGACTTGTCCCTTCCTCCCCCCTACCCCTTTTTTTCTACCCAGAAAAAAAAATGTCCAACTTGAGCTCTAGCTTTTACATCATAGGGCTCTATACTACTGCGGATAGCAACCATATCACCTATCTTGAAAATAAAATCGATAAGATGTTATTGGTGTTATACACAATGCATCATGGTGACAAAAGAGAGGTACCTATTTCTCAAATGTATGATTGGCCTCAAAAAAGTTAAAAAAAAAAAAAAAGGCATCAGCATCTAAAAACAACCGCCATCCTGCTTAATCCCGGTTCTACGTACCATTCACATGTGTTGGTGCGACACCCAAACACCTGCATCCCATTCCTCTTTATTTCTCCCTCCCTCCCCCCGGAGCTTTCCCATCCACTTGTGCTGGTGTGACGCCCAAACACCTCCATCCGGAGCTTTCCCATCCACTTGTGTTGGTGTGACACCCACAAACCCACGGTACGCCCAGCTATGACACCGCGTGATGTACAAGCCAATGGCAAATCCATAACCTAGATATATTTTTTAAAATTATCTTTTTCTTTTGTTTCCCCGCTGCCATATATATGCAGATCTATTTTAAAAATAATAAGTACATACAAACCGCCCAAATGGTCTTTTTTAAACAAAATACAGATCTTTTTTTCCCCCTGATTTCTTGCTCGAGGAACAAAAAAAAAAAAGAGAAGAAGAAAGAAAGAAAGTTCTCTATACTCAAGATGCAGTCATGAGATCGATCCCCAGATATTTTGTGTCATGAATTCTTTAGAGAATTCAAGTAGTTCGAGCCGGGTTTGGGCCATCAACTACTTGTCGTCCAAATTGGGCTTGCTTAATTGAAGGCCTCAGCCTACATCTTCCCATGTTCTTGTTGGCAATTAGTAAACTGGGCCCAACTGGGAATCCGGAAATTAAAGGCTGGCCCATTAGGTTTCCGATTCGGTTTTCGTTTAGGTTGAGACTGGCTTTAGGAACCTGCTTTGATGAACGCAATTTTTATTAGATGGTAATGATGTGGCCGATCACATGTCAATTAATTAAATCATAAACATATCAAAAAAATTCTTATCAGTGTAACCTTTTGTCAGCTCTCTGCTCTTCCAGGGTACAATTAATCCTATGAACACAAAATTACAAAAATACCAACATAAAAAATTGGGGGAATTCGTCCGGTCGCGTGACTCCCGTCAATATCCATGGCCACCACCGCGGTCTCCGACGCTAATCCTCACCGCGGAGCTATGGACACCGAGAAGTCCGCCGGAAGCCTAACCGTCTCCTCCCACGCCTTGGAGTCCAAGAAGATTTTGGATACTTTTCCGGCCACCCACGTCATGTCCGGCCGAAACGCCGCATCCGGCTCCACACACCGCAGCGCCACCCGCATCAGATCCTCCGCCGCCTCCACCGGGTACGAGTCCCGCAGCCTCCGGTCCACCCACCGCCGCACCCTCCAACGCCGATCCTGCTCGGTGGAGTCCTCTTCCGTCCAGATGGTCTTCCTTGCCGTCTCGATGAGGGAGACCCTGTGCAAGTCCTTCTGTTCCTCGTCGAACCGGTACTTGAGCGGCTCGTCGCCGGAGAGGAGCTCCAGGAGCACAACGCCGAGGGCGTACACGTCGGACCGCCGCGAGATGTCCCCGCCGGCGAGCAGCTCCGGCGCCATGTACCCCCTAGACCCCTCGATCTTCATCCGGCGGCTGCCCGATCTTTTCATCTTGCGAGACGGAGGGGACGAGGGAGAGATCTCCCCCGCCGCCTCCTCCTTGTCTTCGGCGCTGGTCGTAGCGGGGACCTCGCCGGCGAGGTCCGCGGCGCCGAAGTAGCAGAACTTGGCGCGGAAATGGGGCTCGGTGACGAGGACGGTGGAGCTCTTGATCCGATTGTGGATGACGCCGGAGTGGTGGTGGATGTAGTCGAGACCCTGGGCGAGGTCGGCAGCGACCTGGATGCGAGACATCCAGGAGGAGAGAGGGGTGAAATTGGGGTTGCGGGGGTTGCGGAGGCACGCCGCGAGAGTGGCGCCGGGGGAGTACTCGTAGACGAGGTAGATGTGGTCGCCGGCGAGGGAGACGCCGAGGAGGCGGACGAGGCTGCTGTGGTGGCTCTTGCAGACGGCGGCGAGGCGGGCGGGGAGGCCGGCGGGGTCGCCGCGGAAGGGGCGCTGGAAGATGACAGCGTCCTTGCCGCGAAGGGAGCATCGCCAGGAGGAGGAGGAAGAGGCGGAGGCGAGGTGGCGGGCAAGGAAGTTGTTGGTGGCGGCGCTGATCTCGGAGAAGGGGTAGAGTGTGGGGGTCTCCGGGAGGGAGTCGCGGATGGCGGCGAGAGAGGCGGAGGAGGAGGCCTTGGAGTCGGCGGAGACGGCCCACGAGGAGGTGATGGACGAGGTGGTGGCGTGGCGGTAGCTACCGGAGTCGGTGACCGGGAAGCTGGCGGAGGAGCGGGACGACCGCCTGGGCTTGGGATCGGAGGCCGCGGCGGCGCGTCGGGTCTTGCACATGGGACGAGGGGGAGGAGAAGAGGAGGAGGAGGGGATGAGGCCTCGAAATCATAGAGGAATCGATCTGCTCGTCGAATTAGGGTAGAGTTTGCGGGAACGGGAACGGAGGAGATCGAGGCGACAAAAGGGTTGGCCTCAGCGGTGCGGGGATCAGTTGTAAACGCCTAGGTGTTTCCTGAAACAAGTCCACAGCTTCGTGAAGGACGTGTGCACGTGGCGTCATACGTGACGCTGCTTCCACTCGAGTTCGCTAGTCCCAGATCTCCTCTAATTAGTTTGAAAATAGGGACCTCCCTCTGTAGCAATATTTTCTACATACACAAGGCGTCAAGCCTGCTTAAATCTTTCACCAAATGATGGTATGGTGCTGAAAAATTAAATCAGATGAGTTGAAACCATACAAAAATACAAAAGGCTCGTTTGGTTCGCAGGAAAAGGAGGGGGGAAAGTGTGGTCAACGGAAAAGTAATGAAATGCCTCTTGTTTGGTTGGAGTTTTCAAAGGAGAGAGATGGGAAAGTTGTATTCCCATGGGAATATGATTCCCACATTTCATGGAAAAGTCTTTCCCATGAGAAACATGGGAAAGTTACTTTCCCATGAGGTGGGAATCACTCCTTTTTTATTTTTTCCCAAAAAGACCCTTCAACATTAAAGAAGCATTAAAGAGGCATTAAAGAACTAATTTTTATTAGGGGCATAATAGGAATTATACATAACTTTCCTAGGAAAGTGAATGGTCAACCAAACATAAGCACTTTGAAAATTTGTCATTTTCCAATGGTTAACCAAACATGCCAAAAATACTTTCCTAGGTATTCTCTTCCTAGGAATATGATTCCCAGGAATCATATTCCTAGGAGGAAAAATCCTTCCCGCGAACCAAACGAGCCCAAAAAAAAAACTCTATTAAGTATGTAACAACTCAGCCAATGTGGGACTAAATAGTGGGATCCTATAGATCGAGAAACTTGAATAATATATTTCGACTAGTTATTTTGGTTAAGGCCTTGAATTGTTGCAGAATATAAAACATAAATGAAAAAGATGTAAAAAAAATAAAATTATAAATAGTCATAACAAAAGAAAAATTGATCAATAAGGACTTAAAATGTCAATTTTTCTAATAGCAAAAAATTTTAAAAAATATGAGTGCGGTCGAAATAGGAGTGTATTTAACATTTTAGAAAATACCTAACAGCTTATGACTGAAAGAGGAAAAGAATTTGCGGAGCTTAGCCAATTGCTTGCGAGCCAACCGGATCCTCAGATGATAGCAAAAGAATTTTCGTGGTACTCTATTTTTGAACGTTGAAAGAACTTTTTCTTTAGCAAAAGAAAAAAAAAGAACTTTTTCTGACAAGTTACAATGAGTCCTGTATCGATACGCTGCTTTCCTCTCAAGTCTGGTTCTAAATTCAAAACATCCTGCACTCTGTTTCAAGAACTCAAACATGACCGGGATAACTTTACCTTGGGCCGAGATAACCCCTGTAAGGACCGGTCTGAAACTACCTGTTGCCTAACCTTGCCCACCACCAACATGCAGAAGCTGCAAGACGTCGGCTGGGGTAAAGGGAGTCTTGGAGGCAGCTCATGGCGTTGGAAAGCCAAAAAAAAAGCGGCACCTTTAACGCGAAATTATTAGGTAGGCGGAGTCTACCAACTTAGTTGGATACTAGACCAATAATATCCTGCCACATCATCTAATTTTTTTTTATCAAATAAATTATAAAAAAATATTTTTTTTGAAAAAAAAAAGAGAGAAACGAAACCCATTTCCTTCCCCTCCCTCCACCATGGATTTCGATGACGATCCCTCCTCCCTCCTAGAACGGCTCGAGGGCTCCGACTACCACGGCCTCCACCGGCGAGTCTCCACCTCCGCCGGCGTCCTCTCCATGCTCTTCTTCCCCCTGACGAGCCCTGGCCTCACGATCCCAATGGTCGACATGGCCCGTTTCTTCGCCACCCAAGGCGTCAGCTGAATCGTTGTCACCACTTCGCCCTCCTCTTCCTGCTCCTCTCCTTCTTTATCCTCCACTCCAGCCTCTCTTCCTACCCCTTCCCTAGGGCTTCTTTATCTCGACGGTTCCTCCTCCAATCTTATGCCCTCCTCGACGACACCGACAACGATGTCTTCAACACTGTAGTTGATGACTGCATTGACGAATTCGATATCATCGACGAGGATGATGACCAGTTGTGACCGCCCCCTCGCCGGCGATGCTCCGCTGCCACGCCTCCCGGCAACGAAGGGAGCAAAGAAATGGGAAAAGTGGCGATCTGGGGTAGGTTGGGATTTTGAGAGAAGAAGGGTGGGTCTATCAGTGCTGCCTAGACTGCATGCATTGCATCGCCCCCGTCTTGATCCCGAACCCTACTCAAATCTCCAATGGAGGATTGAATTAATCCTCTAATTGTGTGAATGCATGGGGCTTGTACAATAAGTGGAAGAGGAGGGCTTGGCGTTCTTGATGAGCTCCGATCAATAACTCAAGGTTCCTCTAAGGAGGGAAAGAAGGGGTAAGAATGGTTGGGGATCTTTCTGCCGGAGCCGTGGGAGAGAAGAGACACAAAAAGAGAGAGGCAGAGAAAGAGGGTGCAGGGGTGTTGGTGGTAATGTTCTTCAGGCGTCGAACCCTTGAGCCATTCTAGGAGCGAGGAAGGAAAGTGGAATGTTGTATTTCCGGGACTGGATTTCATATTCGAATGTATCGTCGGAATCCATGGCGGAGGGAAGAGAATGGAGTTCGTAGCTTTATTATTATTATTTTTTATTTTGTTCAGTGGAAAATCAGATGATGTGGTTGAATATTATTGGGCTGGTCTACTTTTTAGCTGGTTGATGGGGTCTAGGGGGATCCTCCTGCTTGGAATGGAGGAGGAGGTTCCTCCTGCTTTGGTTTAAAATTAGAAGATGGGCTTCCTCCTGCCTCAAGTCTCTGCGGCTCCATGGAGTCTAGGCATTATTGATACATAACTTCTGCTTGGAATCCTAAATCTCGCAGCAATTGATACAGAACTCAGGGGCCAAAGATGAGGAGCTGTTATTGATGGTTTTGAGTCATAGGTGGTGCACCAGGGGGATTCGACTGGATAATTAAATTTTGGATGGTTTTCCTTCCTATTGCTGTTGATCTCCAAATTGCTGACATGGAGCGCCTCCATCGATTTCCAAAATAACAACATTTCATAGCAGTTTGCAAAATAGCAATATATCATAGAACTTGTTGAAGTTGGTTTCAGTCGGGCTCTCCTATACTTAAATAAAAAAAAAAGTATTTGGTATAGGAAAGAGACGGAACTTGAGCAGTATTCGGAAAATGGGTTTTTTTTATGCAAAAGTTTTGGATCTATATATAGCAATGGGATCCGATATCACATGAAGGTTATGTTGTAACAAACTAATATCGTATGATAACTGTTGAGAGATGTGTAGTAACCGTCCAGAATTATATTGTAACTATCTCAAGATACGCTATAACCACCTAAAATCATGTTGTGTAGCTGTCTAGTATGCACTGTGACTATCGAGGGCCATCATTATAATCTAAACTTTCAGCATGATGTAAGTGTTGAACTTGCTGATCGACATAAAGGAACTCAGGTCGGCTCGGGATAATCGCCAAGCTGAATAGTTATCCAGCCAAACTATAAGACTTCATCCAATACATCGAACGATGTCTGATCTCAGAGGTCAGTCACTTACAATTATTCGGTCTAACTCTCGGATCGGTTAGAATTGACGTGGCCTGATAATATCAAGGAGTTACAGAATATATCTCAATTGCCATATCAGTTGTGATCTAGATGAATCCGATTGTGCCACATTATCAGGCTCATCTTCTGGTACATTATTTTTTTTTAAAAAAAAAATCAAGGAAAGGGGGCCTGCCACCTTTTATCTTCTTCAATCCAGGATAAAATAGATGTGGAGAGTGACTTAAGGGATGGTGAAATCAGGGAAGTCAGTTGACGTGGGTCAGGGTAGTCAATTGAATAGACTTGTCACTTGAGCTGTCTCTATTCATCTGCTTTGGATTGGCATTAGTAAAAGCTATTTGATTCGGCGCTCATCAAAATTGAATAGGGGGGCAACCTTATCCGTGATATCGGCTCCTTCAAATGATTGAGTTAATTTGAAATAAACATGCATCGTGGTTTGCATTTAGTTTGGAGAGTAATTTGCTTCGAAATTCTGGCCAATTCTAGGCCAAAGAATTGGCTTGATTCCCATCAGGTGAGATGAGTACGGAAACGGAGTCATGTCATGAATTGGATAGCGAAGTTTGCAAGACTCGCACGGCAGATGATGAGATAAGGATAGCTGATGGGTACGAATAAAAATCATGACCCACATTGAATGGATCTCTCCTCCATTCTAAGTTGTGGCTAACAATCAATTTATCCCTTAAGTCAGACGCTTCGAAATTTGGCTTTTTTTTCTTAACTTAGTTGGCGTGTTGTATCAGATGAGGTGACATGGAATCAACTGAGGAAGATCTAAAAAAGCTCCAATAAATATAGATATCTTAATTTATAAAAGAAAAACATGAAATGACATTGTAGGAGATATTGAATAAGGATGCTCCGTGATGAGAACTTGTAAAGTTGGCTTAAGATAATTAGGGCACAACTAATTGAATATGATTATAATTAGGTCGAGAGTGTTCTGGTATACATGGCCCTACTTAATGTTAGGCTAAACTTCTCAGGAGGGGAGAAAGAGATAAGGGCTTGAGAGCCCAACGTTGCCATCATATGGTGTGATAGCCATAACATGGGATATAGTTAGCCAGGATTGAGTCGGAAACTGCCTCTAGGTAATGCAATCAACCCAACATGCACAAGGTACAAAATTACAACTTTGGCAAGTGGAGGAAGCCTAATGGAATGCTCAATTGCTCATGCCATCCTTGTATTTAACTGAAAACCGATAGGCACCAAACCTGGCTTTTTTCATTGCGGCGGAAAATTCATAGATATGATGGGGTTTCGGGAGGCGAGTGCAAAGAGTAGGTAGAAAAGCCCTGATACCCAGTGTAGGCTTATAGAATCCCTCAGGATTCTTTGCAGTGCACGAACTGCACTGCAGAGTGCTGGTATTTCGGGATGGCTGCTATCGGAACAAGGACGACCATCAAACAACATGCGTCATGTATGATATGGTATATGTTGGTAGGCTACTTTGTTTGATGATCGTCCATCTCTTGATGATGGCTATCTATAGCTACACAAACTTTGCAGTGTCATCCGCACAATGCAGACGATCCATGCTTAATCTCAAATTAGACGGTTGGCTTATACACATAGTCTATGGTAAGACTTTGCCCCAAACAAGAGGCCACAAATGAAGAACTGCTACTGACTATTGACTAAGAGGACCGCATGCCACATTTTTATTTCTACATCTGCATCCATGACTTGATCGATGCGGAGACTGACTTATCTTCATGGATGGTTGGTTGAAGAAATCAGAGCAACGCCATAATGTTCAGGCAACTTTGAAGGATCCCCTCGCAAATTACTTTATGCACTCTGACACTCTTCATTCTACGCATTTCTCCATTCCTCGAGGGAAGTTGTTTTCATGGCCATGGATTTTTCAACGTACTATAGACGGAGACCGGGCACTAGATTTAGTAGAGCTTCCTTTGGGTTATTCAAACCTAAATGAGATTAGGTGGAATGCGGACTGCTAGGAGGTTTTGAAGAGAACACTTGAATCAACCTTGTCAAGGATTGGAGTGCAGATGAACATGTCACTGTTTTTTTGAGCTGGGATTAGATTTATGATGCATCCATGGCACTAGGGTTACGGATAAATAGACGTTCTTTTTTTTGGGGGGGGTGGGCGGGGGAACAACTCAACCTCGGGCCAGACCTGCTACTTCGACCCGCATGTAAATCGAGAGAGGTGAGGAGGGTATTTTTTTTTTTTTTGAGCTTATTCATCAAATATAACAAAAAATGCTGATTAATACTAGATAACCAACGAGGTGGAGAATGTTGTCCAGCATGCCCACCAATGACCTCACCAGCCAATCTTGTATATATGCATAGGCCTACATTTACATCACCTCTTTATATATTGTTGCCCAAGTGTTTGACTTTCATAGTTTATTTTGGAGCTTATCTAGATTATAACATTCTTCTTGGGCTTGTCTAAAGTAGATTGGCATTTTTTTTTTTTGCTTTAGAAACTATTATTTATCGCCACTTCATTCACCAACAAGTAAGGCATTCAGATGGGTTCATTGATTTCTCTTCTAGCATGAGCACTTACCAGATCTCATTAACCCTTTCAAATCATATCAGACGCGCTTAGTTCGTAATCGGAATCAGAATGGATTGAAATGAAAATTGGAATGGCCATATTTTTCGACATGTTTGGTTTGTGATTGGAGTCGGAATGAGAATCCGAAAGGAATTTGAATACTAGGAGAGAGTAAAAATTGAGTTTTGGAGAGATTAGGGCATTCGTACTTTTTTTAAAATCGGAATGGGAATAGAATGTTTTCTAATTAAATGGTTAGAATAGGAGTTGTTTATTTTTATTTCTATTCGAGAGCCTAACTTCTTCACCTGCTACATCAGGCCCGGAGCCCGGTAGTTGACGAAACCTTCCAATATTAGTGTGACCAATCATTTATCCGGGCCTTGGCTGGGCCCAAAGTCCAAAACCGGACGGTCCAACATTTGGAGATATGCCAGGCCTCGACTCGACCTCGTGAAGCAAAGTGCGGCCTAGGGACCTAGGGTTTTGGGAACTCCGGCGAAGGCTCCCATGGCCGCCGTTCGTCTCCTCCAGGGGCGGGTCGCCTCCCTTCTCCGCCGAGATCGACTCCAACCCCTCGTTTCCGAGGGTACTCCTGTCATCCCCAACCTTGCATCTATTCTTGCGCTATTCATCAAGATCTACAATCATTCTTCTCTATTAAAAAGTTACATTCTTGAATTGAAATTAAGGTCCCTTTTTTATTCATAGTTGTTTGATTTCGGTCAAAAGCGTTCTTTGGTGGATTGGTGAATAGTTATAAGAACGGTAGATACAAAAGCTTCTTTTTTTTTGGGTGGGGGGTGTCCAATGGAAGACAAAAAAGCTTTTAGAAATTCATTACCTTCATGTTTAGATTTATTGTAGTTCTTTTCTGTTCTCAAACTTTCAGTTTTCGTCACCTTGGTTGTTTTTTTTTTTTAATGTTGAAAATTATGCCTTCCTTGGAATAATCTTGAGGAGGATCTAGGCTTGATGCCAGCAAACATTAGATTGATGGGGTATGTTCTTTGGCCTAATTCAGATTCAGGTTCGATGCTAACAAAGCTTAGAACGGTGGATTATGTTCTTCATTTGTGATTCCAACCAAAGAACAGGCATTAGTTCCCTCATCCTTGTCTGAAGTGTGAAACAAAAATGCCAGTGGGAGCCCAAGTCAGATGGCTTTGTAATTCTAGCCCAAGAATAAACATTAGTTCCCTAATCCTTTCTTGAAGTGTGAAACAAAGATACTAATGGGAGGAATTTATTGGATGGGAAGTTCATGTGATCGTTCGGCATAAGCAACATGAAGGAGGGTTTACTGTGTTTCATCATATTTGACCACGAATATAGCTCCCTTTGTGAACTGTAAGCTCTTCAAAAGAACCATCAAATTTGTGGAAAACGTCCCCAGGATATGTCTTGAAGTCAGGGTCATCATTTATTCTTTGTAAAGGAAAAGGACTCCCTCTTGCAGTAATCCCATAATTTCACAAAATTAATGAAATAATTTACAAATTATTTTTGTATGTATAAATCTTACCATTAATTAGCAATAACAAGAAGGCAACCGTGATATTTGGCCTGCCTAGCATGTTAATATATCAACTTTTAAAACAGCATCACTCTCTTTTAGTTTGCTCCTTCGTTCTCTCCATCTTACTTTGGTGTCTTCACAAGTTTGGTTGAAGGTTCTTCAGTAATGGTAAATTTTAGTACGTAGCTGTCATTCAAAAGAAGTGGTAATAGCAACCTTGATCATTTCACTCTTCCTTTTGGACAACATCACAGATGAGGTTAATTTGCCGATATAATGTTTGAGTGCTAGAACTAATTGGGTTGGTGGTATAATAAGAAAAGTGTACATGGTGAATTATAACCCTGCCTATACGATTGAATTCCTTAACTAAGTATTGCGTGTGCACCATTACTTGGTAATAAAAGATGAGTGGACAAAAGGGGTACGAAGCATTAGGAAATTGTAATAGGAGCCTGAAGCAGGTGCAGCACTCAAGGTTTAATTTTCTGGTAGAGAAACCCTCATGACATTTTCAAATTAACAGCCATCTGACTTTCATTTTGCATCATGACTTGTGCAGCATTCTAGGTTGAATATTCCGGCAGGGTAACTCTCACGACTTTTCCAAATTAACAAAGCACCTGACTTCTGTTTTACATCATGTTGCTTGATTAGTTCGACACCCTTTTCCTTTCCCTTCCACAGTATGCGTATCTGGGTCTTGCATACCACTTTCCGAATGATTCTGTATTTTGCAGTGTAGTTGATTTTCATATAATTTGAAGCCAATATGATAGAACTTACCATTATTGCAGGACTTGCTTGGCCTTCCCACATAACGAAAGGCATTAGAGATATCCAAACAGAGGCAGAATTTACAGATACAGCCAGTGAAGATGCTGGGGACCTGAAATCTTGCCAGGATGATTCAAAACAGGTCTCCAACTTGGCTGAAGGGCTTAGTCCTATTGCTAAGGAGTCCAGTGTGAAGTATACAGCCTTCTCTAACTTAAAAGCATCCAAGAGGCATGATCTTGCCATGATCTTTACATGCAAGGTTTGCGAGACCAGATCTGTGAAGACTCTCTGCCGTGAGTCATTTGAAAAGGGAGTGGTGGTGGTTCGCTGCGGAGGTTGCAGTAATCTCCATCTCATTGCAGATCGACTTGGTTGGTTTGGGGAGCCTGGTAGTGTGGAAGATCTGTTAGCAGCACGAGGAGAGGAGGTGAGGAAAGGTTCGGTGGACACCCTGAATCTTACTTTAGAGGATCTTGCTGGAAGTAGGTCTTCATGATTGTTGAAAACCGAAGGGATCATTCCTCGTATCATATGGGAACGATCGATTACCAGATCTGGCAGTTAGAGAGAGAATGTTTTCGAAGTGCATGTATTTGGTACTTGTATTTTCTTTGTTCTTGTGTGCATGTATCCGTGCTTCAAGTTCTAACCAGAAACATAAACTCACATGAATGGGTAACATTTCGAAATTGAACAGAGTGGAATAATAGCAGAACCACTTCCTTGATGTTACAAAATTTCGTTGATGGACTATTGATTACACAATCTTAGTGTTAATTATATGTACTTAATATCAAATGACATTACACAGATGGCACAACTCTTAGGCATACTTGATTGTGGCCTGAAAAACTTCCCCTAGCATTTTAGTGCTTCATAGCAGAATTAATTATTTTGCACTAGCAGTTCACAAAGTTGAATTACACATTCCCTCTGGGAGGGCATTCAGCTTTCAATATTATCGGTTAAAATTTTCAGGGCAAGCTTTGATTTGTTACTTGTTAGCTGTTCGTACTTGTTAGCAAAATTGCAGCATGTTGAAGTGATCGACGCCAGAGCTGGTTGGACTTGGACCTCAGATATGCTGATTCACAGTGTATTATGTTTCTTCCTGAAGAAAATGCAAATGAAGGCCTTGAGATGTGATTCCAAGTGAAACAACAAATTGTACCAACATTTATCTGCTGTTGTTTAACCTGATAGAGTTCCCAGCATTAAAAATGAGGGATCCATTGTATAGTTTCTATCTTTCATCGAATGGATGATAGATTCTTTTTCTGTAGTATGCTTTGAAAATTTGGATACAAGAAATTCAATAAGCTATTGGGTTAGGTTTGGGTTCTGAAATTAGACCAAAACTCCTTATATTTGGTTTTAAGTAAATTTATACCTAGAAAGGCACAGCTGAAACCTGATCTGGTTATATGCATACACACAAATATTATATAATATATAAATATATGTATATATATATATATATATGTATATATATATATATATGTATATATATATATATATATGTATATATATATATATATGTATATATATATGTATATATATATGTATATGTATATATATATGTATATATATATATATGAATATATGTATATGTATATATGTATATGTATATATGTATGTATATATGTGTGTGTGTATATATATATATATATATATATACACATATATATATACATACATATATATATATATATATATATATATATATATATATATATATACACACATATATATACACATACATATATATATATATAATGTACATTTGTATACTTAGATATATAAATATTCTAGGCATAAACCTATTAATTTTTTAATTAGAAAAAAAAAATCAAATAGAGTAGTGAAACCATAACCAATCTTATTCTATCAAATTCCTTGGTGGTCATTCTTCATGTTTCTTTGATTGCACAGATACTTAGATAACAAAAGTGATAATTGAATACATACCCCGCTTTTAGGTATGATTTGTTCTACTACATTATCATTATTTTGTTTTTATTTCACAGTTTTTAAGGTAATACTTTGGGTACATTAAATAATTTTAAAAATTAATTTAGAAGCATAGTAAAATATGTAACTTGTTAAATACTCGATTTTTTACTTAAAATCCAATCTGACAACTGATTTTTTTTTTTTTTTTTTACAATATTAGATACAGATATCAAGTTTAATTGGATTTAGATTCAAATAGAAATATTTTGAATTTGAGTAGGGATGCCACCAAATCCAGCCGAACCGATCCACCCAATGTCCTGTGCGAACCTTTTCTGCACCTGGAATTTTGTTTCACCTTCAGCTTTCCAACGGGTTAGGCATCTCTCATTTACGTCACATCCGCTTGTCATTTTTCCAGTTAGTAAACCTAAACCTTTGAATATTGGAACAAGAAAATAAAATAGAAACAAATAGTCAATCAAAGCCTATCTATTCCTTAATCTAGAATGCAGACATGCAGGATCCAAGTCATCTGTGACTACTTTATGATATATTGGACTTATTAAATAATTTTAGACTAACAACATTAGATTCTATACCAAATTCTTATCTTAGTTCAGGTGTTTGGTCAAATCACGACAACAATTAGATGATCAAATTCAAATTGGACACCATCTAACTAGGATTTTATAACAGGCGTTGTCTCCAGATAACATATCCCACTAAAATTATTCTTTATCATTGCCATTTCAATTTTAATATTACAACATTCATTAATTGTCTTAGTCGAAAAAAGATGGACAATAACATAATGTATTCATCAAATATTCCTCGGCATAATAAAGGCTGTTGCGAGAGCAGAAATGGTGATCGTTCAATCGAATTAAGTTGTTTCACTCCATTGTGTGGATTAGGTTGTGTGTTTGATAAAATAATTAGATTTGGGGATGGATTTTTGATTTATTTAATAAATAAGTTGGATTAAAATTGATAAATTTTCAGTCTGCATGAGCCCTTTTTTGTGCGACTTAGTATGTCTCTTAACCTTTCGTCCAACCCATGTGAAACATGTTATGGTTGGCGCTGGTCCAAGCCAGCCCAAACTAGTCAGTTTCCGTCCCTGTCATGCCGACTATGACCAGTCAACTTACAGATAACCATTCCAAAACTTCCAAATGAAATTACGTGCTAGCGAGGCAAATTGCACCTCGTAAAAGCAACCCAAGCTAAAATTAGGTCACCATTTTAGTTCTCGGAATGAATGCCAAACGGGAAAGCAGCGGCGATAACAATGCGAGATCCTCATGTCAGGACCGTCCAATCAAGATCAAACGGCTGATTCCTGGCTGTCCTTCTGGCGTCGCATGAGGCCAGCCTCGGGCCCATCGTACCGAGAAATTATACCCATTGTACCGGCAGAGTACCAGGAGTGGCGGGACCCATGCCTGACAGCGGTCAGATACGATATCAAGGGTGGAGATTCCCCCCGTGATAGAACAGAGCCCCACCAAGCGCCTATACCCCGACGCATCTTATACGTACACGTGTCCAATGCATCCGACGGTGGGGTTCGCGTGCGGCTCCCCGATACGCCCCGCCCGATACGAAAACCGAAACGGCATTTAAAACGCGGCCGCGCCGCTTCCAATCAGGCTTATCAAACCCGTGACGTCCGGGACCGCGACATTCCTCCCCCCTCTCTCTTTTATCGGGTGTCGCGGTTAAATCGTTCGCACTGCATTCCTTCGTGGCGTCTCGAAGCCGCTTTTTATTGTTTTCTTTGATTTATTTCTCTCTCGCTGGCTCGCTCGATCGTCTCCGTTTCAAGAGACGGAGAGACTTCTTCGGCTTATAGATTGGGAAGTAAGTTCTTGTTGCGATCCGTGAAAAAACTAAAGGATTTTTTTGGGTGTGATTTTGCGAGTGGCGTGTTCTTCTTTCATTGAAAAGAATCTTATGGTATAGGGTTGGTCCAATCACTGAAGTTTGATGGATCGTGTGTAGTTTCTTGACGTCGTTCTTTGATTTTATTGTTTTTTTTGTTCTTGATCCTATGGAGGATTGCAGCTTGGAGATCTCGGATTCTCGATAATGCCTATGGTCTTGTTGTTTTGTTTTGTGATTTTTGTCGTTGTTTTGGATTCTTGATGTAGTTCTTGTGATTGAATTGCCGTCTTATTTCACTTCAGATGTGATCAGATTACAGTGGCGATTTTTTTTTTTCTATTAGTGCGATGATATATTCTTTGGTTTATGGGGTGTACTGTTACCTGCTTATTTTCGGTATCTTTTACTTTTTGAGTTAATTCTATATATGTCTATAGGGTTTGTAATTTTTAAGATCTGTAGAGACGAATCCTGTCCATGTTGATCTGAAATCCATGGCTGCTAGTTTTGAGGCTATCGAGTAGATAAATAACACCAAAACCTTGCATCTTTACTATAATCTATTTCTCTCGAAGTCCTTGTACTGCTTCCATGTTCCAGTAGTAATTATTGAAATCAGTGATGTGGCTGAAATCACAATTTGACAAACCAATCTTGATGTTGTTTTTTTGATGCACCAGTGAAAAGTCTGATTTTCGTACTTCTTTTGGAGGCAAAAAAAGGGAATTAATGCCTTAGGGGTGTCTAACAAGTGCGTTTCACGAGCAGCTGGTGTTTGGCAAATTTGGTAAATGAGATGAGATTGAGATTTTTCTTTGCTGTAACAGATGAGATTAAGATTTGCCCAGCTTTCTCATGCTTGCTTTGATTAAACTCAAAATATAAATAAATAAGTAAATAATATGAATTTATATTATTTCAGTTAATATTATAAATGAAATTCTTATTTATTATTTAAATGTTTAGACATAAGTGAAAGCTCTGGGACCTCAGTCTCTCACTGGTTAATCCCTTAAAAACCATTTTTGAACAGCTTAAATTTAGTTTATAATTAATTGAATTGAACCTGAGCTTGGCTAAATTATAGTATAAGCTGAGCTGGAGCATGGTCTGTCTTGCTCGATCTTGGATCGTCTCCAGCCCTAGACCAACTCAATAGGGAGGTTTTGACTTCTTTGCAAGCTTGATTTAATGAGATTATATTTCACACTGACTAGCATACTTTTGTAACATTTCCTACCTAGTAATATCTCTAGCTCTGTTTTTTAAGAGCATTTTGTTCATTATTCAGTGTAGATATCATATGTTTTTCCAGAACCATGCAGACAGGTGCTGTGCGCAGTAGCTATTAGGCCTACAGTATGTTGGAGAATTGGGCTGCCTAAATCCATATTCAATCTTCATTGGGCTGCCTAAATCCATATTCAATCTTCATTGGGCTGCCTAAATCCATATTCAATCTTCATTGGGCTGCCTAAATCCATATTCAATCTTCATTAATCCTGCTAATTATGACATTCTTTGCTATTGATTATGTAGAAGATTTTCAGTGCAATGAATAATTTCCAAAAAAGTTAAAAAAACATCCAATTACATTTTGTAGTCAAATATGGATAAAATGACCTGCTAATATGTCATTCATGAAGGATTTTGCCTCCTTTATACATGTCTATTTATAATAGGAGTCATGCGAGGTGGTGCCTGTGTCGGGCACATGAAAGTTCCTCCTGCCATGTTGCATGAGGGGATTGGTCTGACTTGTGGAAATTGGTGTAGTACCCCGGGGGGGGGGGTGGTGGTGGTTAAATAATCTTCCATTTTGTTGTTGCATGTTTGTGAATTCTTGGGGTTTTCTCTATTTTGTCGTTTCTCAAGTCCTTGCTAATGTTGAAAGATAGAGAATCAGATTACTGAAATTGTCTGATTGATTGTCCAGGAAGTCATTAGTTGCCCCATCTTTCTATTTCAGCGCTTGCAAAAAAGTTGTCCAGTTTTATCAAATTCCACTATATAACTGGGTTTTCTCATATCAACCCAAATTGGACAAAATATACTTCTACCTTATTGGTGAAACCTATTTCTGAATCTCCTTATGTTAAGCAAACATCCTTTAATAATCCTTGGAGCGTGGTGGAGGTTGCTTTTGTGATTTTAGAAGTTTTTTTTTTTTTTGTGTTTGATAATAATTAGGCCATTGAATTGGGTAATGGTTTTTGTCACCACATATTGCGGTCGGAATAGGGTGGATGGTAGATCGGGGATGCGAGATTGGATCTGATGCCTCCATGTATTGCACTCTTCTCTGAGTGCAATCAGGAAAGAAAACAGTTCGGAGTGGGTGGGGGGTTTGTTGGATCTATCATCCTTGAACATATTGGGATTGCCATATGGCAGGGAACTTGTTTTCTCTTTTAATGTGTAAGAAGTTATCTGTTTTCTGAAGAATAAACCTTTCAGATGACCATCTTATCACAGTGTTTGCTTTCACCTACTGAATTTAACATTTAAACTCTTAACTGGGAGCCTACATCATCTAGCCTTGATCTTCTTCCTCTGGCCCTAAATTCAATCTTTTACCTGATCGACACCAGCTTTCAACTAATTCATGATTGTTGTGCTTCATATAGTCACATTAATAGTTTATATATCTGACGAGCTACTTTCTCAAACTGCAATGCTTCTAAGTAAGCAATATTTTGCTGTTTTAATGTCAACATATTCTTTAATTGTTTTTTTTAGTTCCGATGATATGTTGTGGAAGTATGTCCGAAAATGTCAGCACATAAGAATATGATATAATAGTAATCCTGGAGTTGCAAATTTTTTTTGTCCTGGTTATGAAGTTTTGATTATTCTGTTGATTTAGTTTTATTCCATCTGACATAGTCATGTTTCTAGCTATTTCTTTTGTTTCAGAAATGATCATTTGAAATTTTCTTCATGTGGTTGGTGATTTTATGTATATTTCACCTGCCTATCTGGTGAAGCTAATTTCATAAATGTACAGGGAATGAATGCCAGGGATGATCTTATGCCACCTGTAAAATATCCTCTTAAGCTACAGTAAGATAATCATGTCAGTGTCAATATACAGGATTCTTGTTGTTGGCACATTATTCTGCTAGGAAAACATTTGTTGCTGATGATTATGTACGAGCAAGATTCTGAAGTTCTCCGCTGGGGTCTTGATATCCTTCATGATGATCCATTTTCAAACTGTGGGTATTGTGGAGGAACTACTCAACATGATGCCAGCTTTTATGATAGTAGTTATGCCAGAGAAGGTAATATTGGCACAACAGGCTACACTACTATAGAGAATGATGAGATTATTGCTCATGCTCTTCAAGAAGAATTTTCGCGCCTTGCTGTTGCAGAAGCAACTGGACCTTCACTTTCAGATGAAGAACACTTGCAAGCATCTGTTCTGGCACAAGATTGGTTTGGTCCATCCATGAGGAACTATAGTTCAGGTAAGCAGATTATAAGAAATTTCCTGTTTGGTTGTTCATTTTGTCTCCCATTTCCTATTTTTCTGCTCTGTTGTTTATTATTGTGTCTGTTGTTTTTATGTAGGGAATGAAGGTGGTCAGGAAGAGGCAGATGAGATGGAATCTCCCAGTTCATGTTCAAGTCCTGGGGAATACACATATGAAGGGCAGGAGTGGTCATTAGAGCTCACAGATGACTTTTCTGACATAGATGGTGAAGTAGGCAAGAGATTGAATCAGATGGTTCCCATTCCTGTAAGTTTATGCATACTTTTGAAGCTCAGATTTTCAAAAATATAACTTAACCATCAGTAGCTTAAAGAAACATTTCCTTTGAAAATTGTTTTAGAGGATTAGAGAATGCTAATGATCTTGTAATATGAAAATTCTTGACTGAGCAGCTAAAGTGAGGAAAAATCTCCTATCACTTAGGTGAAACCATGAAAAGTAAGCTGTTGAACTTCCCTCTTAGTTTCAGGTTCTAGCATATGTGCAACTAAAGTAAACATGGTATTCTGCATAACTTTGGTATTGGAAATTCATCTGATTATTTTTTTGCTGATAGGCTAGTTATTCTGGTTAATCACATATCCTAAAATGACAACATTGGATTTATTATCTTTTTTCTCTGAGTAAAGGACTGAACATGGTCTATTCCGATTCAAAATGAATCAGACTTACCTATTATCAAGACTGAAATGTGGTATCTGACCAAAAAAAGACCGACCTAGGGTAACTGAAATGAATATTTATTTAGTATGCATTTTCTACTGAGTGATAGCTCTGCACTATGAGCACACATGCATACACTCTATAGTTTATACACTTTATTTAGTATGCATTTTCTACTGAGTGATAGCTCTGCATGTCTTTGCCATTTGAAATTGCCAGAATACTAGGTTTTTTTTTTGATTCTTGCTATTACTCAATATTGAAGAATTCCAACACTTAAATTCTGCGGCAATACCACTTTAATAGTGTTACTTGTCATCTGCTGAAATTTGAACTATGAATAGTATATTTCTTTTCATTTACGCCATCATCGCTAGCTCTCACCTTTTCCATATATGGGCGCTCCATATTTATGTACTTGAAAGGTAAGAAGTTATAAATGACGAGCATGCATGTTCTCTTTGACATCATAAATTGTTTGGTTTGTGCAGCATGTTCCTAGAATTAATGGAGAAATTCCTTCCGTTGATGAAGCTACTTCAGATCATCAAAGGCTTATAGACAGGTATGGCCTGTACTGTAGCACTATACTTTCAACTTATTATTGTGTGATATTGTGATTTATCCAACTTTGATAAGTTTTATGTAAGTCTATTGGTATGATATGCATCCCATAGTAGTTATTCAAAAGCTCTTTCCATGGGTTCACATTTATTGATTTATTGTTTATGCGTTAAGTTAGTCCATGTTATAAAAATCCTTCAGCAGCTTTAGGTTTGCATCATGGAAGCAGCATAACATGATAAAATTTGAGTTATTGCTCCAGTATGGCAGGTCTCCTAGGTGCACTGGTTTTGACAAGTTGTAATTTTGGTTATGAGCTTACATTGCTAGCTACATAAAGACTGCAGAAAAATTTCCATGGACTAATAAGGGAATATATTTATCTCTTAAATAACTTTTACCTTCTTGATCAAGTACATGTAATATACTTTAATCAATATATGTGAAAAAATTGCATAATTCATCGGTTGACACATGTAATACCGATTGCCCTTGATTGGAGCACTGGCTACTGAGAATTCATAAAGTTGACACCAAATTGTTGGTTAAAAAAAAAGGCTTGATGATTATGGTTATTCATTAGTAAAATACCTGCATGTCGTAAATGGTATTGTCATGTTGTAAATTTTTCTGTATATGATTGTCTGATGCTATATATTCTGTAGATTGCGACTCTATGATTTGATTGAGCTCAAGGTTCAAGGAGATGGTAACTGTCAGGTTAGTTGTGTGTTAGGTCTCTTTTTTCTTCCCCTTTTCCTTTGAAATTAAATGACGTAGGTGTGTACTAAAGAAATTATTTAGCATATAAGCTTGTAATCTGCAGCTAATACATGAGTTCTTGTTGGCAATTGATTATTCTCATTTGTCAACTCAGGTTCTGGGAGGATAGGTATCACTATAGTGTTCCAGTGTCCCACCATGCTATTTTTTGTTTTTCTCCTGATTTGTTGCTATAGTAATAAGATCGTATTGGAATCGATATGTCAACACTATGATTTCGTTCATGGAACTACATCTATTACATCAGTTGAATTCTCACTGTATACTCGGTAATAAATAACATAATAAATTTTGATTATCTAGAGTTTTCAACAAACTAAAATTTGAAATCCATGGCCAGCTTATAGAATGTTGAGGTTGTTTTTTATTGGCCGACTCAATTTAAGGGTCTAAAGGTTAAACTTTTATAAGTTGACTATATCTAATATCCCTGCTGTGCTTTGGGGCAACAAGCATGCCTTCTATGAACAAGATTCTTTTGCACCTTAGATGCATTGATTTTTTTTATTTTTTTCATGTCGCTGGCAAGCGTGTAAGTAGGGTTCTAAAGTGAAATTCAAGTAATCTTACCTGATGATTTGTTGATGAATTGGGTTTGGATTTGAGATGCTGGTTCACAATTCTCACGAGGTTAGATTTGGTCCATTTTGGTTCTTTGCATAATAGACTCCATTTGATTTCAGGTTGAGTTCATATGTTGCCTAGAGTTGTTGTTAAACTTGAAACTTGGTGTGCGCATCAAGCAAACTTGGCCAAGCCAGGTGATTTTAGGTCTGTCCAAACTATTGAAAACTTGGACCAAGCTCACCGAGTGCCTGATCACTCCCCCACATTCCAAACACAGCTCGAAGTGTCATGAGCCAACTTTGTTGATACCTCGACCCAACTTGACTGATATATTCATTGAGCCAATCAGGCTCCAGGGACAGCCTTGCTGAAAACCTGATCGTATGTCCAAAGGTAGATGAGTTTTATGGTTTTGTTCCTTTACCTGGGTGAAGCAAGGCAAGCTTTTGTTTCCTCATCTGCTACCCATCTGACCTTCCCTTCTGTCTCCCCTGTAACCTAAAGTCCTTCACTCTGAGGCAGTCTGTGGTGATTCTTGCATTGCATTATCGCATGCAGCAACATCTTGGTCCAGGGGTTCTTCTTTGGGGGAAGGAGGGGAATAGGATGACGTAACTTTGTGGAGGATACTGATAATTTTGTATTAGGTGAAGTCTGGGTTTTACTCTCTTGGTCTTCATCACTTCTGGTTGATTTGAACATATCTAAAACCTGAACTGGAGCTGATTAGTCATCAAGTTTGCATCTTGATTTTTGATTAGGTCTCAATTTCAAATTCACCCATTTTGTAATGATTTTGGGGTCAAAACTTCAATGAATTTGATTTGAATTTGGTCAGTATATAGCCTTAAATTGAAAGATTAGTCTACATATTATATTGTTAAATTGTTATGTCTGGTAAACTCTTGCCAACAATTTATATGCCAAAAATTGAATGACTATGATGAAAGCAATAAAAACATATGTAGCTCATCAAAATTAAATTTTGAGAGACTAGGAAAGTCCAGAAAAACAAAATTTGTCACAAAAGCATGAAATTATATTTCTCAGAAGTTAAACTCTACATGCTTAGATATCAATATGATTCATGCGTGTCCTAGTTTATGATCCATTTAAAAATTATGTTACAATTTTCAATTTTTAATACAATCATTTTTTCAAGGTTAATTCACAGTAGAAGAAATAATTTGCAAAAAGTTCAAACATCAAATCTGATATGCATGGTGAATTGGGGCTTATCCCAATGGCCACACCCCTAAACTTAGTAATCAGAGGTTTTTGGTTCAAATCTTAGGCGTTGCATATCTAAGTATTTGGGCTTGGGTAATTAATGTACTGGTGAGTCCTCCTCCTCTCTCTCTCTCTTAAAAAAAGAAGAAGAAAAAGACACTGATACTCATGCATGACAAATTGAATGAAGCAATAACCATAAAAGGAGTTCAAAATTTTCATACGAATCAAGCTCGTAACATGAGAATTGCATCTTTTAAGTTCAATCAAACACAAACAGGCATTCTTGCTTCTACCTTTTCAGAATTGGAGTCTTACTCTGAATATTTTCTTGTATGCTTCTTGTTTTTATTCTTGCGCCTCAATTTGTTAGAATGAGAAGATAGAAACAAGGGAAGCTTCTTAAAAGGCATTACATCGTCTGAATTGGATATAACCAGTTTAGATTGGTTGACCTTATATGTTCGCTCCATAAATGCTGGATCTTTCCATAATATAGCCCTGCAATGATAAACACATGCATGTTTGCAATATATTATCCTCTTTTACTATATTTGCACTTGTGCATCAAATGTTCCAAATTATGTCAATTTTCACTTATTGGTCAATCATGTTAGTATGTGTGTGTGCATGTGTACATATTCAAAATTAGCTGTGAAGCCTTTTTTTGACAATTCTTAATCTTTCTTCTTATCAACTGAGATGTCAAATTTCAATTTCATATCCTTCACAGTTTCGAGCTCTGTCTGATCAATTTTACCGTACCCCTGAGCACCACAAGTTTGTGAGGCAGCAAGTTGTTAATCAGGTTTGTCCTCTACTGCTAGTATCATTCTTAAAATTTCTATTGATCTTCATCTTTTTGGTATTTCTAGGGTATTTTCTCATTTCATTTTTATGTTGATCTGCATTTTTCATCATCAATGAATGCATGTCTTTCTTCATTCATTTTTCAGCTTGAGTCTCACCCTGAGAACTATGAGGGATATGTTCCCATGGCGTACGGTGACTATTTGAAAAAGATTTCAACGTATGCTCTATATCTTATAATCTATGATGCCATTTTGGAAATACATATAAGTTTGTAATCTTTTTATATTAATGTGGCTAACAGGGGTGGGGAATGGGGTGATCATGTTACCTTACAGGCTGCTGCGGATTCAGTATGTTTTTTTTCCTTCTTCCAATTTCCACTGTTTCATTCCTTTTCTTTTCTGTTATAATATTGTTTGGCTCTTTTTTCATTTTCTTTTTCCTTTTTTGATGTTTCTGGTCAGTACTACATTTTCCCCTTAATTTGATGTCTTACTATATTGTGAATATCTTAACTTTGATGATAATGTTGGTGTGGGTTTTGTGGAGTGAGGAGCTTCTCCAAGAGTACAACTTCATTTTAAGTTGTGTCAGGACAGTGATGAGAATGAAGTGCAAAACATGGCAATCATATGAATCAGTTTTGGAAACTTTTACTGGATTATTTTATTTCTCTTGTTCTTATTGAATTTGATAGGATTCCCATCCTTGCATTGAGAGGAAAAAGAAGCTCTTCTTTTCAAGAGAGATGTTACCTTCTCAAGAGTTTCGCAAAGCAAATAGCAAATGACAGATTCTTTTCCTTTTGCTGATTCACCTTTAAACAACGGACTTAAATGAGACAAGTTTAGTTAGCCATTAAAAGTGAGAGTAAAATGTTAAATACTACATTTCTAGTTTGGTTTTGTTTATGTTTGATATCATGTAATAGCTTGTACAAGGTATGGATGTTGAAAGGTCTACACGATTTCTGAAATCACATCCCTTAGCTGCTGGACAATCCTGCTTGCAAGGTCTTATTTTTAGTAATATATTTGGCATTGTGAATGAGACATTTTGGTCAAAGACCCTTTATTAGCTTTCTTTCTATGTTTTCGCTTTTAGTGATACTTGCAAAGTAATGATCAACTGTGGGGCATGTTTGAGCAGTCCTGTAACCTCGTCACTGGACTGACTTGGTTCCTTGGCGTGCTTTTGTTGTTATTACCTGAAGCTGAACTGGGGATGTCAATTAGCCGGATCCGGGCAGAGTTTGACAAGACTTTGAATAGGCTCAATTCCTGGTGTATGACTATGAAGTTAGGCCTGTGAATTGTCCTATGGACATCCCTATGCTGAACTATTGCTGGAGCATGTGAACCTGTGCCATCGATCATTGCATTAGTTGTCTGGACTGAATTAAACCTTATGAGTTTGTTTTAGTTATCCTTATAAGTTTAGATTCAGTCTTGGGCCTCTAGCTAATGCCAGATAGGATCTAATTAATGAAATTTTGATGAATAATTTTTATCAGTAAGTTTTGTTTATCACTTCTTTATCACTGGATGATAAGGCATGAGACTGCATCAAGAGTTCAAGGCTATTGTAGCTGATGCATAGTCCGCCATTTTCAGTGGCATTGCTGTTTACTGAGTGCTAGTCGCTTTAAATGGAGGTTCATATTGCAAAAGCAATTTTGATCTTTTTTACTTCATATCTGGCTTGAGGCAAGATGTATTGCTGGTCAGGTTTTGTTGGGTTTTCTCTTCCTTTAGAAAGACTATGAAAGAACTATTAACCATTATTTTTATTAACCAAGACTGTTCTAATCTAATCTGATGGGGCTTGTTTTATTGAAATTTGCTTTATCAACACCCAAATCTTGAGATGAGAACTTTTGATAATTTATGACTTGCCCAAATTCTCTGGTGTCATAATGGTTATTTGGGATGTTTGAGATTCGTGGTCTATACTTTCTTCATGGACTTTGGGGTTAAGTAGGTTGCAAAACTCTCTTTGATACTTCATTTCTGGCCTCTATTGGTATTCTTTGGTCTTTGCAACTTCAGCCACCCTCATTTTTTCTTGTGAAATTCTTCTAGCATTGGGATTTTGGTGTCTCAATATATCAGGTGCTTTTCCTTGGATCTTGGCTGGGTTTGGTTTAGACTTCTTGGAGTTAAAATTTTCGTCCTGTGTCCATGTTTGACCCTTTTCCTAAGTTGGCACCTCATGCTTATGCCTTACCCCATAGCTAGCTTGTTCTTCTATCTCCTATTGAGCCTAATAAAGTGATATCGACTAAGGTATCCCGTATTGGCCTGAATCGAGCAGTACGAGGCGTACCGTACCGTACCAGTTCAGTACCGATATTCGGTACGGATGGTGTGCCAACACTCAGTATGCCAAAAGAATTTCATACCGTATTGTACCGATACTGTGCTAGTGTGGCACCGGTATGGGGTCCGGTACCAAGATGGCGAACCTTGATGTCAACCTTTGGCACACTATTTTGATTGGCCCTTAGTTATTTAACTTAAGGAATACAATTTCCATCTGTCCTTGAATCTCACATTAATTGCTTAAAATCTATATTTAAATGACATCAAATTATGCTGATGAAATGTTTGATTTAGACTCATGGGATTGGTATTTGGTAGGCAATCTTCTTAGGTTGTCAGAAGTTTATTTCTTGTCTAGCTTTTTCTTTCCTGTGGTGTGTGGTTTAAAGCCTGGCTACTTACATTATTTAATAATGATATCTCTACCAGGCTTCAGACATATTGTGTTGATGATTCTTGCCTTCATCTCCGTGAATTTAGATCTGAGAATGATCACTTCTCTGTTAAAAGACGTATCTGTATTTTAAGATATATTCAGTGTAACAAGCTAAAAAACGTGTTAGAACTGTTATATTGGAATTCCATATTGTTATTTCATTTTAGCTTGTTGGATAGAGCAAAAAGTGCGTCACACATGAGAGCTCGTGAAAGTGCATGTAGATAAATGAATACCTGTTTGAGTCTATGAATATTCTTGTTTGGTAGATTGGTTGTCACATATGACTCATGCGTTGGTGATGGGATCCATCTTCATTTCATGTTCATATCGGTGATCCACTTTTTTGCAATGGCTGGATATTGAGCTTCAGCCATAAAAACAAATTAAGCAAACTTGCATATTGACTCATGGATAGAATGTTGATGAAGGGAAAGGCCCAAGGGGTTTGTTCTGTAATATGAACATTATCTCTTTCTTATGCAGATCTTATTCTTAGGGATTGTTATCTGGGTAGTTGTTCTGTCTTACGCTGATAATTTCATGCTCGCTTGATATTGCTTTCATGTTGTATTATTCATATGTTAGTTGATCATGCTTTTCTACCTGTAAGATGTAAATGGTTTCCTTCAATATTTCATGAAATGAAGTAAGCTGATCACCATATTTTATATAAATAAAGGTTTAGTTAGTGATTATCAATTTCTTTGATCTTATGCAGTATGGCGTTAAAATTTTTGTCATAACATCATTCAAGGATACTTGCTATATTGAGATTCTGCCAAATGTTCAGAAATCTAAACGAGGTATGTACAACTGGTTGCTTGCTGTTCTTGTTATTTTTTAATGTATTTCTTCTGTTTAAGAAGTTTTGATTAAACTAATAGGGAACGTCTGACAAGTTATGCAAATCTGATCACACTTAAATGGAGCCTGGCTTTGTAATTATTTGACTTTCTGGAAGCATGCCTGGTGGCAATTACTAATCTGGCTTGATCCATTTAATATTTTATATTTCATGTGTTTTTCTTTAACTATCTAAAAACTGATGTCTTATGAGCTTAATGGCAATTTGGGGGCTTTATTAGTAATAGATGCAGCTCATAGAGACTGAAAATTTGCTGTTGTCTTTATTCCTTCACTGGGAAGACATTTAATATTGTGTCCCATGAGTGCTCTGGTACATGCCTTGCCATGCATGCAATGGATCTATGGGAAGAACATGTTGGGATTTTATGAACTCATTGTTAAAGGATGGGAGAGAATGGTTATTTGCCATCCTGCCGTGCATATGTATGGTTGTATTTTTATGAGCTTGTTACCTGTATGTTCAGCAGTCTATTACTTGTGCAATACAATTAGCTTGTCATGACCTTCCATCGTGCAAATGGATTTGAAATTTTCCTTAACCAAGGATATAGCATTAATTTAATGTAATCCTCGTATATGGACAACTATTTTCATTTTTGGAACTATGTAACGAAAACTGTTTATGTCCCTTCACCTGCTTGGCCATTTAGTGCCATATTAATTTTTTTTCACTGTTTGGCAGTTATTTTTTTGAGCTTCTGGGCTGAGGTGCATTACAATTCGATTTATCCTGAAAGGGGTAAGTAAATGATACTCTATGTTTGACTGCTATAGTTACCCTTCTATCAGTTAATACTTTCGACGACACTGACAATGTTGAGATTACTCGCATTTTTATCACCAATATTTCTACCTCCCTCAAAATATGACCAAAATCTTTGCAGAATCATTCGGACTAGATCCAAAGTGCTCGATCTGGTCTGATTTGCATGTTGTCTGAAGCTTGTTTTTCATTTTCTTCTTTGGCTGTGCAGATCTACCAACACTGGAATCCAAGAAGAAGAAAAGGTGGTGGCACTTTGGAAACAAGCACTAGGAGTGCAGGTTTTTACAGCGGCCTTCATTCGCATCTCTCGTTTCCCAGGAAGAATTTCTCAGAGCAAGCTATTTCTATTTTTGGTGACGCAGCGGGTGAGCACATTGCAAGAGAGGGCACGATCCCTGTGCTATCCACCCTCCTTCGATTCGCATTTGCTTGTACATTCCCATGGGCTGTGGCCTTGACATTCATTTTCTTACCTGACGTTGCTTTGCTATATTTATCTATATAATTCCCGATAAATGGCTGTTAATTTGTCTCATATTAGCCCGTGTAGTGTGGTTACACATGATATGGTTCAGCACTGTCTGAAGCCTGCTGCTGCTTGTGCATTGGTGGCTCGGTCCAGCTCCTATGCTTGGCCTGCACAAGGAAAAGGATGTCACCTTGTTGTACCCATTTTTTTTTTCTTCTGACAGTGCGTGGCTTAGTGCAATGAATGCATATACAACCCAAGCTATCAGAAAGAACGAGGTCCTGGAGCTGTCGAGGAGTTGAAACAGTGTCAAATGGCAAGTTTTCCATGATCGGCTACATTGTTAGTCACCCAGCCTGATGGTCTGCTCCCTTCTCTTTTGAGGAGAGATGAGGTTGAAGGTGTCGTGCAGGAGGGGTGGATGCTCTAAGCCTCTAAATTGGGAGAAGTTCGCTGCAGCCACTTGACCACCGTACTAGAATCGCCCTCCAATTAAATATGATGAGCATAGAGATGTTCAAAGGCAAAATAAACTCTTCTATGCTGCTCGAAGCTTGGCTGGTACATTGGAATTGATTCAAGTGTTATCACTAGCTGCCAATGGTAAATACAGTATCATAACATATCGCGACTTACAAAAGGGATGCCAGTTAAGTATGTCATCAAATTGGATCGAGAATGGGTACCTGCTAATCTAAATTCAAATACATGTAAGGTTTATGTCTAAAATTTTGATCCAACCCCTGCCTATCCAAGCAATGGGTTAGGGCCGACTTCGAGCAGTTGAGATTTCATGAGACCTGGTGTGCAGGTATAATTAAAGTTTTATCTTACCTTTAAGATTGGCTATGGATCGGGTCTGGGTCCAACCGTGAGGAGGGCAGCAATATTAAGTTCAGTCACCTTCACATCTTCAAAGTGTAATCAAGGGTCTTCATGATATGCGTTAGCTATAAATGTAAATCTATGCATCATTTATGTGATAAAACTATTGGTCTGGATCAGGTCTGCTGGCTCCAGGCCAATTGCTAGTGGAGAGCTAAAACTAAAGAAGTCCCTGATGAAGCCAATCAGGTCTTGAGGTTTCTATAGGGATGGTTTCAGTAGCGTAAACCATGAGCCCAAGCCCGAATCTTTTCGCGGCCTAACCTTTCTGTGATTCGCGCCCCTTGCTCCATGCGAGGCGCTCCGTAGCCAGAAACAGTACCGAGATTCCAAGGCTGCGCCAGGTGCGCGGGGTCGGTTATCGTGAACCAAACCCTAGATTAATTCTCCTTCGCGCCGTCTTTCTTTCTCGAAGCATCCAGATCTTGGAGTCTTCTGGAAGCTCCGGCATTCACTCCATTCCCACCCCGGCAGTACATACATAAGTAACAAAAACTCCTCTTTTCCTGTCGCTATTTCTCCGATCCAGGAACTCAAAACTCCTCTAGGCCAAAAAAGCGGCAGCCGCCTTTGATCCAAAGGCTCTCGATCCGTTTCCACGGAAATGGCGACGGCGAATGCGATCTTCTCAGCCTCCATCCTTCGCTCCCCTCTCCAGGTATTTCTCGTTTTGCTAGGGTTTCGGATTTGATTTATTTGTCGTGAGATTTTGTAGAGGGAGAGAGAAAAAATAAACTCGTTGTGGTGGTTAATTTGGTGTCACGATTAATTCCTTCTCTTGTTTATATCTCATGGTTTTTTTTCTTTTCCGTTCTTCAAATATTATTGTTTTGCGTTCTGGTATGCAGCGGGAGGGCTTGAGAAGGAGGGCGAGCCAGGGGCAGAGGCCGAGGCAGCTGGTGGTGCGCGCCAAGGCCAAGGAGATCGCTTTCGACCAGGCCTCGAGGTCTTCCCTCCAGTGCGGCGTCGAGAAACTTGCCAATGCCGTCGGAGTCACTCTTGGCCCTAGAGGTATTCCATGATCTGTATTTTGCTTCGGGAAAAAGATCAATCTTCTATTATCTTCATTCTGCTATGCCATGTCTCGCGCTTCTGCTATCATCATTATATTAGATGATGATTTTCTTATTGGATTGCGAAGGAGATGGCATTTACATATTGGATTTTCTCCAAATTTATTTCTCGCACTTTTGGTTGCGTTGTTTTTGTCACCCTCTCGACCTAGCGGCAAGTGCCAAGGAACATGGCAATAGCTGCACATGCATTAGGTCGGCCCCATGATCATGCAAGGAATCCTGCTAACCATAATTATAAACCCATCCCAGCAACTATCCAACAAACACAGCACGGTAAAGCTTCAAAACTATTGAGATCTAATAACTTCAATTGGCCATACGCCAATTCCAAAGTAACTGAATTAACATCGTCACAAGCTAAACATTAAAACAAACCTACTACCCAACCAACTAAACAATTCATCAAATTCTCCAAGTTTAACAAGTGTTACAAGACAACATTTAGAAAAGGAGGTTTGCAACAGCAAAAACTAAAACAATTTTGTTGGTTCACACACTTTTCGGGTTTTGCTCTAAACTCATCCCCAAGCACTACCTGCCAACCCTTAAGCGTTGGGATCTGAAAAGTGAGGGAATTAGTGAGCTCAAAGACCAGTAAGTAAACAAAAACCATAATTGGAAGGATCAAGCAAGTACAATAAAAGGAGCTTTTAACAATTTATGGATGCATAGAGCAAGAGAATTTAGTTAACAAAAATAGGATTTCCACAATCAAAATTGCACTTGTATTTTTAAAATGCAACCTACAAGACATTTTCTAAAATCAAGATCTCACATACAATTCTAATAAGCAATGCATAAACCATGCAAAAACAATTTTTAACTTATTATGGCCACATCATCCTTGTGAAAAGGCCCAAATTATCTTATTTCGCCCATGGAGATTAGGTCTAAAATCCCGCATTTAATCCTTGTAGGGTAGGTCAAAAATACCGCATTTAACCTCTACAGAGTAGATCCAAAATGGTCAAGTTTTGGAATGTTCAGACTTCAGAGTGCTAATGTATAATCCCACTGGCTAGGTCCAAAACATAACCAAATTGAGAGTCCAAAACAGAAAATTGATTCCAAAATATTCACAAGTTCAGTTTCATTGTGCTTTCCAAATTATAATAATGGCTCAAGGAGTTTACCAAATTTTCAAATCATACATAATTTATCCAAGAGTTTCCAATAGTTAACAAATGTGCATGGTTTGAAGGAAGAGTCCAAAGCACATTCAAAGGTATAAGGTTTCGAAGTTTTAAAGTTTTCGATAATTTCAGTATTCTGTTAAACATGTCTACTAATCCCTAATCATGAACATATAATTTTTGAAGAGATTTAAGAGTTCCGGTGTCACAATCTTTACTTGCACGATCCAAATGTGTGCATGTAAAGGAACATTTTTCAAGAATAATGGTTACAGTTTTTATTTTCGATGTCGTGTCAATGGCTAACTAATATCATGCTGTATTTGACGAGCATGAATGTGCTAACAAGAGAGCGCTGGTATGGATGTGTGCTAGTGGTGGCTCACATCACATGCAAATACTGATTCCTTATCATGGATACAAACCTGCACGGTCCGAAACTCTTAGCATTTAGAGGGCATATATGTATTTCATTTGAAAGAAGTGTTCCACGAAGTATAATCCATAATTTTCAATGCATTCTTGTAAGAAATTAATGTAAGAATGTATTTTAAAGATATGGTGTTAAAACTCTAGTTAGGTAGATGTTAGTTACCAAACAAGTTCGATCCAACAAGCAGACCCCTTCTACTCAATTCAATCTCTCTCTCATATTTAACAATCAAAAATAATTTTACATCAAAATATAGCCTCTAGAGTACTATAATAGGAAGCACCTCATCAAAACACATGTAATTTCTGAAAATTCAATGCAAGATAAAAATTTTATATTAATAAAATGCAATTTTAAAATTTACAAAATTTAATTAGAAATATTGATAGGCCCCAATGGATATTGTCGACTTTAGGTCTAGATTTTTCTAAAACAAAAGGGTCCATAAATATCAAAAATAGATCACTAAAAATTATAATATTGGTTTTATTAGAATCCTCAAAGCATGAGGATTCTAAGGGTATAAGCTATGTCATTGGAAACTCACCAGAGGTGATTGGCAACATGAACCTAGACCTAGGTTTTTCTTCAATCTAGCACAAAGCTACCACAGTCCATCAAATTAAAGGCAATAGAATTGGGTTTGCCTTCATCAGGCATGGGGCCTCGAATTTGACCTCTTGTTGTCCAAGATACCGGTAACCTCTCCTGACACAAGAAAGATGTACATTAGAATTAGATTGATGGAAAGAAGTACTACAATAAAGAGGGAGAGAATTAGTAGAGGGATAATCTCCCCAACATAGATGGAAAATAATAGAAAATGGGAGAAGGAAAAGGGAGAAAGAGGGTTGATCAGAAGAGAAAGATAGAAGGAAGGTGAAGATAAGGCAGCGAGGAAGAGACTACAAAGAGAGATGGAAGTGGAGGTGGGTGGATGATGGTAGAACAACCAGATGGATGGCGATAGGTGGCAGCACTCGAGTAGAGAAGCTAAGAGGAGAGTGAGGGAGAAGAGCGAAAAGGGTTGGGGGGTCCCCACAAGAAGAAAACAAGAGGGGCTCAGGTTATATGGGCTTGGCTAGGTCCAAGTCCAATCCAGGTTGGCTGAATTTTTTGGGCCGGGGTGTTACAGTTTTATGCCTTACTTGCATGACTGGATTCATAAGTTTATACCTGGGGATTCTTTGTTGATGTTTGCTTGTAATAAACAGGGAGGAATGTTGTGTTGGATGAATTTGGAAATCCCAAGGTGGTTAATGATGGCGTTACAATTGCTCGCGCTATTGAGCTTGCTGATCCCATGGAGAATGCAGGTGCAGCCTTGATACGGGAGGTATACACTTTGTTGCATTGCATCCTTCTTCTTTTGTACTGTCTTCTGGTACTTAGGGTGTCATTGCATGATCTTTTAAGGTGTTTTTTTCTCTTTGAAAATTAAATCTTGATAGATTTTAAAGTGCAATTGTATAGGGGTGGATGTTTATATGTTTCATTATCTTTGTTGAAGGTTGCAAGCAAGACAAATGACACAGCCGGTGATGGCACCACGACTGCATCAGTTCTGGCTCGTGAAATCATATTCTTGGGTTTATTAAGTGTTACTTCTGGGGCAAATCCTGTTAATATCAAGAAGGGAATTGACAAGACTGTGCAGGGGCTAGTTGAGGAGCTTGAAAAGAAAGCTCGGCCTGTTAAGGGACGTTCTGATATTAAAGGTGCTGGCAGTCCTTTTGTATGTCTGAGCTGACTTTGTGTGTTTTAGATGCTTGTGTGAACATTAGATGAATAAATCATAAATGTCTTTCTTTTTTTGATAAAAAATTATTAATTCCCAAGTGAAAATTTGCTAAAATTATGTTATCTGTTATTGCAGCTATTGCCTCTATCTCATCTAGCAATGATGAGTTTGTGGGCAACATGATTGCTGATGCTATTGATAAAGTTGGTCCTGATGGTGTTTTGTCTATTGAGTCTTCGTCATCATTTGAGACAAGTGTTGAGGTTCAGGAAGGAATGGAGGTGAGTCATCTTTAAAATCTTTCGAAACTATATGCGTTTGTTTTTCGTGTCTAATGCAGTGTTGTAATCATGCTTGCAGATTGACAGAGGTTATGTTTCCCCACAATTTGTCACGAACCTTGAGAAGTTGATCGTGGAATTTGAAAATGCCAAAGTTCTGGTGACTGATCAAAAGATTTCAACAATAAAGCAAATTATTCCTTTGTTGGAGAAGACAACACAATTGAGAGCTCCGCTGCTCATAATTGCTGAGGATGTAACAGGGGAAGCTTTGGCAACCCTTGTTGTGAATAAGCTTCGGGGTGTTCTCAATGTTGCTGCAATCAAGGCACCTGGTTTTGGTGAGAGAAGGAAGGCAATGCTTCAAGATATTGCAATTTTGACGGGTATGTTTGGAAGACTTTGTTTCTTTCAGAAATAATGTGCATTGTTCATGGTCAAATCATGTCTTGCTTCTTTATGCATGAAGCAGCTATACTTAACTGCACATGTCATCCAATCTTTAAATCTTTTAAATTTGCTCTTATGAGGAACTGACATCAATCTGTGAAAGTCATTCATTAGGTTCAAACTTCAAAGTGTTGTTCCATACTATACTTAAAAAGTCATTCTTGTCTTTGGTTAACTCAGTATGCATCACTTACTGGCTTTACTAGTGAATATGCATCAAATTCTTTATGGACCTGTAAAGTCAAACTAGATTTGATTTCCCACTTTTACTTGATTTTTGTTTAATATTTGATCAAATTGCATGCTTCATACAAAGGACATGCCATTGATCAATAAGAAGAGAAAAGGTGTTATTTTACATCTGAATTATAGAGGAATGCTTTATTAGGAACTAAACTCTGGAGGTTTTTATCCAGGTTTTGACATTGGTAATTTGCCCATTGTTCCTATGATTTGGTTATGTTTATTCTTAAGAAAAATGTAAATCAATGACAATAGAGACTGACATAAGTGCCCTTAAAATTGATGGTCATGAGATACTGTAATTCAATCAATTTGTTATCTTGGGTCCATCAGATGAACGATGGAAAGGTATTGCCAATCACAAATTCCTATATGTTTTAGGACTTTTTGTGTATATTTTTAGTTATTTAGTTAAATGGAGCTGTCCTTTCTAAGGCATATATAGCAGTATGTAGGTTCCTTCATGTGTGTGTACCCATTTCAAATCTCAGGAGGCGTTTGGTATGGGGTGATCATCCCAAAATCAAGAATGATGTGGGTGGAGGTGATGAGATCACCGTGTTTGGTTGTACTACGGTAATCCTACATGGCAGTGATCCCAAATTACTCTCACTCATCAAATCACCGCTCAACTCAGTGATGGGATGTCTGGCCTTGAGATCGGGTATCCAAGATCACCCTAGGGCAATGATCTTGGGCTGAAATTTAGGAACAAAAATACTTCTCAATCATATAAAAAATATTGTTATATCAATACACCATTATTATATTATATCATTATATTATATTGTATTATATTATGTTGATATTATTTATATTGCTTCTATTTGCCTTATTTTCCTAATCAAAATAAATATTAGTATTAAAAATAATATATTATAAATATAAATAGGAATATTAATTCTATAATAACAATTAATATATCTTTATTGGATTAATAATTTATAGGACTCATAAATATATTTTTATGAATATATTAATAATTAATATATGGTTAGTGATCTTGGATTCTTATGGAATACCAAACAAGCTACTCATGGATATTTGGAAATTTTTAATCACTGGAACATAGTATACCAAACGTGATGATCTTAGATCATCGAGGATCAGATTACTCAGGAATAAGAATTATTGGTGATCTAAGATCCCATTTGGGTCACCAAACTTGACCTTAAAGTTTTACAAGTTTTTGGTGATAAAGAGTTTTAGGTAGTTTTGCTATCATGTTGGTCATAAGTTGGTTTAAGGTCTCAGTGTGGCTCAAACTGGAGTTTTTGAGTTTTTGGAAGATGATTTTATGGCTGTTTAGTGAAACCAAAGTAGTGAAACTTTTGTTGGCAGCTTGTTTGGTAGTTGATTTAGAATTTGTTTTGGTGGGAGTATATGTTGGAACAACAACTTATTGTTTGGTTGATATATGATTATTGTCTTCACACAGTTTGTTCGGTATATTCATTGATATCCTAAATTTAAGCTATTTTTGCTTATATTATGTAAAGGAATAGTAATAGTAGAGATGGTGGATAAGGTGTCGAGGTGCTTTTGTGGTGCTACAAGACAAATACAGGATAAAACAAAGCAAATTATATGGTAGCAATAAGAAATTCATTTTCGTATTCAAAATGTTCTGCAGTAGAGTATTCAACTAACAAGATTGACATGATATAAAAGAAAATGTTGAAATGGATGCATGGTAATGCTAGGAGGGAAAAGTGAGGAACAGATATTTTAAAAGAGGCATATGTGTTGCACTATAAACATGACTACTGAAGGAACTGATGATATGAGCATTTGCAACAAAACTTAAGGATGCCTTAGTAATAGGGGGTACTCAGATCCATGTTATAAGGTGGTTGATGGCGAAAGTGATTCTCTAGACGTCAGGTTTGAAACTTTGTATTCACCAAAAAAGTAAAAGTAAAGATGGAGAGTAGAGGGGGCCCAGGGGGCTAAAGATGGACAGAAGCTGAAGAATGGATCTGTAAAGCCTTATATGTCCATTTAAGATTTATGAAGTGACTCCAGAATGGTTGGGACCTAGTATTGATGGCTATGGTTGTGGTCTTTCAATCTCGCTGCTGAGCGAAGTGAAATATATAGATTCTTAAAATTCTTTTCTATCCTTTAGACTAACTGAGATTTATCCTTTTGCAACCATGTAATAGGTGAGGAATACATAAAGCAAAATCTTAGTTCTCCTGAACTTAGGTGAGGCATAACTTTCTCTCTTATAGCTTTTCCGATTCATATTGGTCGGCATAGTCATTGGCTTAAACATTGGCCATGTAGCAATTTTCTATTTCTTTTTGCTCCCTTCATCTTTTTGATGTTGTACTTGGTTTCTTGGGTTCACCTGTTCCAGTTCAGTATAGCTCTTCTCCTTATGTGATAAAAGATTCTTAGTGAAAAATAATAATGGATCTTTGCATATATAACCCTGCAGTGCAAGGAGCTTTACATATTTTGTTTAGAGGAACCACCAGACTCAGTGCATGTGTACTTCAACATATGAACATGTGCATGTTTGTGATACATTAGTGAATATATGGGAATGTGAAACATGTGCCTTCTGAATACCTGACTATTCCGTGCATGCATTTACAGAAGCATGATCTTATAATTTAATGAATTGGCTAGTTTGGCAGCGTATGACCTGAGTTGAACTTTAGAAAAATGTGGTACCTTTTAATTATAATGTTTTATAAAGAAGCTCAGATGTCAATAGTACTGCAATCATCATTGTCTTTTTGTACAGAATAATGCCATTTTTTGTTCCAGGACTGACTTTTTACTTGTTCAAGTTAGTCTGTGCTTATCATGATTCAAATCGTAATCCATTCCTAGTTTAGTGAATGTCCCTATTATGGAAATCTATCAATAAAAATGAGCTCTTTCCATTAGCTTTTCTGATCTGAGTATCCTTATATGTTTCATCTTGTCCGTATAGGTGCTGAGTTCCAGGCCCAAGATCTTGGCTTGTTGATAGAGAATGCATCTGTGGAGCAGCTTGGCACTGCAAGAAAGGTCACTATCTCTCAGAACTCTACAACCATCATTGCAGATGCAGCAACCAAAGATGAGATCCAGGCCAGAATTGCCCAGTTAAAGAAAGAGCTTGCTCAGACAGACTCTGTTTATGATTCTGAGAAGCTGGCTGAAAGAATCGCAAAACTATCTGGTGGTGTGGCTGTTATAAAAGTTGGTGCTGCAACGGAGACGGAGCTTGAGGACCGCAAGCTCAGGATTGAAGATGCCAAGAACGCTACTTTTGCAGCTATAGAGGAAGGGATTGTTCCTGGTGGTGGTGCTGCCTTTGTTCACCTGTCCGCTAGTGTTCCTGCCATCAAGAACAAGTTGGAAGACCCAGATGAGCGCCTGGGTGCTGACATTGTGCAGAAAGTAAGTTATCTGATTCATCTTATTATTCATCCGTTTGTAATGTATTTATAGATGACTTTGCCTTTGCATCTGGATGAATTGTGTTACAAACGATATGCATTGGACTTGTTACTGGAGTAGCTTATTGAATCACTTTGCCTTTTAAATTGTATCGAGCAGGCACTGTTAGCACCTGCAGCTTTGATAGCTCATAATGCAGGAGTGGAGGGGGAAGTGGTGGTGGAGAAGATCAAGGACAGCAAGTGGGAGGTTGGTTACAATGCAATGACTGACGAGTATGAGAATCTCGTAGAAGCTGGAGTCATTGACCCTGCAAAGGTGGCCAGATGTGCGCTACAGAATGCTGCCTCCGTGGCTGGAATGGTGCTAACAACACAGGCCATTGTGGTGGAGAAGCCCAAGCCAAAGGCTCGCCCCGCTGCACAACCCCAGGGCCTTACCATATGAGATCACATTGGCTGCTTTTGTCTGTCGAGTACAAGGTTAGGGGAAGTCACAGATGAATGGGAGTGTCGTTTGAAGTAGCATTATCGGATTTACCTTTAAGTGGACTTTTCATTGTGTTTTCATATTCTCGTTAGTTTTTTTGAGATGCTTAATGAAGTCAACACTTGATATGATCGTACGAATGCAGGCATGCGGTAATTGTTTCACCATAATGAGGTTTTTTCGGTACAAGCACTGTAATGTCTTCCATATTCCAAGTTAATAGCAAGCTTGATTTGCATAATGTCATCACACGAGGTAATGTCTTTCATATTCATATAAGAATTGGCTGAATGGTTGTTTTGCATATGGCAAATCTCTTCATGCTTTCTTTTTTTTCGCTTTTCTTTCCTTCCTTGATCAGAATATGTTTTAACTCTTTATTCCATTACCGGTTTATATACTATTTGCGCCGGACTGTGTTAGTGTGTTGGTGATAATTTGGCTAGGAGCTGAGCCTTTGACCTTTGCTGTTTCTGAGATGCAGCACATTGGAAACTTGTAATGGGATAATCAAGGCCTTAGTGTTATCATTTATTGCAATTATATGTTCATGTTTTAGTTTTATCAGTGCCAAAAAGCCAGTAATATAGAACAGTCTTCGAAAGACAATAAGGCACTAATGGAGATTGGGATGGATGGCAAGAACACAATTGCGCGAAGAGTGCTTAATTGGCACCTTGCAACAGAACACCCAACAAGAGGCACATTGGAGAAAGAGTGGTAATTAACATCTCTTTGCTGATCAAAGGCTACATGATTTCCATGCTGCTCCAGGTGGGAGAAATCCGTATAGCACCACGGTAAGATAACTATAGCAGTTCTTTCCATGAGAGAATGGTCTGAAGTTTAAATGGAGGCCATCACAAGCATTCATATTCCACTTTGGGAAGCTGTCAACCTGGACCTCGAATTATTCCCAAAGTTTAAATGCCCGACATCATATTTTTGATGTCCATAGAATTATTCCTTCCATGGGTCTGAAGTTTTGAGTACATAGAATTATTCCTTCCATGGGTCTGAAGTTTTGAGTAACATCCACGATTTGAACCTTTGGACTCTGAAGGCCTAGCCTTGAAGAGTGACAGGCCAACAAACTGTGCTAACAGTTGTTGACCTTAACTAAGGTTTAAATATGTGTGTGGATCTCATTCATTTCTTCTTCTTCTTCTTCTTCTTCTTTGTGAGAAATTTTGGAGGAAGTAAGGCACTTCCCCCAACTTTACTAAAAGTGAAAAATTATTTACAAAATGGTAATTACAAGGAGGAAGGAGAGTTACCGTGGTAGTCTCAAGGAGGTTTTTACATCAATGGAGATGGTGAGACACAAGATTTGTAAGCATCTTATGGCTATGCAGATATTTTCCCGTGCTTAGATTCTTCCACGAGTTGAAAGCGTGGAGAGTTTTCTAAGAATAAGGAAAGAGTGTCTTATAAGAAAGAATCTTGAGTTTCTCTCGTACCAATTGTCAAAAGCTATTAAAAGTTGGTCCCAACCCCTCCTCATCACCAACTATAATGTATTGGCTCTCCAAAACGTCCAAAGGGCATGGATACGAGGTGGCCACCCATCTGACTTGAGACATCATGTCATAAGAGGACCACAGGATTCTTGAAATAGGGGACTTAAGAAAGAGATGGGAGATAGTTTCAACACGTGCACCACAAGCTATAAAAAATATAGATTGGTAATGGATGTGGCAAGCACAAATGTCTATAATCATCAAAACAAAACATATGGTCTTCTCTGTGAGCATCCTTGTGATTGGCTTTTAATAATTGTTGATATAAGTTAGTGTTCAATTCTATATATCCTTGGACCTAGTATGGGTAAACCTTGAATACACTTTTTGTGACTAGCTTTGTCTTTCTAGTTACTTCCATAAACATTTTAGTAACTCCTCCTTAGGTTTGACTCATCATATTAAGTGACTTCTCCATAGTTTCAAGATAATCGAAGAGGCTCATTAGTCTAATTTGGCATAATGCGTTTCAACTGTATTTTCAAAAAAAAACTAAATATATAATTGACTAAGAACAATAGTATTTAGTTCTTAATCATGATAATCCAAAATTTTATTTTGGCATTTTAATTGCTATACAAGTAGATCTCAGACTTTGACAGGACTATCATAACCAGACAAATCTAACTAGTAACTATTTTTTTTCTTCATGAATCTCAAATTTATTGTATTCTCAAAGAACAAAAAAAGTTTACCCATCTCACAATTATGTTGAGTTGTAGACAAATTTTCCAACTTTTCTCATATCCTTAAGCAGGCACTTTTGATGTAATCTCTGGCATATTACTCTCTATAAACAACAACATTAAAAAAATATAATCCCTGTCCATAACGTAACTTTAATGGATGAAAATTATGTGCTCTATTGAATAAATCACGTGATGCGAACGTGCCTATCAAAAGAACAACGTGAAGTATTCATCACAATTTGTCTTCTCTCAATCAAAACAAATTAGAAACATGGAAGACGTGCACCGAGAATGCAGCCGCGACATGGGTGCTTGACAAGTGGACCCCCTCTTGAAACATATAGCTACCACGTGGGAACCACACTTTGTCGCATTGCCAGCGGGGCCCGGAGATCTCCTTACACGTGCGCCGGCGTCCCATAGTCGGGTCCCGATCAAAACTTCCTCTTATTTATTTTAATCTTTTCCCGCAGGAACAGCGGACCAAACTGAACCTTGTCACATAGCCCCCGGCGTTCAACGAAATCTACAGTCCCTTCTAGAACCATTCTCCGACCTCTCATTCGCCCGCCACGCGTCCCATCCGACGGCTGATACTCGAGTATGTCGGCGATGTGAAGCGTGGCTATCATGCAACGGTATTGGAAGTTGAGATTAGTAGGGCTCTTGTAGGAGGAGATCCGAGTAGGACGCGACCGCGTATCTTGAGAAAGGAGGAGGAGAGAGAGGCGTTCGCGGCGAGGCGTGGAAGCCAAACCGAAGAAGAATGGAGAGGTCGTGTTGGAAGCTCTGGTTGTGGCGGATGGAGGCCCCTCTCTTAAAGAAATCCTAACCCTTGGTCCCCCCGTTCCCCCTTCCAATCCTTAAAGGTTAGTCCTCCGATCTCTTGTTTGTTCTTTCGTCTCGATCCGGCATCTGTACCGCGGCATTGCTCTGTTACTTTAGTATTCTTCCCGTCGGTTTTGGTTTCGGATGTGATTCTTGGTTGGGATCTGGAATGCGGGGGAGTTCTTGATTGTTTTGATTGTTTCCTTGGGTTTTTTATTTGGGTTTCTTGATGGATTTCTGGGTGGGTTTTGTGGTGGGGGATTTGTAGGGATTTTTGGAGATGTCGGAGTTGCCCAAGCTGCTGTACATTGTGGTGGTGGACGAAGGAACGACAAGGAGAGGGGACGAGAGAGAGGGCTCGCCGTTCCGGTACACGCGGCCGGTGCTGCAGAGTACGCTCCAGCTCATGGGATGCAAGGCTCGCCACGCCTTCAAGGTTTACCTCTCAAGATCCGGTGGTTGCTTTCAGTTTTGTTTTGTCTTGCAATATTCCCTATGTTTCTTTCTTTCCTTCTTTTTTTTTTCCTTTTGAAGAACAAAAAAGGATTTAACTGGCGATCTCCATGCTTGTGCTTGTTGATTCAGATATTTGTGTTAGGTTGGCGGTCTCTGTGACAAATTAGGCAGCAATTTCTTATTCTTCCCTTGTTGTGGTTACTGCATGCATGATCAAATATTTTCAATTTAACAAAATGCTTGAACTAGTTAGATTAAAGGAATTATAGTAGTCTGTTATAAAGCCCCCAATGAGATTGAAAAGAATACTGAAAATTGTTATTTATTTTAATATATGGATCCCTTTCCGTTGTTAATTGTTAATATCTTGGCATCTAAAATTCATCTCATTTTCTTGTCAGATTAGCCGAAGAGTATTTGAAGTGATGAGAAGTGAAAACATATCGAAAAGTGATGCTTGCGAAAGGCCATCTAGTAAAGGAAATGGATGCAAAAAAAATGAACATTGCCAGGCTGGTTGCTTGAGTCAGGAGGAGGTCAGCAGCCACTTGATTCGAGAGGGTATAGATACAAGTAGCACAATACTGTTTGAATTGTATAAAAGATTAACAACTGTTGTTGTTACACGAGAGAACTTTTTAGACGTCGTTTGTGATGCTCTATCCATGTATAAGTACGTTGGTCCCAATCAACGAGCTGACTTGCTCCTAGCATGCAGGTAAGATGACATCTCTATCTCTCGTCGGGATGCTATTGCCTTACTTGATTTTCCTGAGTAAGAATGCTAATGGATTAGACTGAGATGTTTTGGATCATCAGAGCTATAAGTTCGAATTGTTTAACTATATCTCACATCATTACTTGTTGTTTAATTACATAATAATTCATATACAGCATGCAGACTCCTTGTTATTGTTTACTTAGTCATTGTATATTTTCTCAAAGATGGGCTAATTTACCCTTATGGTTGAACAGTAACCAGACAATTATTATGTGCCCCTGATGCATGAAGTCTTTTTTCAACAAATCAGTATTAGATCAAGCACCATGATATTTCTAATGTTTCTGGTTGAATGTTAAAAATCTATGATGTTTACTTCTATTCTAGGAATAGGAAAGAAAATTCCCATAAATATTGGAATTCAACAAATTGTTGATCCAAAACTACTTTTCTAAGTGTTGATAACATCTCCTTAGTTACCAATATATGCTCCATTTTGTTTGCTATTTTTGCATCTTGTTGTAAAGCTGACTATTGAATTCTGAAAAATAGGATAGGCTTTCTACTTCTGTTTATATATCATGCAATTAATTAAATTAGTATCCACTATTATTTGCCACATTATTGTAGTTAGATATATGTTAAGATTTTTCTTTTGGCAGCCATAGCATCTCTCTCTCGCTCTCTCACTCACTCACACACACACACACAAATTATTGCTCATCTTCTTGTATACTGGTGTAGAAGTACTTTATCTAGAAATTGCTCATCTTGTGTATGTCTCATTTGATTTATTATCTCCATTCATTGTTGAGCTTCCTTAACCTTCCAAGAATAACAATGGGAGTAAGAAATCTTCATACTGCTGCTGTCCTACATAAATCTAAAGAGGACTGTACACATGCTAATACAAGTAGTAATATGATCATATAATATATTCCAATCCGAATCTAGCTAAAGGTTGTCAAATCGCCTAGGCAATCTTAGGCATTGATGCTGTTAAATATATAGGTTTGGCTACATGGTGCATAGGTGCAGCTACACATGGGCTAGGAGGGGCAATGCCCAACCCCCACCCCTGACTTCAAAAAATTACAATAGTTCACATGTATGGGCCTCTATGATTTTCTGTTTGCATCATGCACGGTTCCCATAGCAACCCTGATTTTTTTCTCTTGTTTTATACAAGGCCCCTCTTACCAAATTTGTAGGTGAGGGGAAGCCCTAGAGAGAGAGAGAGAGAGAGAGAGAGAGAGAGAGAGAAGGTAGACATGAGGGGTAAGCAATGTGGGCTATATCAAGGAAAAGAAAGGGCAGTATGGTAGTTTTTTTCCCCTTTCTTTATTTTTTTTTTGTGAACTGAGGGAAGCATGGTGTTAAGGATGGGCACTATTTAAGGATTTTGGAGAAAATGGAAAGTAATGGAGAAATGGGACAAGTTCTCTCCCCCCACCTCCCCTCCCAAAAAAAAAATGATTCACCTATCTTTCCACAAAAAAGCCTTTCTTTACCTTCCCGATTAGTGAAAGATGTAAATTGTCCTTTAATTTGGAGCATCAACAATTAATTAGGAATGTGCCTTAAACACCTATAGTTTTTTCTAAAACAGTGCAAAGATCCACCATTTCACTAAGCTTATTTTTTGGACTTGCATTTACCTTTAGCTTTTGCTTTTGAAAAATTTCATTTTTATCATTTTTTTAGATTTCTCTTTTTGTTGGTCCTTTTTCTGTTCAAAAAATTTCTTTGTTAATTTTTCTTTTCATATCCATTGTCTATGGAAGTTAACAAATCTCTATTAAATATTCATATATTTTATAATTTTTGTATTTTTAGTTGTAAGTTTTTTTCTAACCTTGTATTGTATGTCCTTTTGACATAATACATGCTTCTTCATGGTAGGTCATAGTGGCTTGGTATAAGCATTAAGGTCATAAATTAGAAAAAGAGAAAATAAAGGAAAAATTACTACTTAATTGACATGGTCTAGCCACCCCTTAATTCTATTTTTAATTCACTTCAATTTCTTTCCTTTTGTTGGTGGAAACTGAATATAGAGTCTCTTGAGATTTCAAAATAAATAATGAAAATAAAAATATATAGTGATTTAATATAATTTATTTTATGTGATAAATAATTCGTACCAAAAAATTAAGTGCAGTCCTTCTATAGATGTTTGGACATCCTTAATATATTATGCCATTTTTTTATAATTAAAAACAACTTCTTTACATGTAAACTTATATTATTTGAATAATGCATTCCTATGGGCCCCCTAGGTTGAAATCCATGCTCCACCCCTAGGTGGGCATCCAAGTAAAAGTAATATTAAAAAATCAATAAAATTGTATGTTTTTGTTACAGTGTTATATATAGTTTACAAAAGGCGCATCAAAGAATGCCATAAATGTAATTGCCAAATAATGACATCTTTGAATTATGTAATAATTTTTCCAGTAAATGTAAAGCTTCTTGGAATGTAACCTTCAAGCTTCAATTAGTATCTTAGGGGACATGTTGTAAACAGACCCAGCTTCTTTATCTCTTGAAGCAAAATCCGTTTTACTCAAAGAGTAATGCCTTTAAGAAATCAATGAGCGAGGTGCTTTCTCGGGAAAGGTGGCCCATAGATGGCTAGAAACCCATCTATGCACTAACCTAAACCGATTTAAGCACTAGCCTAGGTGCTTGGGTGACTGTGTCACCTAAAAAATGCCAAGCACTTGGGTGGTTAGGTTGTCCTAGTAACTAGGCTGGACCTCCTAGGTGTAGGCAGCCACTTACGGCAGCCTTGGATCCATTTGGTGGTTGATTAGCATAACGGTAAAAAAGAGAAAAACGACACATGTAAGGATAAGCTACCTGGCATTTTCTTCAAAGTCAAGGGGAGTTCCTGACAATAAACGGAATTATCAATTTCTTCCTTCCCCTAATTGGCTTTTATATCCTCAAGTCTTATCATATTATTGATGCCTGTTAGAGGTGCACTTGTGGGGTTGGAACTCTAGTTTAATTCAACAGGGATGAAGGTTCACAATATGGAATAATGAGCCTTAAAAAAAAGGGAATAAGGAAAAAAGAATGAAAAAAAGAGAGTATAAATCAACAATTCTTGGATAGATAAATCCGTGCTAGAAGTTTTTATATGGTTAAAAGTTAAAACAGCTTGATATATAGGTTGATTGCTCAGTCATTTTCCTTTTTCTTTTGACCAATCATTTTTCAATGGAAGATTCATTATATACAGTTACTTTTTCTAAAACAGCTTGCATGGATGAGTAATAGGATCTACACAAGGAAAATCACTTGTTAGTTATTAGGGCATACCGAATGCATCCGGGTCAAGATATGGCTTTCAAATTAAGTTCTGAATTAGTAGATGTTGCCAGAGGTCATATTTAGTATAAGAGCATTAGATCTTGTTGCAGCTTTCTTGCTTAAAGTTGTTCTATGTTTTGACCAGCACATATAGATAGCACACATTTTGGCTAGTGCCTTCTGCAGCAACAATGTTTGGTTCTCAATTTTTAACATTCATGTTACAGTTGACACAGTTGATTGCTTAAAGTTCTACTGTATAGTTGGGCACGTGCACATCAAGTGTGAGTCATTCTGACTCTCACTGTTCTTGCCACCGATATTGAAATTTTTGGATGGATAAAGATTTTACTTGTAGTCATGTTGAATTCACATTAATACCTTCTTTAACATAACTTTGCTTTGTGTGAGGGAGTTTGACTAAATTCAAAGCGTTTTGCTGGAAAGTTCTGAATGGATGCCCTATAAACCTGTTTCAATATTAAAATTTCATGAAAGGCATCGATATTGACACCCGTATGAAATGATGCCCAATGTACCATGTTGCATGCTTCTCATTAACTTATGTATAAAGCCAGTCAAAATTTTAAGCTTAACAAAGGTTTTTTTGGTTCTTCAACCTATTGCTTTTGAATTACTTCAATGTGATCCCTAATACTCACTTCTTTCCCCCTCCCTCTCTTTTGTAGAATTCGTGAAAGAAAGGAATCTGTAACAGTTCTTTTGTGCGGCACAAGTGGGTGTGGCAAATCTACTTTGTCTGCTTTGCTGGTACATACATTATGGCCCTATAATATAGAATTTTTCGCCATCTCAAATCGGATGTCTGAATTATATATTTGAAATTCTATAAAAGCTTTATGTTTCTATTCAATTTAAAACAATTTTTGAACTATATTGCCATCACAGTTTGGATTTCTGAATTATATTTTTGAAATTATGAAAAAATTTATGCTTCTATTCACATTCAAAACAATTTCTGAACTAAAATTTTGATTTGGCAGCTGCATTTTGGTATGGCTTCTAAGTATCATTTCCCCCCTTTTTCCCCTTTTCTTCAAAAATCTAATTGGACAGGCATTGTGCTTTATTTTCTCCCTCTTCCAGGCAATCCTGCTTGGTGTGCTGTTTTCTGGGGTCATCACAAACTAACTGCTCCCTAAAGAGCCTTACAAATTTCTACTAGACCTGTCTTGATTATAAAAATTGGTCTTTCTGTGGTATCTAGTTTTATTCTGGTATCTTCATTTCCAGGCTATCATATACTTGTCACACAGTCGTCATATTAAATTATATGAGCAGAAGCATATGAGATAAGGTTACTTGCACAAGTATAGGTTGTATGGAGCACCTCTAAACTTTTGGATTGCTATTTTTTAAGTTATTTATCCACTTCTGACTTCCTCTTCCCCATTAATTGGTCATAGTTTTATTTAGTTGCTTCAGTTTTTGAATGCAATGATGAGCTCCAGATAGAGGCTCAGTTATGGTTTATACAGTGAAGATCATGAACTTGTATACTGTTCAGACTAGGGGAAAAAAGAAGGTTGATTTGTCTAGATGTTGTGATTACTTATTTTTATCAGTTGTCATTCCAACATTAGTGTATCTCAACCAATACTCCTAAACACTTATTGATATATGCCCAGCAAAGGATAGCTCTGATGTAGTTGGAGCTTTTTTCTTTTTATTTCTTTTCATGTGTTATGCTGCAATCTTTTAGTACATATTTGTTTTAAGCAACGTTGATAGGATTGGGGATCGAGTTGTAAATCATCGAGTGGGCTGGATCTGATCGGATTATAGATCATAAATTTTCTTTGTTTTCTTTAAAAAACTCCAAAACCATATAAGAAATGTAAAATGGGTTATGAGATCAAATATAGATTAGATGAATGAAGAATAAAAAGCCATTAATACAAGAAGTCTAGTTTCCGCCAGCATAAGCCCAATACAGCATGTTTAACTAAACAAACATCGTGTTTGGTTATTCACAATATTTTATATAATACCTATACTTAATCATCATTCTAGTCCAAATTCAGGAAACAGCAAGGATAAGATTTTAAGATATGGATGTAAAAATGCAAAAATTGTCTTATTTTTTTAACTTCATAGACTCCATTTACAAGCTTGTTAATTTCCTATTCGATGCTTATTAATATATTCAATGCTTATTAATAATAAGTATTTAATAACTGTCGAATGAATTATAGGAAAAGGAGTATACTTGTTTTAGTATCTAAATAGCATAACCATTATGGATCTTATGATCTAAGGAAATATATAATTCATAACACAGATTTAGACCTGCTTCAAAACAAATCCTGATCCAAAGATGAAATTTAGTGTTTAAGGCCATTTTGATCCGGATCTCAAGAACTGGATCATGAATCATAAGATTCTAACAATGGTTATAGGCAGGTTTTGCAAATGATGTACCTTGGTTGAATATTCAGCTTTGGATACATAAAAAATCTTAGACAAGCAAAATTTTGGAAGAATTAATCACATTTGGAAATTTCTTGTGGGATCTAGAGTTGCTGCTTTTATGTAGATTCTTGATTACAGTCTATGCGTACTTCCAAACAGGGAAGCAGATTGGGTGTCACAACTGTAATTTCTACCGATTCGATACGTCACATGATGCGGAGCTTCATGGATGAAAAACAAAATCCACTTCTTTGGGCTTCAACATATCATGCTGGTGAATGCTTAGATCCAGTGGCAGTTGCTAAAGCAAAGGCTAGACGAAAAGGAAAGAAGCGTGCTGTTGTTTCTCACCCAATGGTTAAGGAGGAATTATATGATAGTACTTTAAATAAAAAATCTGATGGTCGATCTGCAGATCCAGTTTGTGGAACTGAGTTGATCGGAAAAAAACAAATGGCCATTGAAGGATTCAAAGCACAAAGTGAGATGGTTATAGAAAGCCTTGATCAGTTGATTAGTGCATGGGAAGAGCGAAAAGAATCTGTTGTTGTTGAGGGTGTCCACCTAAGCCTCAATTTTGTGGTGGGTACTCATGCAGTTGTCTGTTTTTCCCTTTTTTTCTTATATAATCCTTTATTGTATGATATATTTGGCATTTTCTTAAAAAAAATATTGGAATATTGTCCGGTTGGACTTATTTTGAACTCCATTAAGTCTTCATGCATAAACTCGTTCCTATGTTGCATTTGATTTCTTTTTTTCTTTTAATTGCTAATTGATGGCTTATTTTATTTTCATATCTTAGATGGGGCTCATGAAGAAGCATCCTTCAATTATTCCTTTCATGATTTACATTGCAAATGAGGACAAACACATGGAACGATTTGCAGTACGTGCAAAATATATGACCCTGGATCCAGCCAAAAATAAATATGTTAAGTACATCCGCAATATCAGATCAATTCAGGAGTACCTCTGCAATCGGGCTGACAAGCATCTGGTGCCAAAAATTAATAACACAAATGTTGATCGGAGTGTGGCAGCTATCCATGCCACCATCTTCAGTTGCCTACGTAGGCGAGAGGCAGGAGAGCAGCTGTATGATACAACCACTAATACAGTGTCTATAATACATGAAGAATATAGAAACCAGTGTGCTGCTAACTCTCTGAGTTCAAAGGGAATGTTTCAATTGATTCAGAGGAATGGGTCCTTTAGGCATTTGATGGCGCTTATTAATACAGATGGATCTGTTGCCAAGGCTTGGCCTGTTGAGTTAGTTGGTGGTCACGGAATGGCCACATCTGGAATGGGCAGTGAGAAGTGTGTGGGAAATCTTATGTATGGCCCCTTGCAGATTGGGAAGGCAGAGCTGGTTAATCTTCAGTTTGGTAATTTTGGGATCAGTGCATGGCCAAGTGAGACAGGTGATACAAGTCACACAGGAAGCATCGATGACTCGAGGGGTGATGGCACTGACACTGGTAGTAGATATTATTCTTCCTGTTGCAGCTCTCCAAAGATGTCAGATGAGCCTGCTAAAGAGGTATGTCTTACTCGTTACTTTCAGTATAGGGTTTGGCTGGGAAAAAAGTCCATAACTTGCAGTTAGTCTTTCATAGAAACGTACTAAAATTTAATACAAAGATAATCCAATTTTATAGGTGGAGTGTTAGCATGATAGCTGTAAATATCATATATGTTGTCCGAACTTCTCCAGTTCTAGTTAATTGAAGCCTGGTGGAACTTCGCTCGATTGTGTATGATTTTTAGTCCTGAATGTATAATTGGGCTGAGAAAGATTAACCTATCTTTTGATAATGATCAATCACATATAATGGTGTTTCCTTTCCTGAAATTAAACATGGTCTCTTCACTCCAATCTGCCCAGCTTTTGTTCCTTCATGTTTTTTCATAATGCGTTTAAATAGACATACTGACAAAGCCAGCGGTTCTGTTTAGATAGGCTTTCACAGTTTTCTGCCTGAGATTTGCAGTTCCCCATATTTTATGTGATTAGCAGAAGACAACTTTCTTTGGGACTACATTTGTGTTTCAATGCATCCAATGGAAGCACCAAAGAAAACTTACTGGTGTGTATCAGGCAGATGAGGGTTGTGCTAGTAGGCATTTATCCACAAAGGATTTTCCCGTGTTCATAACCAATTTGACTGTTTTATTTGCCTCATGGTACATGCATTGAATTAATGCCCTCAGACATTATGGGAATTTCTATTATGTCAGTTACCAAGGTTCTTCTCGTCCAAGTAATATACTCACCTTTCTTGAGTAGTTGCAGTTCTGCATACGGAACATTGCCTTCTTCCCTTCGTCTGAACGTCTAAGTCTCCAGGACAAACCACTATCCGATATCCAAACTCATAAGTAAGTAAGTTTCTAGATAACAAAAGATTATGTTGCACGACATTTCAGGTTCCTGTTAACTGATGCACTGAGATGTTAAAATGTGTGCCAGTAATAAATTAAAGTGCTAGTTATCTTTACAGTGAAACTAATTTTCGTTAAGATGTTAAAATGTCATCCGATCATTCATCTGCTGTAAAAATTTATAGTCATTTAAGGTTCATGCATGCTTAGTGTTCCAATATTAAGTTAAAAGTTCTACTTATCTTGACAATAAAACTATTTTTTGTTAAGATGTTAAAATGTTATCTAATCATTTATCTAGCTGTAAAAGTTTATATTGTCATGAAAGGTGCAAGCATGCTAAGGCTCATAATCACTATTAATATGAATAAGTTCTGGGTACCTGAAACAATTATGTTTGTCTTCACTTTTAGCTAATACTTATCCTTCCAGCTCAAGGAGGAACTGTCGGTATCTGGTAGTGAAGAAGAAGCTGATGATTCACCTGATGGCGACAGTGATGAAGATCTAACGGACAACAAGGAGTGCCACGAGGAGGTAAGAACTGAAAAAGGCCTTCTATTTTGTTATACATATTATAGTGTATTTCAATTTTCAAGTTAATAGTTAAGCATATTTGGATTGTTTAGTTATTTGTGCTAGAAGACTAGCTGTAATAGATAAATTGGTTGCATTCATCAGTATTTATCCTATACATGGTGTTCGAGAGACTACTCTCAGTCTACTGCAATGCAAGTTGAGATCTGATAGCATGTCTCAAGTGGTAAGCCATATCCGTAAGTTGCCATGTTGTTTGTGAGTAGTTCTGCTAGTTGAGCCATAGACAATGGTCCAGAATTGCCATATCTGATTCCAGACAGACTTTGGGATCATTGAAACAGTTGCAATTCCATTAAATCATGGATGATGAGCAAGGAAGCTGCTTTCCATGAATACAAGTCATTGTTTTTTTTTATCATGCCATCCATTTATTTTATGCTGTATGTACTGCAACTAATATCCAATGTACTGCAACTAATCTTACAGTGAAAAAAAGAAGGCATTATTACAGGATGGATGAAAAAATAATGAAATATTCAGCTATGCAGGGCTCTGATATGAAATGACAATGAACTACATGATTGCAAGTTGAAATATGCATCTTTTGTTAAATTCAACTTTCACCCTCTGTTTAGTGCAAATATTTTGCTTGCCTGTCTGATTCCTTTTCATTGTTTTTCTATGGATGGCAATGCTAAGCTTTTCTGGACCATTTCCAAAGAGTGCCAGTTCTTTTGTGTTACTACCTTCGTAGCCAAGTTATCTTACCTATCTCTCATTGATGTTTGTTTCTCAGATGGAAGGTTCTGTTGATGAGGACTCAACCAAGACTGATGAGGAGTATGATGACTTGGCCATGCAAGATGGCTTAGAGAATGGTTGCTGGTCTGACGATGATGAGGGCCCAAACAATGAAAAGATATTTGTAGACAAGAAAAGGGAAACAGTGGACAGCTCAGGAATGACAGAGAAGTACCAACACAATCTGGATCTCTTCTTGAAGATAAAGTGAGCATGTCACCGAACAGCCATATTCCAACTCCCTCCTCTCTGAGAGAAGTTTGGACATGAAAATGATGAAACATTCTTTGAGCGGCTCTTTGCAATTCCAAGGCCGGATGCAAAGCATTCCAGCCGTAGGTGAGTCTGAATCAATGTAGAGGGGGCTGGTTCTTTAGTAGCACTTTAGAGGTGGTATGTATGACCAAAGGACTGCTGGACGAGGTTAGTGTAGTTAGCTCTGAAAGAGTGAGGCGGCAGCAAATCTCTCCTGTTTTGCTTGTTCCATTCTCAAGTTGTAGAGGATTTTATGTGTCCATATTAGCTTGTCTGCCTTTGATTATCTTCTATAACATTTCTCAGGGGTTCCCATCACCTTATCTTGCTCAAACTGGGAACGTGGCGGTTCTGTTGTGAAGATGGGTATCCATGGGTATCCATCAGTATTGTGCACTGGTTGGAAAGAGAGGAAGATTCTCGGAATGTTCCACTGACAGAAGGGTGATGTACGAGTACATTATATAGTTAGATGGTCATCCCCTTTCAGAAGATTTTCGATTCTTGGTGGTCCATCTAGTTGGTGTCCGGGTCTTTAATGCTGTCACCGGTCATGCCATTCACTCCATCTGGACATTCGTGCACTAAACGCTCTGGTAATATTGATGTGTTCATTCAAGTTTCTTTACGCTAATGAAGATTGAAAGGAGCTATTTGATACTGCCTCTGCTTGTTTTTTTAATCAGAGGCCCATGGGATGCCATGAAGACTTCCGTAAGTTGGTGGCTCTAAACGGAAGGAGAGGCATCCATGGTAAATCCAGGTCGCATATTGGAAGATATACCATCCAAACATTTGCATCTGGAAATTCCGTGGGTGGTGGTGGAGTGTGACTAGGGCACTACTCAGTTCACCTAGTTAGAGCCCAAGGCCTATCGGGCCTGTTTGGCAACGTTATCTCTCTTTTTCTGTTTCTTGAGAAAGTAGATGGCATTTGCCGGAACCTCTGCTATTAGTTGCTTTTATCTTCACTCTTATTTGAAAGTATTTAATCTTTGCTAGCAAAAGCTTCTTACACTCTTCTTCATTTTCCTTTCCGGTTTTTGCAAACAAAAAACAGGAAGCAAAAACCGATATCAAATGAGGCCTCACAGAAACAGAATGGTATTGTCAGAGAGGGCTGTCAAGTTTTATCAAGAGAGCCTCCAGCAGCAGATGGTGCTAAAGGCGTGCGAAAGGTTAGACCCATGTAAATCAGCTCTCTCTTGGCTAAACAGAGGCATGCTGAGTCAAATTTTAGAGCGTAATGTCAGTGGCTAAATAATGATCAACCAGATTTGATGGTCAATTACTGCATGCAATCGTGAATACGGCAATTATGGATAAGAGGTTAGTTTTTGCAAGAAAGTGGTAGACATTAAAAAGCCGAAAGTAATGTGAAAAGTGTCTTCTAGCGAAAGTGGAATTTTTACCGTGTTGATAGTTTGAGCAGTGATTAGTGAAAAGTGCAGTTTTGAGACTCGAGCATTCGGTGCTGGGATGGCCAACAAAAGTGGTTTGCTTTCAACCTAATTTGACAAACAAAAATCGGAGGGAAGAAAATTATTTTGTAAAATAACTCGGGAAAATTCAAACAAGACCCCATCCATGCAAGCATTGGAATTTTTGTGAAGTATGAAATCACTGCATCATCATTCCAGAGCCGGATGGTCTGGATCAGTGAACCCAGGATGGTCATGCAACGATTAACCTCCTGAATCGCCAGCAGAAGGGGACAAAATACAAATCATGAAAACAAGTTTATCTTCCAAGATGCAGGTATTACCTTTATAAAACAGCACCCTGCACCTCACGATAGTTCCATTGGACATTCTTATCTTTACATGATTTCATGAATCCTTTTACACTTTAATGAAGGCAAACATCTACAGTGCCTCTGCTCTCCCTGTCCTAACCTAAATATCTTTTCTACCGGCATTGCTGTTGCCTTGGCTATAGCTTGAATACAGGTGCCAATATACATCAATACATGCAGAGAACAAACAAAATTCTTATTTAAACAAGCCTATCATTTATTTACACTAAGGCCACACAAGATTAACTTCCCATTTATGCTGAAAAGAAAGACTAGGTAGCTGGTAAAGCTAACCTAATTCTCTGTACGAAAATTTCCTCGCTTTCACTTCTGCAGTTTCTCACGAAGAATGTGAAGAGATCCCAATGCGCCTCTCTGCACAGCAAAAAGCATGTGCTTCAGTTAAAACAGTAGCAATTGGCATTGTCAGTAACAACTACCATGCAGAGTCGTCAGAACAGTCAAAAGCATCTAGGCACCAAGTTACCTCCAGTGGCAATAAGCTTCTCAACACGGGCGACAATGTGTTTCCCATATGTGTATCTCTTCAAGGCGTTCAAGTGAGCCTTAATGCGTGAAAGGATCAGTTCACGGTTTTGATTATCACAGGTCTCAAGGACCTTCTGTACAACATAGTTACCAAACTGATCTTTCATCATCACCTGCCAAGTCATTTCAATTACTCAGATTTATCAATTGGAGGTTGAAAATTGTGACAATTAGCATGAAAAACACTAGTATGCTGCTGAGAACACCAACTTACATGAAATAGAATCACGATGTTTCTGTTGTTATCATACAATAACAAATGATATGCGATAAGCAAGCAAACTGCGATAAGCAATAACAAATGAAATAGACATATATATAACTTAGCCACAGGAGCAAGTCTTTCATTTATGCAATTGGATGCAACTAAATGGAGCTTTTATTGCAGGGACATGAATAAAAATCCAATGTGACTTCTCCCTTTGCTATCAACAAACACATTATGTGAAGTGAGATTTCAAGATCTTGATAACTACAATTAGTTAGGTTGCAGCCAGCTTAAATGTCCTCTATTTTTCAAGGTTTCTCCTCTTTGTAAATTGCTCCAAGGGTGATAATATTTCAGTAAATGATTTGCAGGTGGAGCTTTGAAATTTTATTGTGATACTGCACTGCTGTGAATCTTGGGGGGACATGCTTTAGGTTTTTCCTATCTTTCATACAAGTGCAAGGTCCAATGATATTGAACAATCATCAGGTAACTCCATGCATGTCAAGGTTGATGTCTCCACTGCTTAGTTGCAGCAGCATGAGCCTAGGGAGATTGTGTAGGGGGGTTGTGCTTTAGGGTTTTCACTATCATCCAACCAGAAAGGAAAATGTATGGTCTAATGGTGTAGATCACGTTGCCTAATTACCAAGTAAGACAAGCCAAGTCAAGGTGTAAGCATTTTAGAGTTGTTCTGCAAATAATAGTAGTAACTTACCATAACATGGCATGTTGAGTACAGCTGGAGTTAATTTGAAAACAAACAAAGGTTGTAAGAGGCATATTTAGGGAACTTAAGCCTTTTATAAGCTAGAATATGAATATACAAGTGCATTTCAGTCAATGTTTTTGAATAAAAACTTTCATCCGTAGAAACTCTCCCAGATGGAAGTTATTGCCAACGAGCATTGTTCGTTTATGCAAACTGCATAAGAGCAACTCTTTCAAATACCATCAGATATGCTTGTTGTTGCTGATCAATCATCATCTTCACACGCCTTATTGTAGGTCCAAGCAGCCAAAGCATTGTTTGTGAAGGATAACAAATGTTACAAGACCATCACTTTCAAAAACTTTCGTTCAATTAATAACAGCTGTGTCAATATGTCACACTATGCAATAACCAGCACATGATGAAAAAAATGTGCTAGCTCATACTAGGACCATGCATAAATGTGATGTCCCAAGATATGGGGTTCTATGGGGTGGATGAGTCAAAGACACAAGTTCTGTCACTACAAAATACACTAAACCATGGTCTTGTGACACCAACCAACCTTCAAATATTCATCTTAAAGCACAACTATAAAATAATATATTTCTTAATGATGAAAAACAAGCACCCATGTGTTTTCATGCAGGTATCACTCTAAAAATTGGCAATCTATATCATTCCAAATGAAAAAAGAAAGCAAAAGTTACCTGTAATGGTTCATTTTCATCAGTTGAACCAAGCATCTCATTTATTAGGAGTTGTCGCTCCTCAGGACTACCATATGCCAAGCACTTTTCAACAACATTTGAAGCAAATTTCTGCTGGCTCATCTTTACTATTTGCCCAGTAAGCTTGCTAATTATAGCAGATCGTTCTTCAGGTTTACCATGTTGCAGAACATGCTAATATAACGAAGCAGGAAAACCAAGTTAATTGACCCCTAGAAATGAGCATATAAATGCAATAATCCTGATGGTTATACATAGATTGCCAGGAATCTGATAGGCAGTAATGGCAAGTATTAAAAAAGAAAAAGCTTAAGCATAACATGCTGGTGCTCCCACACAATGATTTACAAGCACTCGTAGGAAAAAATCAAACTGGAAAAGGTACTACAATCATGGGAAGAACCATGAGTAAGCAATCAAATCTTGTGCATCAAATATTTTAAAGAACACTTGTCTTGTGTGTGTGTGTGTGTGAGAGAGAGAGTGAGAGAGAGAGACCAAAATACCATGCACATCAGACTATAAACAATAACAAACATTCATGAATAACCTCCAACTCAGAAAAGCAACAAGAAGTTATAATTGTTTCTGAGATTCTCATTTCATAGCTGATTCTATTTTATATGGGTTTTTTTAAGTCAAAAGTGTTTATAACAGGATTTGTTTAAGAAGCAACAAAAACAAGACACCATGAACATGGAGAATAATGAATGAAGAAAGGCAGCCAGATTCAGGATGTTAAGAGGCAAAAGTAATTGTTGTGTGGAAAGAGAAGTACCAACCAGCTAACCGACCAATTGATACAAATGAGAATGTTTTGGATCTAAATCCTTCCAACAGATACTTGTATCAAAAATAACAATCTACTGAATAAAACCTGTTTATGAAAATAAATTATACTGAAAAAAAGAAGGATTTGGCCCCATTTACATCACCAGGGATAATTTTTGCAGCTCAAAACAAACAAGAACCAGCCTTATTAAGTTAGATGTACAATTATAGAGTACTGGACAAAAGAAACGGTCAAAATGTATCGAATTGTAACTGGCTTTAACTTATGACTTATCTCATCCACAATATACCTTAGGTATGTGTTCCATAAACCTAAGATTGCAATCAAAGAAGCACATTGCTAACTTATTTCAGAAATGCAAGAACACACTGCCAGATGTCTTTGCAGGTTTGAGAGCAAGATTTAACTATTCAACGAAAACATGAACCTTCCATCATTGAGCAGCCCCTCTGTCTTAGCTAAAACCTGAATCTCAGTGAACGGTTGCAGAAAAGAAGAGTTCCCATAGTATCTTATATTCATGCTTGGGCCATCATAGCTTGATATAATTAATCTTGTTTATTAGATTGTCATGGTTATATAACCAAAATAAGGTATCCCAATCTCTCTTAGTAGTTCCACTATTAGGCCAAAACTTCGGTCCAGTCAAATGCAGGAGTAACAGGTAAAGTATATTTGTGATTGAACATATTGTTGAAATTTAAATCATTTGCTAGGTACACTTGTAAAGGAATGTAGATACTAAGCATCATCTTGATAATCCCCAATTAACATGGAGGTTTTTTAACCCACTTTTTCATAACCTCCTGATGCATGTAAGTTAATTCAAATGGTATATCTAGCACTTACAAAATATAGATTGACTTAATATTATTCACAAAATGATATATTGAATAGTTAATGTAGATAGAGTGAGTGCTGACATGGTTGAACAAGGCTTGTTACTCACGGTTGTGCTATTACACATACATCTTCATGTGCAAATGCTGGTAAATAAAACTCCTCTTACTTCTCGTATCTCTTTTCTAGTTCCCCTGTCACCTTTCAGCTTCTGCAAACCTGAATTTTAATTATATGGTTCTTAACCAAAAGATCTTGGTTCAAAAAGAAGCAGTCAAGACATTCTGGAGTATGGGCTAGTCCTGACTTCTTGATACATCTGGTAAACTATTGAAGATAGATCATTTAAGTGGATGACGAGGGAGAACATGTGAAAACTACTAAAATTGAACTACCAGCAATCATAACAGAGAAACGATGCTAGTTTCATTAGGATGACAATGACATGATCACTGATGGAGTGAAATCAATATTTACAAAGTCCTATGAAGGATTAAAGTTGACCATACTTCAAGGGAAGCAGAAATGGTCGTACAATATTTTAACTATTATAACTATTATTATGATCCTAGACATATGCCTCTTGATTGTACAATAAAATTATCGGTGTTCTGACGAGGCAGCATGACAAACTTCGCTATTGCATTCAATATGTCAGCTTCCACAAGAAGGAATGGTATGACCAATTTCACCAAGTTATCTCAGATAAAGTAATATCCTTGTCAAAGCAACATCATAAAGAACATGTGATCTATATAAAACACAGACATAAAAGGGACAAATATTGCTAAGACAACCCCAGTGCAAAGTATGAAGCTAAAAACAGCAAAGCCAATATAACCTTTAATTAAAAGAAATGTTCCAATAACAGAATGCAGAGAAACGGTAAGACAAAATATCAAACTAGAAGGGAGAAAACTACTTGAATAACATAATTCCCGTATTGGTCCTGTGCTAAAGAACACACAGACTGCAGGATCTCATCCATCATAATGCTTTGTGTTTTAGGATCATCACAGTGCTCCAAGACCCTCTGCCAGGATTAAAACATCCATTAAAAAGCAAAATCATTGGAGGAAAATAAATGAATGAAGGGTTTTTATAAGGGTTATAGAAGAGAGGTAATTTTCCCACCTGAATGACCCGACAACCATATGGATGGCAGGAGAGTGCAACAACATGTCCATAGAATGACGATACAATAAACTGGATCCTTTCTTGGAGAACGCATTCGATACATTTCTGGATTACATGGTTACCATTCTGATCACGAACACATTTCATGATTGATCCATCAAGTTCTAGCACCATTTGAGTCTGCTGATCTACATCAACAACTTCTAACGCCTGCAGAAAAGCAAACAATTGAGCTTTCTCAAAGTAATACCAGATGTCTCAGAATCCACCTTTGATTTTACAGCATGTTTAAGTAGGAGATAGCAGATAATGAAGTAGCATTCCATGACACAAGAAAGTAATCTTTAATCTTTTTTTACACAATACGGAGCTATGACAAGAGAAGTAGAACATTCAACTACCAACATTGAAACCATATATTTAAAAAAATCAATATGAACATCAATATAACAGACATATTTCATGTCTTAGTTGTCTAAAAAGGTTTAGTTGGAAAATTCAAATTTTATTAGGGTAGAATGACACATAAGCCTCCCTAGAAAACAGTCCATGCTAGGGGTAAATTAACACATGCATACGAGCATCTAAACACCAATACCTAGGTGCCTGCCATTTTTGAATTAAGACAAGCAAGAAGCAAAAGCCTTAGATGGACAGCTGGTTAACCATTCTTATAATTCATAGATCCCATTTGGCATTGCTGTAGGAAGTAGAGCTTCTGTATATAGAGATTTGGTCAGCCGAGCTTTTATAGTAGAGTTTTTTAATAACAAGTTATTTACTGTTTGGTAACTACCTTTCTGAAGTTTTGTGGAACTTTAGCATCAATTTGGTAACTAAACTAAAAAAGTACTTTTAGTATCGGAAAATAATAATAAAGGATATTGCATAATTTTTTAAATTGTCTAACTATTTGTCTAATCAACAATTATTATTATAAAGTATCCTTAATTCATAAATTCTTTATTTCAATATAATAATCTAAATAATATATTTTTAAAAATTTATTATATAAATATAACAATATTTATAATATTATTACAAAATAATATTGTTATAACGTAAATAAAACAATATTATCAATTTAGTATATTATAAGAGTACTACATTATAATACTATTATAGTATAACGATATTATATTATTAAAATATGATTATGATGATAATAATATAATATTATTATGATTTCATATAGTATAATATAACTTTATAAAAATGTTATTATTATATTATATTATATTGTTATTATACTATACTATCAAAACTATTACAAAGTATTGTTAACTTATAAATTAGCTTATATTATTTTTTTAAAAAAAATTCATTGACGAGATTCAAACTCAGTCTCTCATCTAAAAAGGCAGCTTTCCGACGCATCTCAAGTAGAGATTTTGACCAAAAACTCCAAACTGGAGCTTTTCTAGAACTTTTTTTAGCTTTTGAAGGAGCTAAAAAGTTGTTTCAGAATTTTTACCAAACACTTCAAAATCACCCAAAAAGGCTTTTTGTCCTGCAAGAAGCAGTTTGTGGTCCTCTAAAAGCAATGCCAAACGAGGCCATAAGGCAATAGAAGTAGGCATTATAGATATAACCATAAGTCACCATTCCATAATTTCTTAGTCAACAATTAACTAACTAAAGAAGTCAGAGGTCAATATAAACCATTATACTACCTCTTTGTTATATATTTCTTTTTTTCATTTTTATCTTCTTTTTTTTCAAATAACAATTACTTTATTTCCATAGACTGCCAACCAAGGTCTGCGGAACCATCCTGAACCCCCCGGTTCGGGGCGTCCCGGGCCGTACTGGCAGTGGACCAGGACGGTTCTGCCATTAATACCGAGACAGCTCACTGGAGGGGAAGGAGAAGAGGAAAAGAGAGAGGGGGGGAAAGGAAGGGAGAGGGAGAGGAGGCAAGAGAGGTTGGCCAGTAGAGGCTGGGGAGACGCGGAGGAGGGGGTTCGCCGACTTCAACTTTAAAAAAGTAAAAATAAAAGGGGCCCTCTCCGGGCCCCTGTTTCAAACGTTCGAACGAAACGTTCGAAACAGGGGCTTGGAGGCGGAGCCCCGCCTCCGCCTTCTCCACACAGAGGCACCCCAGCCTCCACCGGCCGGCCCCGACCGCTCTCTCTCTTCCCGCCTATCCCTCTCCCTCTCCCTCCCTCACTCCCCCGCTCTCTTTTTTTCCTCTCTCATTCTCCCTCTCCCCCGCCGTAGAAGATGTGTCGGTAAGGACCCGGCATGGCACGACACGGTGCAGGCCCATACCGACTAATCACGCCGGACAACTGGTACAGTGTCCGATAGCGGTTCCGCCGTCCTTGCTGCCAATGCTTCTAATGTAATATAACTGAAAATAGGCAGGAACCAAAGATGTTAGGGGACTGTCCTTCTGCAGCACTGACCGCGGTTCCATGTACTTGAGATATTGTGTCTGTAGAGGTACATAGGACTTCATCTTTGCTTGATCAGGACCCTAGCTGTTATCGGAGCCAAAATACTACTAAGGAAAATCTTATAAGCAAGTATTGCTATCATTATGTTATTACTTTTCATATTAACACTTCTAATCAATTATACTTAGTTGCTTTACATGCAACACCACTCAACAGTTTGTGTCAAAAACTTGGATCGTAGCAATAGAAACTATGTGAAGCAATATTCGTAATTAGATAAGACAAATAGCAATGAAGAAGGCTTGTTAGAAGGTATTGAATATGGGGCCTCTACCCTGTAAAGGAACCTCCAAGACAAAGGATAAGTGAATCTTCAAAACTGTTACATTGAAAATATTAATCTAAATGCTGTTTAAATAGAAAGGCAGAAATGCAGGACTTTATTCTGTCTGTCTGGCACTTTATGTGAATGTCAAATCCTAAATGGTCATTCTAGCCTTCTTTTGGATCCTGTTGTCCTATTACTAGTGGATTTTGGAAAATTAACAAGTTGTCAGATGGCAACAACTTAGTTCTATGTAGGGATAGAGTTATCATGGTGAAGTCCATGACAAGCAAACATCTCAAGATTTAACTAATTGAAATACCATCCCTGGCACCATACACACTATTATTTACAATTTTTATTATTAAAATATTAATACAAGCATAGAAAGAATAATTATATTAAGACAAAAAGTTGATAAATAACTAAAAACTGATGCTATTGAAGTGGGTGCTCAGCAACAAGTGATAAGATAGCTTGAGCTATGACATTCAAACCTAATTATATAAACAAATTACAGTTATCATGTAAAGTGCAACAAATGACACAAACTATATAAGCCACATGGAACATCAAGCAGATTGAAGATCAGAAAGAAATACATCTGTTCGAATATCCTTTTTAACATTTAAGAAACTAATGAATTTCGTAGCAGAACAAGGATAATGACCCAACCTTCTGAATTACTCTACAACCGTACATTTGAAGACTGAGAGGCAAAACATGACCCTTAAGTTGACTTGCTAGCTGCTTTCTCTGGATTTCAGTACCATGCTCAAAGAACTGCCAATACAAGTGATGATACAAAAGTTCAGAATTTTTAAAAACAAAATTTATGGAGTTCACTTGGAAACATAAAGACAACATACTTTCTGTATAACATAATTTCCAAAAACGTCAGTCATCAAAGCACGAGCTTGAGGTAGTATCTCAGGAAAAATTTTGTTCTTCTCTTCAGCTGAGGCAGTTTCAAGTTTCTGTTGAATAAAACGACTTCCATACTGATCCACACTGCAAAAGGAGAAAGACAGTAATTAGCTATCCACCCCTAATCAACTTCGCTGACATGTAAAATAAGAAAATAAATAGGGGAACAACAAAAAGGTACCTGAATTCAACTACATGATCTACAATATCTGAAAGTTCAAAAGATCTAGTTTTGTTGTTTTTGAATTCTTCCAACAACGATGATGCATAATTCTCTTCCATAACACCATTTTCTGGATTCCGTGATCCCATGGATCCAGTGGCAGCACTTCTCATTAAGGAGGGGGCACGTGACAGCCACTCATTTTTCCTCACAGGACTCCCAGAACCCAAAGGAGAGAGAAAAGAGCTGGATAGGGGGCTTGCCGGATATGGCATGCCAAGACTAACAGCCTGACCACCATAGAAGTCATTATTTAAGCCACCAGATTTTCCTAGGAAGGGCATGCCATACTGAAATTTCTGTTCCGCAAGCAATGCTCCAAGATATGCTTTTTGATACTTGGGCAAATCCATATGTGAAGTACTAAGATAATTCCTGCCTAAAGAAGGATCCAAGCTTGCAGCAGAATGCATGGCAGCATCAGAAGTGCTTTGCAAATACTGTGCACATAGGGGGTCCATAATTGGTAACTGGAAACCAGATCCCACTTGGTTTCCATTTATATTCAAATATGGTCCTTCTGCAACTCCTGCTACTGCTGCACCTGCAAAAGTAAAGCATATGCCCAAGTGTCAGGGTCGAAGAAGCAGCACAAACTAAATTTTTGTTCGGTTGGAGGGAAGGAGAGAGGCTACCTGCTTCAGGATGACTGTTCAATATTGTTGGTGGTCCATAATCAATAGAATAAGCCCTTGAATTAGATCCAATGAAGTCGACGTTTAGCATATCAGAGTTCTGAAATGGATTATTAGATCCTGTTGAACTGGTTGAACCCATTGAAGCTACTTTCTTATAAATATTTGGATATGGCAATTGCTTTGGCAAGTTGATTTGCCCATCTGAAGTTAATTTAGGTGAATTCAGATCTGTTAAACTACCATTGTTCTTGGAAAGATCATTGTATGGCAAAAAAGGATGAGACAGAGGCTTTAGTGACTCTGCCTCAGACTTATTTGTGACTTTCTGCTTCAGATAATGCCTATGATCATTGTGCATATTGAATAGCAATTGAGACTGATCAGAAACTTCATTATGAAACCGTCCCTGTACATGACTTTCTCCATCAGTTACTTTATTCCTGGATAGGCTTAAACTAGACATAGCATCTGCCCAATCACCACAGTCAGACAAATAAGAGGAAACACCACCTAAGCCATTTGATCCAACTACTGTCTTTTTATCACTATTACTAATCCTCACTCCCACAGGAGGAAGGATGGGGCTTGGGGCCCTCCGAATTAATTGAGGATCCGGTGTTGTACTTCTAGACAAAGCAGAACCAACAGTAGATGCAAGGGAATCAGAAAGTGATGAACCAAGGCTTTGAACCCTAACAAGACCAGAGGAAGTTGCTTCAGATTGCCAGCCATCAATTGTGTCTGATCCATTATGAAGTTGCGTTAGTTGTGAATCAGAAACTACTATTGGATCAACATTGTCAAAAGCATTACAGCTAGTTGGGCGTGAAATATGTGAAGACACAGAAGCAGCGCGGCCATGTTCCTCCTGCATTAAAACAAATTTCATGTAATCAATGATATAGAAAATCAAAACCATCAATGATAAAATTCAGTAGAGAACCTGCAAATGTTATCAAGCCAACATAGGAACAAAACCATGGAAAATCACGCTGTGAACCAGATAACATGCAAGAAATAGAAACTAAATAAAACAAAAATCAAAAGCAATAAGTTAATCTGCAGCATTATTGATGCCTGAGTCAAAGACAATCATAAACAAAGGCTTACATTTAGCATGTTAGGAACAAAATATTATCTTCAGATTGAAATGCAGAAAGAGAGGGAATGGATCATAAAAATTCTTAATGGAACAAGAGAACTGAGACAGTTTTCATTTCATAGGACTTGGCTTTTGATGGAAAAAGTGAAAAAACATGAACAAAAAGGAAAAGAGAGGAGGAGAAAAGAGAAGAAGGGGGGAAGAGATCCTTGCAGAACAGCTTTGAAGTCCAGTAATAATGTCTTGCCAATAGAGCTATAATGCAACCTGAGCCTTTACTAAAGATTTACTATTCTATTATATTGAAAATTTGCATATTTGTGCACATTTTTACAAAAATATTTGTACAATTTTCTATTGAAATCTGCCACTCTTTGGAGATCAGAGCCATCATCCCTCTAGCCACCCACCCCCCCAAATAATAATAATAATAACAACAACAACAACAACAACAATAAAATAAGGAATAGAAAAGGTCTTATTTCCTCAACCCTGAGGCAAGTAGCCACTACATATATAAACCCATGTATCAGGAAAAAATGAGCTATAATTTGGTTGACTAGCTTTTTTTAGTTATAAGGAAAAGGTTACATGTTTGGCGACAAGTATTGTGGTACACCTTTGCACAAATTTGCACCAATTATTTGCAACTTAGCAACTGACAAAGTTCTTGAAAGTGGTGATCAGAGTCATCAGGCAAAAATTAGTATCTGACCAGAATATCTAACACCAACTTGGCTTCATACTAGGAAAGGTACATCTTGAAGGTGGTTTTCTTAATGAGACAACTGATGGATACATATTGTGAATTTTACAGATATGGTTTCTATTGTCTTGAAGTAAGCACATTAGAGGCTACGGAGAGAAGTAACTAGGGTAGACACTAGGAAAAGATGTGCAGCCCAGAGTGTATAAATTTGGAGGGCAAAGACCAGAAGCAAGTATTAGAAGTATTTGTGGCAACAGAATTGAATAATCAATTGCAAGGAGCCTGCAGTAGCAGCTATCTCTAAGTTCTTTCCTCTCAAAATTTATCAAGAATGAACTAGAATTTGGTATTCAAGGAGTCTCACGCAGATACTATTTGCTGATGAATCATGTTACCTGGACACACTAGATTTTTTTTACATGTCGGACACTTTACAACACTAAATAACATCAAATCACGATGTCATCATCATTATATTTCTACTTTTGGCAGTTCTACATGAAACTTACTAAATCTAACATAACAATTAGCAACCATTTTGTTAAATTTTATGAACTAAAGCAACATAAGTAAGCACATTATTCATTTTATGCATACATCTAACACATTAATATAGATGCACATGCATACATAAGATACATGCAACTCTCTAAATCATGTTATGCCAAACTAAGCAGAACTGCCCGATTCACCCCGTACTGCACTAAACCAGCGTGAAGCCAGCACACTTCAGCAAGTATTTCTAAGAAAGGCCACAAACCGCTCGGAATCAGGTGGTCAAGAGAAGACTCGGTGCGAACTAGTTTGAACTGATTCGTCCCCCCCACTCTTTCAATAATAGAGAGGCCTAAGAAGACCTTCCAAGCCCTCTTAGGCCTTTCTTCACTTTTGTTTTCAAAACCCTCCGCCAAAAATTGCCAAAAACTTGGTGATTTCGACGATTAAAGGAGGATCCAATCTGAAGCAAGGTAAGATAGCTCTTCCCCACCTCATTTCTTCTCTTTTTAGTTAACATCGAAAAGTGTTGAGAAAAATGAAAAATAAGGGAAGATTGTACCAAAATTTTCAAATTTAGTATAATTTCATGCTATGTTGTAGATCTATAGATGATCTACACAACGATACTAAAATCTTTAATTTTCATTAAATCTATAATTTTAAATTTAAAAATATATATTTGGATTAAAAATTAAAAAAATAAAAAATAATTATAAAATTAGAAGCTTGCTTAGAGACATACTAGCTACTCTCGACCTAAATTTGGCGTCTATTCATTCAATATTCAACACGATCCTATGCACAGTGGCCGGATTGAATAAAACTGAAAAATAAATAGCATTTGCTGCATGTCCACAGACTGAAAAAAATATATGTATCATCCATGATAGGGTTCTACATGAATCTGAGCTCAAATTAATTTTCTAAATTGTCATATTTAAAACTATTTTTAAATTAAAAATATTAAAAATATATAATCAATAGAAAAAAATAAAAAGTTAGTACTGCGCATTAGATAATTTAAAAATATTTTTCAAAGTAGAAAACATATTTTTCTGAATCTCTAATATTTAAAATTATTTTTAAAATTTAAAAATTATTAAAATATTTAAATAATATAAAATATAAAAAAATAGTACTATGCATTAGATAATTCAGAAGTATTTTCTGAAGCAGAAAACTTATTTTTTTATCATAATAAAATTTTATTATTTTTAAATAATTAATAAACTGACGTGTTTGACAAACCTGTAGAAATGGATCCATCGAGGAAAAAGAAGGATTAAGAGCACGACATTGATTGCTATTACGGGCAATGCTCTCGAGTCGGTACTATTGGAAGTGCAACTGGTGCAACACAATTCAAAAAAGAAAGGAAAGCAAGTTGAAGTAGAACCCGACTAGTGTTATCCCAGCGTACATATAAGTCAAAAATGCCCATGAAGATCTGACAATTGATGAATAAGTACTTCACTAGTTTTAGAGTAGCAAAAGACAGGATTGCCAAAAAGAAAGTGAAGGTAGATCACCGAGCAACAGAGCTACCTTCTTATTACTCTAGAGAGTCAAAAAAGGCCTCCACTTCAGATGACAAGGAAGTGCAGATCTAGGCTGTCAGTGGCAGTAGGATGAGGTAGCAAGGCTAGGGTTCGATTTGGGCTCTCATACTACAAGTTGGGCTTTGATTCTGCTACCGGCAGAGTAGATCTAGAGTTTAGGAGGACCTCAGTAAGAAAGGCTGCTAGTAGAGATGGTGGCCATATTGCATCTATGCTGGAGGTTTTGGCAGCAGGAAGAAGTCCTCTAGAGAGATTCCATCAGGAACCATCATCCATGATTTAGATCCGTATGCCATCTCCATCAGGGATTTGACACAACAAAAGATTGACATCATGTTGAAGAAAGACATGAAGAAGGATATATGAAGAGCTATTGGATCATGGTTCTACTTCACCCATATCCAGTGAATGCGGCAGGCAACACATACGATAGGTCTGTCATTTTCTCCATATAGGCTGCCAATCTGATGTAGATCTTCCAACACCGAAGGATATCTATAATGAGCTTCTTTACAATAACAAGGAGGGGCTATAGAAGTGAATTGCCTCATACCAGCTCAAATGACCTATATATAGACTGATGAGATGATGTATGATGGTTCGACCGGTCCTACCAGGCAAAGCATCAACTTCTTGATATACCGTGACACGAAAACTTTTTTCCAAAAATTAGTTGATGCTTTCAATCAAGTGGACGATGGCATGTACAATCTCAGATTAATGAAGGAGGTGATTGATTAGGTAGGAGAGAAGTATATCATGTAGATCATCACTAATATCAAGCCATGGTAGAAGGTTGCCGGAAGATTTTGATGGAGCAGCAACCACATATTTACTAGACCTTATACGATGCATAATGTATCGATCTTATGTTAATGGAGATTGGAAAGATTCGTAGGATGCAGCAGATAGTGGAGGCAGCCCAATTCATCACCAGATTTATTTATAACTACACATGGATCCTATAAGTGATGAGGAGCTACTCATGGATGAGATCTTGAGACTAGATGTGATACAGTTTGCTACTAACTACATTGCACTTATTAGCCTCTTTGAGAGAAAAGCAGGCCTGCATCAAATGCTTGTCAGTGCCGAGTGCCGGAGAGCATATTTGCGAGGGCCGACACTAAGAAGAGCCATGTGGAGAACTTGGTGATGAGGTAGATGTTCTAGTAGCGAGTAGAGAAGATAGTGAAGGCTATCATGCCATTATACGAAATGTTTTAGGCTGTGTACAACGAGAGGTACCTCCAGATGAATTTTCTATATCATAAATGGCGAGGGCAAAGAATCAGACCAAGAAGGCATATCCGAAGCATGCCCAAAAGTACATGATTGACCAACATTGGGACTACTAAATAAGAACTTGCATCTAGCAGGTAAGTAAAAACATTGAAAATTTGATTGCTCATATACTTGTACAATTTTATTAAAACAATTATAAAGACTATCTGCAGCTTACTACCTAAATCCGAAATTCCAGTACCCCACACTTGGAATCGATAAGGATAAGAAATCTCTAGTTGCCCTGTATAATATGATCTAAAAGATGAAGCCTGATCAAAAAATTGCGACCCTGTGTCTACAAGAGGTAAGTTAACTTAAGTGGCATGTGTAAGTTAACTCGTGCCTTTAATCATTAATATATTATAACATATCTTTTTTACAGATGAAAATATTTAGGGGGGGCATTGACAGCTTTGTAATGTCGGCGGCTATCGTAAGTAAGAAAAGTATGAATCCAGATATATTAAATATCAATGGTAACTATTACTTGACGTTTAATGTCACTAATATGATACTATCTTATATGTAATTTTCATCAATGCTTTTGCAGCTAAATGATGAATTTATTTTGGTCTGTCGCGAGAAATCTTAAACGAATAGCCATCTAGATTCTCTTCCAGACAGTCTTTCTAGGTGGCTGTGAGCGCAATTGACCCACCTTCACCCTCATCCATAGCAAGCAAAGAAACCATCTGACATAGAGGCACCTCAACAATCTCGTATATGTTCACTATAATCTGAGATTAAGGCTGAAGTGCATTCAGAAGGAAGCGAAGTTGAAGTACACGGATCTGATCAACAAAACTTTTGTTTTGGATGAGGATGATTTCATGATTAGATGGTTTGTGGGCCACCAACTAGAACCAGAGCTTAATGAGCCAGAATCGCCTCCATGATCGACAAGTTTCATAGCCAGCGAGGTTAGAATGGATACAGAGCATAAAATAGATCACAACATTCTATGTATCCTTTCAGCTGATTAGCCACCTTCACAGAGGTCATTAGTGAGCCGATTATCACATGACTCTATGTCCGAGACATCCTCCTAGAGATATGACCATGGTATATTGAATCGGCCCGTATCGACCGGTTTAGCATGTACTGGACCGATACGGTCCAGTCCCGGCATGAAAAATGATTCTAGCCCCTTTCACGCAGCGTATCGGTGCGAACCAGATCGGTTCGGACCGGTACTGCATTGTACCAGTGCGAACCGGACCGGTTCACACCGATATGCGCAGGGAAGAAGAAGAAAGAAGAGAAAGAAAGGGGAAGAAGAAAGAAGAGAAAGAAAGAGGAAGAAGAAGAGAAAGAGGAGAAAAAGAAGGCCAGGCCTCGGGCCGACCCCCTCTCGAGCACCCCAACGAGGATCACCCCCCTCCCAAGAGCTCCGTTCGCCCTTTCTTGCTCGCAGGAGAAGGGGAAAAGAGAGGAGAAGAGAGGAGGAGAGAGAAGGAAAGGAGAAGGAGAAGGAGAAGCTTCAAGAAAAAGGAAGAAGAGAAGGAAAAAAAAAGAAAAGAAGAAAAGAATAAGAAAAAGGAAGACGGCAATGTGCGGGAAATTGTGGGGAAATGCGCCTGCGCGCGGGAAACAAGCAGGAAAACGCGTCGAAAAATGCACCCGCGCGCAGGAAAACGCGCTCGTGCGCGCGACATTGCACAGAGAAGTGTCCCCGCGCGCGGGGAAATGCACGTCTCAGCGTGCCCTTGCGCGCGGCCTCCCCTGTGGAAGCGCGGGGAACCGTCCGCGCGCGCGTCCCACGTGCGGGGAAGTATGCCTGCACGCACTAGGAACCACATGGACGCGCGCTCCCGCGGCGGACCAAGTCGGTATCTGTTCGGTACAACCCGAACCGGTACTGACTCAGTCCGAGTCGCCACCGGTACGCCGACCAGTTCGACATACCTTGGATATGACCAAGAGTTGCTTAAACGAAGACAACATGCTATCTTGTCAATCAGTCAGGAGGGTGACATCCATCATCCCAGCATAACTAGACAAAGAGAGGTACAAAGAAAAAGTAGGCAACTACTGAACAAAGCCTGAAAGAAAACAAAAAAATAGTTGAAGCCCCAATGGAGAGAGTGGAGGAAGAGTCAATTCACTCAAATTCAGAAATCAAGGAGCAGCGGTGACAATATTGGTGATCATGGATCTAGTTGTTGAGTGAAAAATATGAAACTTTCGTTTATGAGACGGCAGCGGGATGGTCATCGATTCATCGGTAAGTTCCACTTTATACATGCCATACAAGATAGAGACCATGGTGCACAAATCGGTAGAACGTGTGAGGATACGATTGCATACAGAAGATGGACTTCTCGAGGTCGTTCAGAAGGATACAATGCAGCTACACGTGGAGTAGGATCTATAGACGTATCAGAGTCTGAGTCGTATGCTGGATCCTATTACCTGCAACTACAAATAACCTATGACTCATATAGATATGAAATGATGCATCTAAGGTTTTATCTTCTAGTGGTTACTACCCTACATAGCCCATAGTACCTTATGGATCGGATTTTATTGTTAGCATATTCAGATGGATCCCTCTACGGCTGCATTATTAATCAGAGAACACCTCTCAAAGCTAGAGTTTTAGTGAGAGATTCGAGACCGAATATAACCCAAAGCATGTACCTTATGGAATGAGCATACAGGACTACAACATCGCTTAGTTAGAGAGGTGGCTAATATGCCTTCTAATGATGCTAATGATCTACGAGAGACATCGCTACTCGACGAGATTCTAGATGTCAGTATATATATTATACTTTACAAATATGTAATTGATAGTATTATTGTATATTTTGTATCTTACTAGCTGATTTTACGATATTTCATGTTACTTCTCCTAGTATACGAAGCTAGGATCATAGGCTTTTTTTCTTTATATTTTCGTTTTGGCCTAACCCTAATGCAAAAAGTTGGGAGTACTAAACTCAATCACCTAGATTTGCCAGATTTTTACCTCCTCAAAGTAGCATTGTTTCAGAGTAGTGCTACGGTAACGTAGAAAAATCACTCAAAAACATCAAGAAGCATCATTTAGGGTGTACTGAGGTGATAGAAACATCAAAAAACATCAATAAACATCAAATTAGACTTAAAATCATTTAAAAACTAAAAAAAATATTACTTTTCATTAAAGTTTTAAAAATGAAAAAATAAAAAAAATATAGTGTGCCGATTTGAAATCGGCACGCTATTGCGCACCATATGTCAGTACGGTACTGAATCGGTAGCCAGCCGGTCTCGGTACTAAGTCGGCTAACCTTGCTCTGAATCCAATTTTTAAAAGATTTCCGTGCTGGGTACTTCTAGACACTTCGACACTAGACATGCATGTCACATGTCCAAGCCAACAATTCCGATGAGATTGTCAGATACCATCGTGTTTTAGCCTTTTTTTGGATTAATTATTTGTCAATCAAATAGAATAAAATACCAAAAAAAAAAGATAAAGAAGATTTAGATGTGCCCTTCTTAGGCATGTTGTCTCCGATGTTGTCCCTAGACTATATAGACTTCTCAAAGGGAACTAGAAACACTTCATTTCTATACAATTAAGATACATCTTCAGCCAGTAGCAGACCAATATGACAGTCATGAGCAAAGATTACCGCTTCTACTCAGCAACCACATATCACCTATAAATTAAGAAAATTTATAATGGAAGAGAAGATAAACCTACTTTAGAGTTTGTCTCAGGAGGAACTCTATAGAGAGAAGATTATCAGAAGATGGATATGTTACTTTCCATGAGAGAACCAAATTATCTGGGAAAGGATGAGTTCCTGTTGATAACAAATCTGTACCATTTTGGGAAAAATAACAATTAACTGAGATGCTTCATAGGAAATATAAGAGCAGCAAAGAAGAAATCTTGCACAGACGCAACCACCACGGAAATAGAACTCACAGCTGGTAGCTCATAAACTTCTTTTGGACCTGGCTTTGGAATTCCCTTTTTTTGCCGGTCAAGGGACAAAAAAAATTTTGTAGCTTAAAAAGAAACTTTAAATAAAAAAGGTTAAAAAGCTTTAAAAGACAATCTGTTAACTGGTATAATAACAGGGCTAAACGCAAGAGGAATTACAAACGAAAGCTTTGGAAAATAAGGGAATAAAATCAACAGAACAAAAATAGAGTATATAGAAAAAGAGGCCCAGAAAAATGGCAACCAAGGGATACCCTGGAGGACTTTTCTCATCATCTTGAATCTATTGTACAAAAGACTAACGAGATAGATGCGATCATGGCCAAGAGAAATAGACAATGGTACATGAGATGAAAAAAAAAATCTAAAATGGTGTTACCAATGCGAGTCTCTGAGACATAGATAATTATCCAAGACAGTATACCAGAACAGATTCAAAGCAAAAAGCAAAAGAACGGACAAGAAGACTGCCATGCTTTACATGAGCAACATAAAATATATGCTCCCTAAAGCCTCATAAACGTGCCAGGGACTCTTTACATATCAAAATCTAGTCTAAAATATGTCTTAATCTCATTCAACATAGTTTCAATCAAAGAAACAAAAATATAATACTATTTCCAATGACACAGGATATGATTGATTAGCTAATCTTTCAAAATCCAATTTTAGTTCATTGGAACCATACAAACCTACACCTAGAACTCCTATTAAGATAAAAATAGAACCCCTAAGTATTCATACTCTTCATTGTGTATAATTCACAACAGAAAATCTTAATTCTATTTTCCTATTGGGAAAAGTTAATGGATAGGGGAAAAATACTATTCTTAATAAGAACCCAGTATAAAGAAAACTCTTATTTTGCATGCCACAGAAGCTAGTTTTAAATAATATTGAGTAGTTCAGTACATTAATTAATTGAAATCGTTCAACTTAAAAAAAAATTCAGTTCTTCATGCTATGTCAATTCTGATTATCCTTGTCTAATTAGAACACTTGCAATACAGATCATGCAACCAATCAACAATCCAGCTGGCGGTGAAATTATTTTTCCCAACCATATGATGGCCTATCATTAAGGTCGGATGCAGCCATAAGTAACCGTCAAATCACATATATGATAAAATGCGATACAAGAAGAGGGGAAGAAAGAAGAACCTGCAAGGCATCTGCAAAGCTCTTTCGCCTTGTGCCTAACCCAACGTCAGGCAACCCAATAAGCCCATCGGTGCCCCGCTTGAGCCACTCCGCTAACTGCTGCTGGGACAGATCCTGCACCCCTCCACTTGGCTCGATCATCTCTTGTTCCCTGTCACGCACTGGGAGTCCTGGCTGCAACGAGAAGAGAGAGCTGCTGCTCCCATCACCATCCCCCGATTCCTTCGTCCTCCTCCAATCGCCAATCCCTCCAAACGAACCAGCACGGAATCTCTGTGCTGCACGCCAGTCCTCCCTCGATACCACGGGAGGAGGAAGCCTGGGATTCAGATTCTCGTTGGAATAATAGTAGGATAAATAGGCAGGATGTGACCTCATCTCCTCCTCAGACAACACATCTCCGCCATCCGTGCCATCAAAGCAGCGGGCCTCGGGAAGTCCGGCATGCCCAAACAAGCTCCCAAAAGCGGTTCTTGATCCCTCTACAGTCGGGGGAGCGCTGCCACTCCGGCAGGTATGGAGCTCATCCCGCTCTGGATCGAAGGCAGCTCTTGGCTGCTGCTCCTCCCGAAGCAAAGCCTCGAGATCCTTCTCAAAATCGTCGAAATTCCCATTCGCTAGGGTTCCTGGCGCCATCTTGATGGAGCTCCCCGTGACCATCCTCAAAACCCTAATTTCCCCAAATCAAGAATAAAGATCCTACCTTTCCAAAACAGCCCCAGAAGACGAAAGAAAACCTAAAAATCTTGAAACAAATATAGGATCACAGGCTCTCTCACCTTTAAGCAAGTCTCCCCATCCAACAGAACGGATATGACACCGAATAACTCCTTCTTTGGTTTGGATCGAAAGAACCTTTCTTATTGAAAACGTAAGAAAGATCAATAAAATCGGGATTCTTCTTAATGGACCGAAGATTCGAGCTGAGCCAAGGATGAAATCAAGAAACAAAAGAAACTAAAAATCTAAACTTTTTCGATCTCGGATCGCCGCGCGAAAGAGAGATAGAGAAAGGAAGAGAGCGCGGATCTAGAAACCAAAGCGATCGGTGGAGGCTTTGAGGCAAGCAGAGAGAGAGATGAGACGGTGGTGGCGCAAAGGTAGAAGGGGGAGAATGACTTAAAAAAAAAAAAAACAGCGCGAGGACGAATCGATGATCGCATTGTATAGCGGAAGCTTTGCTCCGTTGGATTGGCTTTGGAGGGCTGGAGATCGTCACCGGCGTTACGTTCACGACTCGACCGGCTTTTTACGGCTCAGCCCGGGCGCTCCTGAGAGAACCACAGCCGTCCGTTAACTTTCGGAGAATAAATCTACACCGTTACTTCACGCGATCCAGTCCTGTCGGCCATCTACGGCTGCGCCTAGACCGCGAGGCGGTCCAGTTGGTCCCACCGCCAAGCTCGTTCGGACCGCCGGATAGGTCGTCCGGTCGGACCCAATGAAGATTGAACCGGGCCGGAGAAGCGATACGGACATATGGTTGACCGAAGCCCGAAGACCAGTCAACAACGGATAAGACCAGTCCGACACGTCGGTTTAGGCTCAGCGACACCCTCTGTTGGGAGACCACGTAACACCACCGGCCCTTTCTTTATGATCTGCAGCGGAGGAGGAAAAAAATCCTCTCACCCCTATTCCTCTACCATGCACGTAAACTTTGTTCTTCGGTTGATGATTCCATGAAGCAAATCTAGTTAAGTTCTACGCCTGAGCAAGTACCTGGACTAGATTCTGATGAAGACTTGAACAATTTTCTCAACAACTAACCTAAAACAGCCCTCTTCTCATTTATGATAGTAGTGCAAAAAATAAACTTTTTTATCTGTTTTCAAACGTTCAGTCATGCATCTGACCTCAAAGGTTAACTACCTCCGCCATCCTTTCCTCAGTTCATGCATACATAAGCTTGCAAAGCGTAAGGAGGCAAAGCATAAGCATCAGTGTGAGGAAGCTCAGCATAAACGAGCACACTTTGGAATATTTATTAAGCACAACAGGAATATCTAGGCTTTTATAGGGCAGCGAATCCATGCAAAAGGGCCTCATTTTGCATAATTCCTGGTGCTTGATCCTCTACATTTACTCCATTTGAAATTTTTGCCTCATCCTTGCCTCGTTCGAGAGTTTTGAACCGCTACATTCATGTTGGCATTCTTGCTAGCATGCCTCACATACGTCTATGCATGTATGTCACATAGAAACGCTTGGTGTACCAAAATTCTATCTTCTAGAGCATCGGAAAAAACAGTATATTTACGTTGCACCAGTAATCTAATTCAGCTACATAATTTTATGGTTGTTCTAGTCCCCTTCAAAATATCTGCCCGTTGTTATCAACCGATAAGCTCAGTCTAGCTCATGGCGCATGCTTCTTAAATTCTCTGCTATTGTCCTCAACAAGCCTTTCATTAATGGAGGCTCAATGTTTGAGCATGGTCTACCCTGGACTCAAATCTTCCAACTGCACGACTTGCTTGTGCCGCTCTTTGCTCTTTAATGAAAGAGAGCCATTCAATATGATATCTAATCTTTCGTAGGATGCCACTGCTGCGAGAGGAGTTATATATATGTGATCACCCCTCGACATTTGTGTTAACCCCTCACATACCTGATCGCTAAATGGGAGATAATTTCGTTGAGGATTCAAGCTCTCCGGTATAAGAATATATCTAGTATGTAAGTTTCAAAGTGTCCAGAAGAAGAAAATTAAAGAGAAATTAAACTAGTTGGGTACAAGAAACTAAATCCAAACTAGTAACCAAAGAATAAATTGGACTGAGAGCTAGAGGCATTGGAAGACCTCGCCTTCCATTAAAATCTTGAAAACAAAAAAAAAGGACCGGGTTATGCAATATGCCTAAACTATAGAGAAAAAATAATAGTTGAAATTAAGAAACTTTTCTAAGATGTGCAAAATTGGACTGAGCCTTCCCACGAGCATCCCACTTTGTCCTTCACGCCCTCCAGGCTTGCTGAAAAGCTTAATTATGGCCTCTCCACGCTCAAAGCTCCTTAGAGAGATCTTTTATGGATTTTCAATTGATTTTTCTTATTGGTTTATAAGTGAGTTTGGTCCTGAGAGGCTTGGAGTTTATATAGTACTATTGGAGAGGCTTGGCACTGCACATCTCATCTGGGACTATAGAAAATAGTGAAAATTCAGGCAGAAACTCATTAAAATCAAAGAGAAAGCAACCTAGAAAAGCTCTAGAGCAAGTAGGCCTCCGGATTCTTCCAACAACGAAGGCGTTAAAACACGACCGACGCCAGTTAGTATTGTTGCAGGTTTTTGCCCACAACAGCATAGTCCCAACCGGGTTCGGAACTCAGAAAGCGACTGCGTCCCTCCCGAGGTATTGTCCGCTCTGAGGACCGTTAACTACGCCCTTGGCGCTAGGCACACCCTCACGGTTTTGTTCCACAAAAGAATCTTCAGGAGGAAAGGTTTTGGCTTCCTCATTATAAGTCACATACTTTTCCGTTATTTGGTCGGTATGGGACTAAATTCGAGAACCACACCACGGTTTTGTTCCACAAAAGAATCCTCGGGAGGAAAGGTTTTGGCCTCCTCATTATAAGGCACAAATCTTTCCGCTATTAGACTGATATGGAACTAAATTCGCAAACCACACCTACAACAAGTATGATATTGGAAGCTACTAACCTTGGGAGGGCCACAGTCAATACGCTCTGGCTCTTTTATGGCATCAGGGAATGCACTATCAAATAAGGTGCTGATGGGAATAGGGATCTGCCATCGGTTGCTACTGATGGCATCTAAGCTGCCTGTGGATACGGTTTTAATGAATCAAGCTCAATTCTTCTATCAAATCAGTAAGGGCGTTCTCAAAGTGTGAAATCCCAGGGCATACACTTCATTGTTCTCTAATATGTTGTCAAATCTGCAACATATCAGCTTACACAAATGTAATCTGGCCTGTGGATCTCTTACGTTGCTTTGTTGCTCTTCTAAAGCTTCCTTATGCGGCAGCTTAAAACAGGGAACAAACTAACGTTTAACCACTACTAAAAAAAATAATACAAATTAACAATACACTGATAAGTTCCCTCAACAATAAAAAGAAAGAAGAAAAAAAAGAACTTGATGACTTTTATTAGACAACAAAATATTCAAATAATTCACATTCCACACCATTGCCTGAAGCTCTTATAAAAACCAGCCCCGTGTGAAACTTCTCATGTATTGCACTTGTTTAGCTGATAAAACCCAGAATTAAAATAGATCAAGAAAAAAAAAACTTTCTTTTGCGGTGTAACAAAAGAAAAAAAAAGTTAAAAAAAAAAAACAATCATCCGTCTTATATAACTGTGACCTCAACGAATAAGCCTTACTCCAACTGGATTGGCCCAAAATTGATTATAAACATGGCCTTGTTATAAGTCAAGCTCATATAATAGTCTAATATTTTATAGAAGTTCAACCTTCCTCTAAGTCTATCCCAATCTTCCTCATCATCTTTGGATGCAGCAGCCTGAACATCCAAATCACCTGGTTTGACAGTTTGGTTTGAAAGTTTGGTTTGAATTTCCTGCAGTATCATATTCAATGTCGTGAGTGTCACTAAAAGGAAATTGTCAAGGCACGAGAACCCATCTACCCAGTAGAATAATGAATAAAAAAAAAAGGTGGAGCTGAAAAAAGTGCCCTTGGATCGGAACAGGAAGATGAATCACGGAACAGGACATTAGCAAATATCTGAAGGCCAGTTGGCATGTTAAAGTAAAAGAAACTATCAAATGAAACTATTATATGAATTTAGGGCTCGTTTGGTTCGCGGGAAGCATTTTTCCTCGTAGGAATATGATTTCTAGAAAGCAGATTCTTAGGAAGAGAATGCTTAGGAAAATACTTTTGGCATGTTTGGTTAATCATGAGAAAGTGACAAATTTCCAAAGTGCTTATGTTTGGTTGACCATCCACTTTCCTGAAAAAGTTATATATAATTTCTATTATACTTTTAATAGAAATTAGGTCTTTAATGCTTCTGGAGGGCTTTTTTGAGAAAAAATAAAAATTGAGTGATTCCCGCCTCATAGGAAAGTAACTTTCCCATGTTTTTCATGGGTTCCATGAAATGTGGGAATCATATTCCCATGGGAATGCAACTTTTCCATCTTTCTCATTTGAAAACTCCAACCAAACAAGAGGCATCTCATTACTTTTTCATTGATCAGACTTTCCCTTCTTCTTTTTCCGTGAACCAAACGAGCCCATAAAGTAAAAGACACGGGGTAAATGCAACTCTGAAATTTATTTTTTTTTCTTCTGAAAAGACATTGGGTAACTTGTATATAGCATACCGTTGCCTCGCCAAGAAAAGGCATGGGTATGCCACCGTATCCTTACCCTTGGGAAGATTTCACAGAACCAATTGCATTAGAATCACCAACAGCATGAACTGCAGCATTTGCTCCAGCTTCTCATGCATGAAGACTTCCAACTTCACGAATAGGCAAATCTTTTACTCTTGCAAGCTGAGATGCCAATGGCTTCAGCTGCTCCTGCATTTACATGAAATTCAAAAACATATGGGGAAGTCAGAGAATGGACCTTAGTATATGGTACAGATACAAAATATCATAAGGACCAAAAAGAACAATAGTCTCGAGTGTGCAATGATATTTGCCTAGAATGCATTTTAACAAAACAACTCTTTTCCATTGTACAACTAAACTAAGATAACATCAGAATAATAAATAGTATATTTTTGCAATTAGCTCCAAAGCCACATCTAAAAGTGATGACCGAATGCTTTTAATAAAAGAGATTAATGTTGTGACAAAGAATGAAATGGCCCTTAAGAAATAGGTGACTAGGTACATCATACAACTTTTGTCAGATACATGGCCATCCATCCTTATGCAATCACACATGAATCAATATCACAGATTAGCGTAGCCAGCATTACTTCACAACTCGGGATGAATGATTTATACAATTTTTTAAATCTTGTTTTATTTTTGATGAACTAATTTTCAGCTTTCAAAGATACTATTTGACTCAGGGAAGTGCACAGAATAAAAGGAGATTAGAATACACAATATCATACGGCCAACCTCCATTTTTCGAAACATATCTGTTAATTTTTCACATCGTCACCTCCTTGTGTTGCATCCCCATCTCCGATTTCTTCAGCAGCAAGTTCACCATTACAATTTTCACAGTGAAAATATTCATCATTCATGCTTGCAAGTTGTAGTGCATCACAAGTGGAATACCTGAGCATCTAAATGTCAAGGAAATTACCAACATATAAGAAAACTGACAGATCAATTTACACCTATAAACATATGGAAAGATTCACATATATCCACTTTTACCTTCTCATGCAATCAGGCCATATGTATTCTTGGATGGTAAAAATATGAAGAGATTGACATATATCCACTTTTACCTTCTGGTGCAATCAGGGCATATGTCCAACTCATCCTTTAATTTTTCTTCATTCGATGCATTTTATACCTGATGACATCATAGATCTGCAGCCACATATTTACAAGTAATATATTTAGAAAAGTTTGCTTCAAAAAAAAAAAAAAAACAGAAAGAAAGAGTGGAAAAGAAGAGACCAACACTATATGCATATTAAGATATACAGCAGAAAATACATAACACTGGTTAATATTAATCATTAACAAGGTAAAATCCAACTATAAAAGTATCCTCACAAGACTGTATGATCTTAAAGGACATTTTTGCAGTATTTCATGTTCGCTTCATGCATTCAGCAGTTACTTATTGACAATAATTAAAACTTGATAAATAAGCACCTTAAAGTAAAACAACTTGACATAAAGTATAAGTAACAAAAGGTATAGATATAGCCAATACCAAATATCCACAAACTTAATGAGAAGATACGTTTGAAAAGGTATAGATATGCTTGAGCAGATTTTGGTATTTCTTCTGAATTCATCTCAGCTGCTACATTGCCTCAAAGAATAAGCATTGTGGTTTGGGTTGATAAGGTCGGAGTTCAATTTTTTCGTCACTAGCTTTTTTTTTTTTTGTTTGTGTTAATGTTTTGGGCCTTCAGCCCCTTCTATACCCAAAAAAATAAATAAATGCAAAAGATAGTTGAGACATCAGGAATTGAAATATGGCACTCGAAATACAAAAATTTTGCATGGACCTACATGACCTCATGTGACTTGTATATCATTTGGCAAATAATTGTATGTATCGCGCATGACGGGAAGTTTTAATCAAAAGTTGATGAAAGATCTATTCCACATTTTGTTGACCATATGAAATGTGTACAATTAAGCAAACCTCCCATCACCAAAGCCAGACACATATGCTAGATTTACTAGTGATTTGACTGCTTATACTTTGAGGCCTAACCATGTCAAGCTCACAATATCGGCCAAGTAGAAGGCCACAAAGTTGGAAGGACCAGTTACCAACTGCCAATGTTCTGATTTTTGTTGCTGAGTGTACATGATCAATAAAGGTTTTTTTTTGTGTGTGGGGGAGGGGGTACTATATCATGCATTGACAAAGATAACCATGAAATATGTTAGCTCAAAGATAGGCATTGGATGAATTCCGAAGTTCTGAGTCTGCTCTGTGATAAGGAGATGTGAAAGCCACCACTTGAGACATGATTCACATCCCTCCTTTTTCTTTTCTTTTTTCCTCAAGAAAACACATATCTTATTGTAAAAAGCAGGCTATCCTGCATTGACACCCATATATACCATAGATTTTTATATCAACTTAAGCACTACTGACTGTTTATTATGTCACAACTCACCTGCATGCAGGTAGAGAGCAAGGGATCTCTGCTAAAAGTGGAGGGCAAAACCTGCATGACTCATGAAGATACATGCCCACAATTGGAAGAAGCATGTTGTTTTCTTATATACAATTGATAGCAAGCTCTCAATAGATAGTCACATGACACCAGAGTTAAAATCATCAAGACATGACCGAACTGTTTAACCTTGTAGCGGGGAATCCCAATAACACCACTATTTACAACACCCAGACTTCTCCAGCATAACTTAGATGTCTGAAATTACTAAAGCCGGCAAGAAGATTGCTACTGATGCAGATTTTTCTCTCAATCATGTTCCATAACAACCATAAACAGCGTTATGTAAGCTGTAATTAGGGTCATAAACATATCATAAATGAGTAGCGTACCTGGATCCATTGAATAGTCTGATTGCTGAATTTTGTTTCTCGCTAATGGAGACTGGTTTCTGTGTTTCTCTTATAGGCAGAGGGTGAGACCCATGAGTTTATCCTTCCATCAAGGATAAGGGAGTTATAACTTCTCTAAAAGTGGTTACTATAACCATCTAGTAACCACCCACGATTGGTCATATGAGTCAAAATCCAACACGTTACACTAAGGATGCAGGATGGTCTTTTAATCAGGTAATGAGTCCAACCTGTCATGAACAGGTCCTAGATGCAAGAGAATTTTAATGCAGAAACAGAAAGAAAAAAAAAAGCAAATGTGAATGGTCTCAAATCTCAATGCTTAGAAGCAACATTGACCAAAGGAACAGAGATCAAATCTAAATCAAGATCACTGTATAAAAAGAGTTTGATTGTGCTGAAGTGCAATTTTGATTTATTTTGATAGGCAAGATTTACAATTGGCTAACCCAAACAACTGTAAAACATAATGCAAAGTAAATGATATAATGTTATAAGGGGGAAAAGTGCACCAAATTAATCCTCTTTCTCAATCATTTTCCTAGCATCATCAACCACCAGCCATGCTTTGTGTCCCTCAATTACCTCGGCTTGCTTTTTGGAGTTCGATAATTGTGGCAAGCATGATGCAATCATCAGAAGAGCTTTACACAGTGTATAGAGACATGCAGACTGAAAAAAAAAAAAAAAACAGGGGTCCCAGTTTTACCTATATTTTCTGTGGGCATCTTCTGCTCAAGCTCCAAATTTAGTTATGCATGAAAAGATAAAAGCAGGTTTCAGTAGTACAGAATTCTGGGCATCAATCAGTAGATAGCATGAATGTCGGTATAGTATCAATGCTTGAATAGATATCAAAATGAATTTAATTTACTAGAAAAAAGAAACATAAGTCAGAAGGCAGCAGAATAGTGAAAATTCATGCTACATGCACCTCAGAATATAGATGTACAGCAGAAGTAAATATAGTTATTCTCAGTGCCAAGTAGTTGTAGACTGGTTTTTCTTCTTTCTGAAAGAATATGTATAATGATTTCAATTTGACCTTATGAACACAACCACAAACTGAGAGTACACCATAATAAAAATTATATTGAGTTTGTCCAGAAGAATGAAAAGAACAGTTGCAAATGTTCAGAATATCTCCAGAACATTAAAAAAAAAAAAAGTGAAATATCCACCACATATCGGTGTAATTAAATCCAAAAAGAAGAAATGAGAACAGCTTAACTGACAAGTGACAAGCTGAGCCCATCTACACGAGATCACTATCTGGATCAAGTAATGATCCAATGAGTTTTGATAACTTTTGGTGACTGAATTCCAAACTGAGATCAACCCTCTACAAATTGTTCACAAACTTCTGATTGACATTTCCATAGACAAGAGAGGAATATTGTCAGAAACTATGAATTTTGAGTCTCCTCAGACACCATAACTATAGGCAACAAATGTTACTCATTTTCCTCTGGGCAGATCTGCCTCCACATGCACTCAATAGTAACCATAAATTGCCAAATGCTAGTACTCTGAGTAGAACTTCAATAATTTGCTTGAATGGTCAACCAGTCTCTACAATCTGAGCAAGAGATAATGCTTTTTTGGGCATCTTAATTAAGTAAAGAAAATTTATTAATAAGATGCATGCAAATTGTATCGCTGACACGAGCATAGATGATCGAAAGCATCTCATATTGTCTGAATCCAAGTTCACATTATGAAATTTTTATTAAAATCAGGATCCGGTAAAGTTCTTTTGGCTCATTGTGGCTGTCAAATTGTCGTATAGATGATTTTCAGAATATAGATTTCAGTCTATATCTTTCGATCTACATAACGTGATAACATGTTTCTCTGCTACATTATATAGATAACCAGTTTGTTAAATTCAGTTCTCTGAGAAAGGGGAAAGGAGATAAAGGTAAGGGTGCTTCCCAAAGAATTTAACAGTGTAATTAACTTGTGGCAATTTGGTTTAAGAACGAGCATAACATTGCATTTGGTTGCGGAATAAATTTTAGAGGAATATCTTGTGCTATTGGAAAGATACACTTGTTTTAGCGTTTGGTTGGAATGAGAAGTGCAGGGAATAAGTGAGTGCATTGAATTTTAATAATTTTTAGATTTGTGGCGGTCCGAATTGCCTTCCCACTTTTTTTTATGGGTTTATCAAGTAGGCAAGGGCAAAAAGATAATTGGAGAGATTGAGTTTCTTTTATTCTGGATACAATTCTATTCCACCATATATTCCCATTAGAGCTAATCATTGGGCGGATCTCGGTCCTAAGCTATATTCATCTGTAGTTGGGCTTCGGACGGGGCTTGTTTAAAATTTGATATTTTTTATGCTCGAACTTGACCCATGATCAGCTCTAACCCCCCACATTGTGTAAGCCCTTATCTGGCCCCTTTTTTTTGGCATTTGGCGAGATATCCACCCATTTGGAGAGATATCCTCCACTTATTCAGCAACTAAACAGGCTCTAAAAGTTTTAGATAGGGCTTCTAATTATTAAGAAGATTCTACATCAGGATCACAATTGAAGATGAAGACGTCAAGTTCTATGAAGGAGTTAGCTTTTTAGATTTCATGCTCTTATAAAGGAATACAACAATTTTTAATAGGCATATACCTCATCAACTATCGATTTCAATCTTTCCAATATTTCGAAAAATTATTGCTTTCTATCTGTATTACAAGCATATGTTTCATAGAGAAGTTACAACTCAGTGTCACTCAAAGTACATTGTGAGGGTGCATACGAACGAATTTTATCTGCTAGATCAGATAGAAAAGAAAAAAAATTCTTCTTCAGAAAGAAAAAAAAAAGACAGTAAAATAAAAAATATCCAAGTCTGCTGTTTTCTTCGTATTGTTTTTGTTGGTGGTGATGGTGGTCTGCATGTGTTTGTGAATTGTGACATGCGTAATTGGACATAAGCATTTACCCTGGTTAGCAATGATATGGATGAAGACCCTCGGAGAACTGCAGTCTCCAAAGAAAATTACACCGTTTCCCCAAAAGAAAGAGCTTACTTTAGGAAGTGGAGGGACCTATTTTTATCTTAGTTCAGATTGCTTGATCGTAATTTGCTGCCGGCAATATCATATTTCTCCTTTTTCTTATATTGTCAAGTCTAAATGTTCGAGATGTTTGGCAAAAATAGTGCCATTTAAAATTTTTAACATAGTAGTACACAGTATAAGAAACAGTCCACTACCAGAAAACACGCGTATAGTGACGGAAAATTAGTGACGGACCGTTATCAGTTACTATTTGTGACGGATTAGTGACCGACAGAAATTTGGTCACCGTGGTGTAAACTTAGTGACCGTTTAGTGACAGACCGGTCACAGAATGCGCGGGTAGGATGGGCGCCAAACCTTAGTGACCATCATAGTGACGGGGTATCTGTCAGCAATATGATAACCAAAATTGCAACCAGACAGTGACAAATGCAGCCGTCACAAATATAGTAACCCTAGTATTTATAAATTTTTAAAAGATTATTTTTGGCAGTAACAGATTATTGACAAAAATTTCTGTCACCAAATTTAATTTTTAATTCCAAAAATATTAAAAATATTATTTTTGAGTAAACCTAAATTAAAAGAAAAAATAAAAGGAGGAATATCCAAAATGAAACTAAGTGTGCCCGCCGTTCCGCCCAAATTTCTTCGACAATCCAAATTCCAATCGCTCTCTATAAAACTCAAATTTCTTCTTCTCATTTTAAAATCTCATGGTGTCGGCCATGACCCATTTGCACCCCTATTGCAAGTTTCCTGCTTTATAGAATTTTTTTACCATACTTTATAGTTCAAAAATATTTTTGCCTTGCAAGTCCCATCCAATCAGCCTTATAAATAAAAAAAAAAATTGATATGAAATTTGGCTTGCAAACCGATTTAGCCCAAATCACGATTTAGCCCAAATCAGCCTTTGGCTTGCAAACCGACTTAAATAAAAAACCCTAACCTTTCCCTTCCCTTCCCGTCCCGTCCCTAGTTGAGAGCAGCCGCCCCCCCCCCCCCACTCCCTCGCCCCCCCTCCCTCGCTGAGAGCTAGCCGTCGCCGCCCTCCCTCGCTGAGAGCCGTCGCCCGCCGCACCCCCTCGCTGAGAGCCGCCGCCGCACCCCCCCCTCCCTCGCTGAGAGCCGCCGCTGCCTCCCCTCCCTCGCTGAGAGCCGCCGCCGCCGCCGCCCCCGCCCCCCCTTTTCCCTCGCTGAGAGCCTGATAGCCGCCTCCTCTCGGTGTCGTCGCCTCTTCAACGACCGGCCGGCGGCTCTTCGCGTCCTTCTCCCCCGGACGGCAACCTCCGCGGCTCCGGTCACCGACTCACAACCTCCCCGGACGGTAAGAGTTTTCTCCTCCTCCTCCTCCTCTTCAAGCTCGATCCCGGTAGATTTTGCCCAAGCCCGGAGAGAGAAAGAGAGAGAGAGAGAGAGGTGGTGGGGCAGCGAGAGAGCTCGGAACAGTGGGAGAGTGGGGAGTGGGGACAGTGGTTTTGTTTTAGTTGCCACTGCAGGGTAATGGAAGCAGTTTGAATTTTCTGACACCTGAGAATTCTTGGTGTTGTGGAAACTCAACATTGAGTTGAAATTTCAGCACTCTAAATTCTTTGGCTCTGCTGAGTGATGATTACCTTTCCAGTAAAAGAATTATATAATCAGCAATTAGTTTATTTTAAGTCATCTTAAATTCTTCAAATTCTGCCAACTAAAAATTCACATTCTAGAGTCTTAATGCTGAGTTGAAATTTCCGTGCAGAGAATTCTTAGTCTCTGCTGGTTTCCCTCCCAGTAAATGAATTATATAATATGTGTAAATTAGTCTAAGCTGTATGTAATACAACCAAGGTCTTGCACGTTCTCAGCTGAAAAATCTTCATGAAATTTCTTGGGAGCCTTGTCTATCATATTTTTTTTTTGATAAATATGATACGGGCACTTTTTGCTAAAATAGACGAAAGAGAGGAGGGATTTTTTTTTTTTTTTTTGCTAAAATAGACGAAAGAAACTTTGATATATCTGAGTAGCTGCTTTTATTATGATACTTGGACACATCACTTGGTTGGATAAATCATGATACGGGCACTGTGTCGAATTTACTGTTGCTAAAATAGACAAAAATAATGTTGTACTTGAGGAGCTCCTTAATATTATGCATTTTTATTCTGACACATTTGTTAGTCCTACCAATGGTTTGCATATATTTAGACTGCTTCACTGATTATTATTGTAATTTTGAGGGTTGATGGGTTGGGATTATGTAAAGTTCATGGATTTTAATTTTTTCGTCATGTTATTCATTTTTACAATCATTGTTCATCTGCAAGGAATAATGGAAAGTGGTGGAAAGTGGTGTTGCTTCATGGTTGTGAGTTATTTCCAGTGTGCAATCAAGAAGCTGGTCAAAAAGCTTGCTAAGAAGTACCATGCTTTCCTAGCATCAGAGGCGATCATGTATATTCACATTTGTTCTATGTGAAGCAGATAGTATTCCATATGTAAATTTGGATGATTTGACTTGTATTCCTTGTCTTTGTAAAGATTAAATGCTTTTTGAATATTGCTGGTATTAGATCAATGAACAGATAACTTGTAAAGGTTGATTCCTTATGTTCAGCTTTTTGTAAAGATTGAATGCCTTCTTAATGTCAATGATGCTGGGACAAGATTGAATGACTTATTTTTGTCATGCTTATGATAACTTCTCATCTTCATAAATATCATACCAGTTTTTGTTTCTTTTACATTTTTTACGATCTTGCCTTTCGTGTTTTTAATGGTTCGGTTTTTCTTATGTTGTTTTCTTTTTTTATCATCTCTCTAATATTTTCTAGGCTTTCTTATGTTGTTTTATTTTTTTGATTTTTAGAGGAACTATGTCAGTTGATCGTAATTGGATGTACCACCGACTTAGTGAAAATGGTTATATAAGAGCTGAGTTCTGTGATGGAGTTAAAGGGTTCCTTGAGTTTGCATTTACTCAGTTAGAGTATTGTAGTGGTGATAAGATTAGATGCCCTTGTATAAGATGTGACAACCAGAAATTTCTTAACCGTGATACGGTCAATGTTCATCTGTTGAGAAAGGGGTTTACACCGGGATATTCAACATGGTTTGCACATGGGGAGTTACTTGGTGCAGTTGCTCCTGTAAGTACAAGTGCAGTAGAAGCATCCACATCAATGGATGTTGGTTGTGAACATGGTCAGCAATATAGAACCATGGTGATGGAAGCTATGGGTCCAGAAGAGGAACTTCATTTGAGAAGTGCATTTGAAGTTAATCATGAGGAAGAGCCAAACAAGGATGCTGCAGATTTTTATTCTTTGTTGAAAGATGCAGAAGTACCTTTGTGGGAAGGGTGTAAAAAACACTCTAAGTTATCTGCTATTAGTCAATTATTAAATTGCAAGTCTGAATTTAATATGAGTATATCTTGCTATGATCGAATCATGAAAATAGTGAAGAATATGTTGCCGGAAAGTGAGAAGCTGCCCTCTGATTTCTATCAATCAAAGAAGATGCTTCGGAAGTTGGGGTTGGAGTATACAAGTATTGATGTTTGTGAGAATAATTGTATGCTATTCTATAAGGAAACAGAGAATTTGATTGAGTGTACTATTTGTGGTCATCCTCGTTATAAACTCAGAAGAAATGATGGTGGTGGTAGAAGAAAAGATGTTCCTTATAGAAGGTTGCGATATCTTCCAATAACACCAAGACTTCAGAGGCTTTTTATGTCAAGCAGAACGACTGAACTCATGTCATGGCATGTGAAGGGAGGTGATTCAGATGAGATGGTGCATCCTGCTTGTGGGGAGGCTTGGAAGCACTTTGACCGCATTCATCCATCCTTTTCTACCGAGCCTCGTAATGTTAGACTTGGGTTATGTACGGATGGATTTAACCCCTTTAGCCAATCAGCTCGTCCTTATTCTTGTTGGCCAGTTTTCGTAACAGTTTACAATCTTCCACCATCAATATGTATGAAACGACCCTACATTTTTCTAAGTTTAGTCATTTCTGGACCTAAGAGCCCTGGCAAAAGTATTGATGTCTTGCTTAGGCCTTTGATTGATGAACTTAAAATATTATGGGAAGTAGGGGTCACCACTTATGACATCTTTAGAAAAGAGAATTTTCAAATGAAGGCAGTTTTATTATGGACTATCAATGATTTTCCTGCATATGGCATGCTTTCAGGATGGAGTACGCATGGAAAGTTGGCCTGCCCGTATTGTATGGAGAACTCAAAAACATTTACACTACAACATGGTGGGAAGACTTCTTTTTTTGACTGCCATCGTCAATTCTTGCCCATGGACCATGCATACAGATACCAAGTTGATAGTTTCTTCAATGGTAGAATAGAGACAGACCCCCCACCTCGTCGACTGTCTAGTGAGGAGTTGAAAAATAGGATCTCTGCTTTGCCTAATATAACTTTTGGTTTGAAAGCTCCTAAGCACACCATTCCTGAATTCGGTAAAGATCATAATTGGGTGCAAAGGAGCATATTTTGGGAGTTGCCCTATTGGCATACACTACTTATTCGACATAATTTAGATGTCATGCATATTGTTCGGAATGTGTTTCTCAATATATTTTACACTTGTATGGATGTAAAAGGGAAGACTAAAGATAATGTGAAAGCAAGGCAAGATTTGGAGTTGTATTGCAAGCGTCCTAAGTTGAGGATTCAATTTGTTAATGGAAAGCTAGTTAAGCCTCCAGCTTCCTATGTATTGTCCAAAGACCAAGCAATGGAGGTCTGCGAGTGGGTGAAAGGGTTAAGACTGCCTGATGGATATGCTTCAAATATATCGAAGTGTGTTAACCTGGATGATTATAAGTTTTACGGGTTAAAAAGTCACGATTGTCATGTTTTCATGCTGAGATTGCTTCCAATTGCATTCCGTGAAGTATTGCCAGCACCAGTGTGGGATGCATTGACAGAATTAAGCTGTTACTTTAGAGATTTATGCAGCACAACTTTGCGTGTCCAAGATATGGAGGTTCTTGAGAAAAATATTGTGGTAACTCTCTGCAAACTTGAGAAAATATTCCCTCCTGCATTTTTTGACTCAATGGAGCACTTACCTGTTCATCTAGCTTATGAAGCTAAGGTTGGGGGGCCCGTGCAGTACAGATGGATGTACCCCTTTGAAAGGTAACAATTTCTGTAAATCCATTAATATAGTTTCTTTGTATCCATTAAATTTGAGAAATTAACATATTAATCTTATTTATAGGCTTATGCATGATATAAAGCAGAAGGTAAAGAATCGAGCATCGATTGAAGGTTCTATTGTCGAGGCTTACATCATAGAAGAAATATCAACTTTCTGTTCGCATTATTTTGAGCCTTCTATACAAACGAGGTTAAATCAAGTTCCCCGTAATGAACATGAAGGGGAGTTTGATCTCGTGGATCGTCTAACCATTTTTACTCATCAAGGTCGACCTTTTGGAAAACCTTCTGCAAGGCATTTGACTACTCAGGAGTTTAATGCTGCTGAGTTATATGTTCTTCTTAATTGTGTGGAGGTTCAACCTTTTGGAAAGTAAGTTACACAAGTACTTAATTATAATCATGCTTAAAAATGCATATGGAGTACAATATATGTGATTATAGCTTTTGTCTTGTAGGTATTTTGATGATTATATCCGGCAATTTTGTCCAAATATAAGCCAAATTGATTTGGAAAGACGACGCGAAATGGAGTTTCCGGCTTGGTTTAGATCATATGTGAGCTGTAAATTCATAAATATAATAATAAATTAGACTTTCACTTGATTTATTCTTACGATATTATTTTTATCATGCTAGGTTAATGACAGTAAAAATCATGTTGATGGGCGCTTAAAGGACCTATCATATGGCCCTGGGAATAAAGTTAAATGTTATAAAGGCTACTTTGTGAATGGGTACAGATTTCACACCAAAGAATATGGAAAGGATAAAAGAACCTTCAACAGTGGTGTGTGCATTAAGGGAAGCAGTTACAATGACTTTGAGAGTGACTATTATGGGATGTTGGTTGACATTATCGAGTTAGACTATTTTGGGATTGGTAATAAAGTAGTGTTATTCAAATGTGACTGGTATGACAGAGATAAGGGTATGAAAGTGCATCCTCAACATGGCCTCGTTGAGATCAATTACAAACTAAGACTTCCAACCAATGATCCGTTTGTATTAGCTCAACAAGCACATCAGGTGTTCTATACTGGTTACCCAGGTAAGAAGAAGAATCGAAGATTGTGGTGGGCAGTAATTAAGACAAAAGCTAGAGGTAGGTTCCTTCCTAGTGGGACAGAAGAAAATTTTTCTGATTTTTATCAAGAAGAAAACTACAGGATTCCTACCCCAATCTCGATGACAGATGAGCTTGATGACCCAGACATTTTGGTTGGTGTTAATAGAGATGCAGAAGATATTGATGCAGCAGAAATTGAGTTGACAACTAACCAAATGGAAGAGGATCTTGAGGATGAAGAAGAAGATTTTGAAGATGAACAAACTGAGGAAGAGGAGCATGAGGCTGAGGAAGATTAAAATACAACATGCATATTTATGAATGCTAATATAACTAATTTTAGACTTATAAATTATAGTTGTGCAGACATGAGAAAGAGCAAAGGGAAAGCAACAGGTCCACTGATTGTTCTTTACTTTGATTGAATTTGTTGACATTTACATTGTGAAATAACTATAACTTTTTATTGTTGTGCAGTTATGGCCAAGAAAAAAGGGAAAGCAATAGGTAATGGAAAAGCAGCTTTAATACTGGCTGCTACTCAAGTTCCTCCTCAACCTCCTAGGTTGCCTGAGCGTGTCGAGGAATGTCATGATGATGATGATTACATTCCTGATGGGGACATGATTGAAGAGTTGGATGCAAATGAAGAAATAAATGATGAAGAAATGAATGGTGCAGTGCAAAATCATGAGGATACAATGAATGAGGATCAGATGAATGATGAACTTGGAATTGATCCAAGACAGAGCAATGGCCCAGAACCAACCCTTAAAGCCCCTGTTGATGCAAATGGAAAAGTGATTGTTAGGTGCAAAAGAGGAATGTATGAAAATATCACTTTCTTATATCACTAATTTGAATTTATGTGTTTGTTGCATTTAAAGTATTTAATTTATTTTCTAATGAATATTTTTTAAATTGCAGGTTTCTTGATTATGAGGTCAGTCACAAAGCTGTTGCTATCATGCGCCAATTTTTTAATAGTCCGTGGTTGTTATGGAGGGAGGTCCCTACGCATGCTAAAGTTGGAATGTGGAACAAATTTGAGGTGATGTAATTAATTTATATTTCTTATCATTAACTTTTGCCCTTAACAAATAGTAAGTCTGATTACTTGCGATCTATATATTGTTAGGAGATACACACAATTCTTCCAGGACAATTGCATCATGTGCATGAAGTTTGGAACAAGCATTGTCAGCGACGATTGACAACCTCATTAGGGAAGGTCAGAAGCCAAAAGCTTCTGGAAGCAAAAGGAGATTTAAACAAAGCCCGTGATAAACCCCCTAATTGGATCTCTAGAGAAAATTGGAATAAGCTAATTGATATTTGGATCTCCCCAAAATGGAAGAAGAAATCAGAAGCCAACAAAAATAATAGAAACACCATGAAGAACGGTAGCATCTCTAAACACTGTGGAGGATCAATCACATTTGTCAATCATGACGAACGATTGGTACATATCTTTATTCAATTAGATTTCTATAATAATTTTTATATTATTGTTCAGTCATCTTAAATTAGCCCATTATATGTTAATGAATTTTTTCTTTTCTCTTTTGTAGAAATTAAAGTTAGGCAGGGAGCCAACAATAGTTGAATCTTTTAATCGGACGCATAAGACAAAGCAAGGCATGGGAGGATATGTAGATAAGAGAAGTGAAGCTGTCATGGTAAGTATAATTTTTTTATGATTCATAAATATTATTGAGCTTGCTCATGTTTATCTCTTGTTTGATCCACCATAATGTTTTTCTCTTCTTTTAAATCAACTGGCAGGCAAAGTATTCAGCTGAATACTCTGAAAAATATGGTGATGCCTCCACCTCAGATGCTCCTCCACGTGATTATGACTTGTGGTTTGAGGCAACTGGTGTCCCAACTCATGGCCATGTCTATGGCTTTAGTCCCCTAGAGGATCTCACTGGAATTATTGGGCAATCATCATCTGCTTCCACCTCTACAAGTCAAGCTCCAGAGCTGTACACTCATGAAGACCTTCTACGTATTCTTGAGCAGGAAAAGAAAAAATGGCAAGAGGAGGTTCTTCAAAAGATGAGAGAAGAGATTGGCTTTGGACCAAGGCATGCAGATCGGGGGAGTAATGGTGATTCTGGTTCTGCTGATCATGCTTCATTATAATTGTTTTTGCCTTAGATGATAGGTCTTTGCATTCCTAGGAGGAATGAAATCTCTGTTGATCTTTATGACATATTTTTAGACTTTGATTTTGATGGATTCAGGACATGTTGATGCCAATTTTGAATGACATTTAAAATGACTTTTGCGTAATGTTGAATGCCTTTGCTATTAATGATATTATTGTTATTATTATTATGTGCCAATCAATGTACCAAATGTACCAGGTTATTAGATTGTGATCGGTGACCAAATTTTGGTTACTAAATTGTTTACCAACTATTGTGACGAGCAGTCATAAACTTAGTGACAGGATTTTGGTCAATAAAAATTGATTTTGCTCAGCGCGTTTGTAACCAATTAGTGACCGTAAACTTATCACTAGGTCAGTGACGGAATTAATGACAAATGTAGTGACAAAATGTGTGACCATGTCTGTGACGACTAAATCTGTCACTAAAGGTCGTGACAGATTAGTGACCAAACTTGTGACCGCATTCTGTGACAAAATCAGTGACCAAGTTGCCTTCGTCACTAACTCCGCAACTGGATAGTGACGGAAAATACATAATTTCTTAAATATTTAATTCTTGAATTTGTAACGGCTTAGTGACGGCGGTTCTGTCACGGAGGTTAGTGACGGGAATCGCCGCCGTCACGGAGAATTTAGCGACGCGTGTTTTTGTAACGAAGTCAGTGACGGGAGCTCCGGTCACAAATTCCATATTAGTAACCGGAAACACGGTATAGTGACGGGAATCTCCGTCACTATACGCGTGTTTTCTGGTAGTGGTCCAACCATCAAATTTTATTGTTTTTCCTGCAGAAACACAACATAGCTAAAGATGTAGGGAAACTAGCAAGTGGATGTAAAATGATCTTCAATGCCCTCGCCAAAAATACAAATATTTGTACGCTATGGGATAACCTGTGCTAATTAATTAGTTTTCTATATATTATTGCTATCTAATTAATTTTTTTTTTTAACTGTTCCGATGGGAGAGAAGAAAGATTTTCTTTAACCTGCTCAACTCGAATTTCTCAAAAAATAACTAGAAGAAAATAGAAGAATTTCAAAAGCAGGATTTTAAGTCCCATTTTCTTTCATTAATTTTTAAAAATACGAGATACATAGTCTCTATTTATAATATAAGGTCCGCCCTTATATAATTTGGGTCGGATTTGTTTTCCTAAACCTGGTAAAACTCTTTTTCCTAAAATAGGCATCTTTATCAGATTTTTTTTAAAAAAAGCTAAAATCTTGAGGAGGTAGATCTCGACTTTTACATCAACTCTATCTTCTGTTGCTTCGCCTGATTATTCTCAGATAGAGAGCTGCGGCGAGTCAAAGACTTACCTGAAAAGAAATTTTTAGTATGACTGGCCCGTTTTTGGAGCTTGGATGATGGAATTTTGGCTCGATTCAACCTCATAAGCTCAAAGTTGTAGATCTCGAAAAAATATCCAATTTCAAAGAAAAGATCATCTCAATCAGGCATCGTATGACTAAATTATAGCCTCCTAAAGTTTGGTTTGCAATTCAGCTTTCCGATGTAGTGAATCTCGCTTCTAAACCCTATCCAGCCTTGCTCGTAGTGGCTAAAGTGTTGAACAACGTGTCTAGTGATCCTTCTAAATATCCATAGTGGTCAAAGTGGTCCACATCGAGTTTGCTCTTGGATACTCGTAGTGGCCAAAGTGATCCATATCAAGTTTGGTGATCCTCTTGAATACTCGTAGTGGCTAAAATGATCCATATCCAAGTTTGGTGATACTCCTGAATACTTATAGTGGCCAAAGTGATCCATATCGAGTCTGGTGATTCTCCTAAATTACAAACAAATCTTACATATCTTTCTCTCTCTCTTATGTTAAGCTTTGTTGATATACTATATCTTTCTTTCATTTATTCAATCGGGCAAAGCAGAATATGAAAGATATGACCCACCCAGGTTATGATTTTCGATGCGGCGATGTTACAAACCTTTAAATTAAACCAAAAAGTCACCGACAAAATTATAGTATTATAGTCTCTTTATTAAATTAATGATCACTCATAGATTATTCCTTTTTCCAATTTTTTAATGTGTTTAGATGAAAAAGAGAATTGAGGCTTCGGAGTCTAACTTACGGCAATTTCTACTCGAGTCACAAGCCCTTGATGAAATGTGTTGACATCAATACATCAGAACCTAATTCTGCACCAATAGCATGATATTTGGAACATCAAAATCGTTCAAATGAATTATTAAGCTTCAGCTAAGTGCACAGAAAAGACCATGGTAGCAGTAAATTTGTCAGGGCATAATAATTTCTACTAAGCAAATCATGACTAATACCATAAGCTCCCATCTGTAATGCATATCCATCATTCTTGGTTTAAATTTTGGCTGGAAAGAAGACAAAGATACCGTCCAAAATAGAAATTTAATTATTAAATTATACAACTTATCTACAATAAAAATAAATTTTATTTTTTGTAAAAATAAAAAAGTAGATAGCAATCACAGCCATCCATGCTTCCCTTTGTGCGCATTATTGGTTAAATTGATAAGTAGCAAAAGATAATAGATTGCCTAAAGTCTGTATAGACCTTACAGACTAGGTCAATACATCCATCCAAAGATTGTGTCAATATAGACTTAAGAATTCATCCCTAATACGTGCTTCTTGAACTATGTACTTCACCAAGCTGTAAAACAATTAACGAGGATGCTCTAAGGGTCAAGAAAACGATCTATAATTTTAACGAGCCCGGCCGCACCAAGCATGATTATGTGCACATAATCACGCGCTAAGACTAGAAGATACTTGTAGTGGCTAAAATGATCCATATCGAGTTTCATAATCCTCTTGGATACTCGTAGTGGCTAAAATAATCCATATCGAGTTTAGTGATACTCCTGAATACTCGTAGTAACTAAAGTGGTTCATATCGAGTCTAGTGATCGTCCTATATCACAAACAAATCTTACATATATTTCTCTCTCTCTCTCATGTTAAGCTTTGTTGATATACTATATCTTTCTTTCAGTTATTCAATTAGGCAAAGCGGAATGTGAAAGGTATGACCCACCCTGGTTTTGATTTTCGATGCGGCGATGTTACAAACCTTTAAATTAAACCAAAAAGTCACCGACAAAATATATAGTATTATAGTCTCTTTATTAAATTAATGATCCCTTATAGATTATTCCTTTTTCCAATTTTTTAATGTGTTTAAATGAACAAGAGAGTTGAGTGTCGGGGTCAGGGCACAATAATTTCTACCAAGCAAAAAAAAAATAATTTCTACTAAGCATATCATGACCAATACCACAAGCTCCCATCTGTAACACATATACATCGTTCTTGGTTTAAATTTTGCTCTCTGCTAGAAAGAAGAGAAAGATATCATCCAAAGTAGAAGTTTAATTATTAAATTATACAATTTATCTATAATAAAAATAAAAAGTAGATAGCAATCACATCCATTGTATAGACCTTACATACTAGGTCAATATATCCATCCAAAGACTGTCTTAATGTAGACTTAAGAATTCATCCCTAATGCGTGCTTCTTGAACTATGTACTTCACCAAGCTGTAAAACAATTAACGAGGCTGCTCTAAGAGGCAAGAAAACAATCTATAATTTTATCGAGCCCGGCATCACCAAGCATGATTATGTGCACATAATCACGTGCTAAGACTAGAAGATAAGACATGCGCATGTGCTCTTATGAATCAAAAATTAAAGGTTATGCACCATAGCAAGCTCATTTCCATGTGCATGGACATGCGTGCACATGCATCCCCTCTCCTTATACAATGCACTGCACTTATACACCGGCATGGACAAAACAAAACGAAAAAAAAAACAATACCAAACCATTCATGGCTATCAAAGATCAGATGGATTCTCATAAAACAAGGGGCGGAGGAGGTGGAAGCTAGAAACAAGTATATATTAGAGAACCAGCACATACTTTTGGATATAAAATTTTTGATTCTCTTATCCATTAGTCCATGAAGCTGCCAAATCTTATAGGCTAATGCTTCCTTTCAAAAAATCATATCAAGACAAACAAGGTGCAAAGATAATAATAGTCAAAAAAAAAGCCACCCAGATTTGGAGAATAGTGCCCATTAGCGATTGATTGATAGTACTAGGTTGTTGCCCATGATAACAACAAGGTGGTTTTACATCAAAGTAAGAGATATAGGGACATGGCCTTTTAACTTTTTTTTTTTTAAAGATTATTCTCCCATCCTTCGCATAACACTGCTTGCTCGTATCCTGTCCAAGTGAAGTGCGTCAAAAGACATGGTATACTAACATATTAGGGCGCACCGTAATGCGAGATGACACCTTAGACTTGTAGGTAGTTGGTCAACTTTTGATATGTTTGGTGGTCGGTGTTGCACCGCACGGCCACCAAAAAATTTGATCGGCTAGGATTAAGAAGAATGGATGGTGGATGTCGTCCGGATGACGATCTAGTGATTTGAGAAATAGGAGAAGGTTGTGTAGGATAAGTGTACGTGGAGGGCATTTATAAGCAAATGTTTCATGATAACATGACAAGTTTGGACTTGTAATTATAATGTCCACCGGGTAAAGGCTTCAAAGATTCGTGACTAGTGGTAGACTAGCTCAACTAATTTTTCTACAAGTCTTCATGTCTCTTGAGTTTAAGGGCATATTTTGTGTTGCCCTCAAAAAAGAACCTTTTCTCTCCTCAGCCATGGCATGTATATTTCTAGATTTTCACAGTTTTAGTTTGTATATTCATAATGATACCATGCTGATACCCCGTAGGTTGAGGAGCAAAAGAAGGATGTATATACAAAATATATAGCTGGATGTGTATTCCTTCATTAGTTGATACTTAAGGGGGTTACTGGGAATGAAAGAACAAAATTGATTTATGAAGGTTTACTTAGGGAGATCTTTCATATCTTTCGAGATCCACTCATAATATGGGGTTAGATTTTTCATGATTCCTTTCCACATCTTGCCAATTTTTGGTTATTGAGATTCACGGATAATTCAAATTACTATTTCGCTATATGTCATCCATGAGTATTTAGCCGATTCAGATTTAGATGCTCAAATTCTTGTCTTATTTAATTTTACGTCAACTTAATGAGCTAATTATGTGTCATTGCTAAATTGGGACTTATCCTAATGGTCGCATCTCTCTACTTAGCAACCAGAGTCAAAAGTTATGAGGTTCATGTGTCTCATACGATGCATCACCAAATATTTGAACTTTTACGATTATAACAAAAATAGGTCTTCTTCCCTTTCTTTAAAAGAGAATATCATGTACTCTTGCTCAAAGCTTGTGTTTCACAGCATAGTATAAATATTTTTGGAGGGGTGCTAACCAAATGCAGTTAGTAAAGTTATTAGTGATTGGATATCACTGAGCTAAGTTGGGGTCTCTCCTTAAATCTAATTTTGGTAAGATGTCTTCCCATCTTAGTTCAAAAGGGGTGGGTGGGCGGGTCCCATCTTAGTTCAAAAGGTGTGTGGGTGCGCGCGCGGGCGCTTTTCCCATCTTAGTTCAAAGGGTGGGTTGGTGGTGTTTTTTTTAATGTCCATCCAATAAATCTCATGGGTTCCCTTTGCCTGCCCACTCAAACTGTCCTTGGTCACATCCATGATGATGAGCATAACCTTTACAGGAGTCTTACTATGATTGGATGAGCTAACAATATATCTGGAGGGTTTCTTCGAGGCCATCGTATGGTTGTCTCCGTTGTGTGAGGCATCATCATCTTTGCTCCTTCCGTTCCATATGTCCAATGTTGTAGTTGAAATGATAGGTAAAAATGATGATGCTCATGGCATGTGCATTGCAAAATTAATCAACAAGAAAAAAAGTCATGGACTCTTTTTAGCCAATGAACACAAAGAATAAAAATATAAAGTACATGCCAATTTTTCTAAGAAATAATATACAATACAATCCACCCCCTTCTTTTCAAGGTAGGGTTCTCGGCATCTCGCCTCTTAGTAGGGGGGTCAATTCTAGGAGCTGTTTCTCGATTTTTTGCTTCTAAAGTTCTACAAGCCTACTCCGTCAGCCTATCTAGATTAAGAACTACCTGGAGTGTAGTGGATAAGGATAGGATGGCTCTAGGGTCGCAATTTATTTCGTCCTATCGGCCATCCGACCTGCTCTGATCATAATGGGACGGGTTTTACTCGATTCACTTAGAGTCGGTGGCAAATACGAGTTTTGATTCTCAAACCCATAGCAGATTTAGGATGGATGCCAATAATGTTAAAATTCATTCGAAATCCAACCCGCATATATAACTATGCACAAATTTTCTTCCCACCCTTTGCCTTAGTCGCGACACTCATAAAAAAGATTAAACATGTCAAAGGTTACATCATATGATACTTAGTTGTCCATCTTTTAGTTGATTATTTTGCTTAGTTTAAGAGACATTTGATTTCCTAGAATATACCTTTTTCGCCTGTTGTATTTCTATCAATGTTGAAATTTCAATTTATCAGATTCTACGCCTTCAACTCTTAATTTCTTTAATGTTATATGAAGTACTAAAGTTTAATTTTATATTCTTTTTTATTTATTCAATCCATATATAAAAAAATTAATTTTTATAGTTTTATCAAACCCGACTCATCTAATTAATCCGCCCCATCTAACTCCACCCATTTTGCCCTGTTCCAAAATAGGTGTACGATGGGTATGGATACATAGTTTCTAATCTTGGGATAGGTTCGGATAATTGCCATCCTACTCGATATATTGCCATCCTTAGGTGGCTTTGACCTCCCCAATTTAGAGAGAGAGGATAAGAAAAAGGAGGAGGTAAGATTCTTAGCTACAAGTTTCACTAGCTTTTCTTCAAGAATTAGCATCCACTAATTCTTTGGGTGGTTATAGATGAGCACACTATAGAAAAATAGAAAAAAGCCGACTCTTGGTTGCCGATGCTAGGGGATCAGATCCACAAGGTGGTAACAAAGGAAATAGCTTTAAGGATTAGTTTGTTCTGGATTGGATGTCGTCAAGGGGACCACCATGTGTTTTTTTGCTACTTACTTGTTTTGCATGAAAACTTGCACCTTACTAATTTGCATTCTACTGTATATTCGTAAATAAAATTTTATAGTTCTCTCATCTTTCCGCATTGTTTTTCCATCTTCTCCCCTGGGCGGTGAAGAGGCACATGCTTCGAGTCCAACCCTTGTTTTAACTTTTTATAGGTATCATTGAGGTAGGGAAGACTTTGACCAGTACACTTGAGTCCTTGTAATTTAATATAGGTCGGCGATCAGATCCCCACTTCCGTTCTAGCTTTTTAAGTAATAGTTCGTGCAGTATGTATGTACTCTCTTGGACTTTGTAAAGAATGTTTATAGAGGTTTGATGTTAATTTTATGCTCTGCACCGTGTGCATCACATGGCTATGCACCAAGCCGATCACCTCATCTTCTTATTTTGCTGATTGATGCACTGAAAGTAGATGAGATGATTGGTGTGGTGTATAATTTGCTCAAGTAGGTGCACTACTGCAGTCACAAAGAGGACCGTTGGCTGCAAGAGACCTAGTTTGATATATATGCAATCCATATATTAACTTGTTTGGGACTGGAGTGCTATCTAGTACTGTGGAGCAGTTCTACTGTCTCCTTTAAATGTGGTTGAACTTAATGAAACAAAAATATTGGCATGCTTAGGCCAGGCCAAATTCTCTATTTCAGGGGGGTTCAAGTATGAATGTAAAAAGTAGTTGCACCTCCTTGATCTAGCTGGTGAGTCTCATAATATTTGCCAACATCATCTCTAAGGGAGACATTAATCAAGCTCCTCCATTACAGTTGAGCCGTTCAACTTCTCAGCCGATGGCAAATGAAGGCTTGCAGTACGGTGCCGTGATCACATCCATGAAGGCGAGATTCTTCATAACCACTGGAGTTTCTGCGTAGGAGATTTTTTGTTTGTCCATGCAGAAATCAAAAGATTGCACTGAAAAATTTTACGGAGGTCCAAGTGAAGAGCAGGTTAAACCTTGGAAGTATAGTTTGACAATACCAGCTTTGCGTTTTCTCTCTCTCTCTCTCTCTCTCTCTTTGGAGAAGGAAAGAGGGAGAGAATTAGCTTGGCAGTTCATGACTTATCAAGAGATTGATGTTTCGCATATGGTTCCTTAGGTATCTCCAGGCATGGGACAAGCAAGCTTATTACTTAAGTTGTTGATAAGATTGTTAGTGCTCGAATGGATTTTTTAATCCATGACGAATATGCCAAGATCTAATATCCAAAGAATCAGTTCTGCACTCCATGTTTAATTAACTTCAATATGGACAATTTTCCCTGCAATGAGTTTGACTGGCAATGCCATTGGCGCTTTGTTATCTCTAGTCAAGCAAAGCATTATCCCTTTCCCACACAGAGAGAGAAAAAAAACTCAGGACAGTTGGGTTGGTGTCTTCTTGTGTGAAGCAAGAAATGGAAGCCCCATTGGGAGACGAGAGGCACCTTCTCTACTGAAAATGGAGTCCCGGAGCAGCTATTGGGGGAGCATTTGCTTAGGAGTCGGGATTCTTCCTTTTTTTTTTTGGGTGGAATTAAGGTAGGAACGGGTAACGGTCTTCACCTGTCTTCTTTGACTGTAGCTATAATTGGAAGATTGGATTTCTCTTGGGTTTTTTTTTTATATATAATACATATAAATCATACAACTTCAGTATAAATATATCCACGTAAGTCAGAAAATATAATAAGACAAATTCTAGTGCGAGTACATCCACGTAAGTTAGAGAATACAATAAGATGGAAAGAAAAGGGGTAGCCTCAAGTCTATCCTATAAACTATCAGAATGCTGAGCTACATAGGAGATAACCCGGTCAGTCGTCTTGTTCGCCTCCTAATACACATGATTGATTAAGATCATTTTTTTCCGGATGTTCTGCAACAGCAGATGCTCGCCATTTGCTCTCATCGGTTTCGAAATCTTGTTCAATAATGGATTAGAAAGGATTTTGATTTAAACTTTTTGCTCATTAGCATTTGGTAACTTGTCATGTACCGCATCATGCTACGCCTGAAAGAGCAAGTCTTAGTTTTCCTTACATGATGACAATCTCAAATAATCACTTTTATACTATTTTAATGGCTTTATTACTATAATAATCTTGTTATTTTACAAACATCAGATCACCATCTGACACCAAGAAAATATCAAAATTTATTGTTGGTTCCCTTTTTCAATAATGTTCAAGTATATATGCATCTATAATTTGGTTAACTATTAGATGACAATGCTATTGCTGTGCAAGTTATTATATGCTATTATAACAGCTACTAATAACTACAATGACAGAATGACGATATAACAAAATCATTTTATACTAGCTAGATTTTTCAGAAAACTATTAGCCTACGATAACATTTTATGAAAGCAAAAATATTGATGGAAATGTGCTATATACTAAAATAGCACACATCTTTTAACTGAAAAATTACCATGATGTTTGGAAGATACAAAATAAAGTATTTTATATTTAGGTTTTTTTGTATATATACCTTTCTAAATATTAAAATTTACATAAATACTCTTCTAAAATTGATATTTGCATATATATCCTCATTAAACACTTGTTTTGTATATATACCTTTCTTTTTCTTTTTTTTTTCTTTTTTTTTTTTTTTGCGTATCTGCCCATGCCATCTAATGCCATTAAGAATTTAGCAATTTAGATTTGAAATAATGAAAATACCTTTAGCAGGTAAACATGCAAAAAAAAAGTTTATAAGGGTATTTATGCAAATAGCAATTTTAGAGAGTATTCATACAATTTCATATATTTAGAAGGGTATACAGGCAAAAAAAAAAATCTTAAATATTTGCATAGATACCCTTCTAAATATTAGAATTTACATAAATTTCCTTCAAATTGATAAATATTAGATATAGTAGTTATTATAAATGAAGAAGAATAAAATAGAATAATTTCATGATTAGTGAAAGAACTTCCATAAATCTTTTTGTTATCTAATTATCGAATCAATCTTTTCTTAAGCACTATTTTTATAGAAAACATTAAGGAGCAGGCATTAGACAAATCCGAGTGTTAAAACAGATTGAAATAAAAAAAATAAAATTAGAAGTTTTTGCATGTAAACCCTTCTAAATATATAAAATTGCATGAATATCCTCTCGAAGTATTATTTGCATATATACCCTTATAAATATTTTTTTTATATATCTATCCATTAAGGATATTTCAGTTATTTTTAATTTTAAACCGTTAATTTCTTGATGGCGTTGGATGGTGTGGGTATATATGCAAGAAAAAAGTAAAATAAAAAGTATATATGGAAAACAAGTATTTTATAAGAATATATTTGTAAATATCAATTTTAGAAAGGTATTTATGTAAATTTTAATATTTAGAAAGATATGTATAAATTTTTTTTTGTATTTTATCTACGACTTAATGAAATAATTGTCTTCCTGCCTTACAAAAGATCTACAGTTGTTCACTGGGGGGAAGGAGAAACTACAGCTGCAAGGAAAGGAAGGAGAAACTACAGCTGCAAGGAAACAAGAAGCGTGCGTGGACCCATCGTAAGATGGGGGCTGAAATATCACCACCCAGATCTGCGGCTCAATTTATAAATACCCCTGAACTTCTCCCTCTCGCTATCCCCCTATGATCTATCCATCCTCCTCTCTCTCTCTCTCTCTCTCACTGTCTCTCTGTCTCCCCATGCTCTCTCCTTCCAGCCACTCAGCTGCCTTTTCTGGCCATCCTTGATTAGATGACCATGGCTTTTTAGGTGGAGACATGTCAGATCTCGGGCGGAAAGTGAGGATCCAGCCGGTTCTTGGCCGGAATCAGGCAGCCTTCTTCTCTTATATTTCGCTCTAGTCGTTTGTTATCCTTCTTCTTTTACTCCCTGTATGATCCCTATTATTATTTTGAAACGTATCTATCTGTTCCTAGTCCTCGGTCTCTCCAGAAGAGGTGAGGGGAGAAAATAATAACTTCAGGACTTGGATCTCCTTGTTCCTTGGATTTCGGTGGCGGCGGCACCATGCAAGCTAGAATCCGGACTTTTGTGGAGGTTACTGCACGACTGGACTGGATTCTTGTGTTCATTAGTTGTGCATAGAATAGATGGAATAGATCTCATTTTTACCTTCTTGTTGCTGCCATCTCTTCTTTTGGACCAATATCCAGACATAGACTTTGGCTTTTATTGACTTTTATTCTCCATCTCATTTGGATGCAACGCTACTGCATGGGTTTGGACGGAAACAGTCGGTGTTTGCGGGTGTAGCATCATCAAGATTCACATGGGCTGGGCGATCCGAGATCGTGACATGGTCCCAAATGGGAATCCTGATGATGCTGCATCAGCAATAAGCGACTATATATGCGATCTGGAAGAAGATGCTGCCTCCACTGCCATTCTTTACCCACTCCACCGAGGTTGGATTTCTTTATGTCCTTCTTGTCATATAATTATTGGGACTGTTTGTTTGTCTATAGGAGTACTTATTCCTTCTTGTTTTTAACTTCCTACCTTACTGCCGGAGTATAAAGAGAATAACCTGATTTTTTGCTTTGGAAGAGAATAACCTGATTGATGGAGTATTTAGAATGGGTATTTGAGGCTTGAGATGCTATGCCCTCAGCAAAGTAGATTAATTGCTAATCCTGCAAGATAAATTCCAGGTTCTCACTATTCCCTTGAGCTGATTTGTGTTATATATTTTTTCCTATTTTCGGTAGAGATTCAAATGCGTTGTCTATGAGAATCACAATATGATTCCATCGTTTTAGTCCACGAGTGGAGGATGGATTTTATATAAACCTTGCCTATAATTTTATGCTTGATCTTTCTATGAATAAGTTGTGCTTATTTGGTGCCAAAGTTTTGATTCTTTAGGTTGGTTGCTAGCTTCTTCTTCATTTGTGGCCCTTTGGATGTTAGCTTTTAGGGAATCAAGGAGAGAATATCATGGAGGAAGGGTGATGCTACATGAGGCAAGGGCACACTCCCAGTGAGTATCCATCCACTACTGCAGGTAATATAGCTGATCCAGTATCACCACAGTTTGGTTTCATCTCTTGGTGGCCTTGAATTTTTATTGAAATATATGTTGCATCAAGGGAAATTTTATTGAAGGAAACAAGAAGGGCCAGAGACCTGTTATGCCTAATTTGTTAGATGCTGGCATTCGGCTCCGGGAACTTTTTTTCAGTGAACTTCTTGAGGTTAATTTTTCACAATGATTGAGTTAATTAATCCTGCAGATGGATTATTGGGCTCTGCAGCTTTGGCGTATGAACCCCATCAAGCTAAGGAACATCATAAAAGGAGAAATAGGTTTCTCTTGATCTTCCCATTGTGCATTTCTTTTTGATAAAAGGGGAGGAATAACCCACCTAAGCTTTTTGTCTAAGAGAATGAGAGCTTGCAAAGCATTTAATTTTCCTGCTAAGAATGATTCCATGCCCTTCTTGCTTTGTAGATCAAGCATACTACATTATTGCAATGATAATCCCACAGATATATATATCACCATTGATCATACTTTTAAGCATGCATCCATTGCTAGATTGTTGAGCGTCGGACTGCAGGCTTATCGAGCTGTTATCGACTGTCATTTCTTAATGATTGGATGATGGGTTGTCCAATCTTTAATTGCATCAAAAGAATATTTGTTTCCGGGTTTCCTTGTCTATCTGTGAAACTTCTAGTACATCTGCAAATGATAATACGGGTTATATTGGATGAATGGTCTGGTGATCCTTTTGGATATTTGTATTTCTGTAGCAGTGGACACCTTAAAAAAAGATTACTAATTTTTTTACAGAATTTGAATCAATCAGAGTGACAGATTCCAACTTATATCTAAGATTTAAGTTATGGGGGGAAAAAAAAGAACTTGAATGTGTTCAAGAGATCAATATAACGGAACAACAAATAAGTATTCCAATCCGTTGCATGTATATGCATGGTTGTATAGCTACAAGTTTTGCGGGCATATAAGTTGCATTCAAGAATGCAATATTTCATCCTCTTGAATATGTGTGAATTCCCATTGACAAGTTTCGAGTATATCGGCCGCTATTTCTTCTACTTCTTTTCTAGCTGTACTATTTCATCCTCTCTTTTCATTGTTTGTTCTTTTTTCAGAAAAACAAAAAGAAAAATGTAGTCAGACAAGGTGCAGGAAAATCATTTTTGAGCCTTCTGAAAGAGCTTATCAGTGGAAGAAAAGACTTGAGACATGGAAATGCCCTTAGAATGAAAGCAACAAAGAAAAAGAAGGGCAAGGCAGGGTTTACCATTAATTAGTTAACACTTATCCATGACACATGCACATGCACCCAGCATAAGGTATATCCATTTTGCTAATACTTGTATGTAAGGTGGAGGGACCCCTCAGGACATCTTACAGAGAGGTGTCTGTAAAGTGAATTCCACCCCTCTTCTTCACGTATAAATTGACTCTGAATATATACAATGGAAGCATGCACACTCGGCCTCTGGAACATTTTTTTGTGTGTTTAAAATGCTTTATACATTCTAACACATCATATTATGTATGTTAGAAATTATAGTAACTCAATTTCTCAAAAAACAAAAAGAGAGACATAACAGTAACTCAAACATACACATATACCTTTGTAACTGTTCACTTAGTGCATAACATATGCTCCTCTCTCTCTCTCTCACTCACACACACACACACACACACACATGCACCGGACTGGAATTAGTTTGGTCTTCATATAAGTTCAGATGCTTACTTTTTAGGACTTCATGAATTGCACTTAGTTCTGCAAAGTGATGTTCTCCTTTAAGGCACTGCAAGTAGTTTTAAGAAGAGTGTCCTTAGAGGACCGGTACTTTTGATGCAGACTGACATTTACACAAAAAAAAAAACCTGCATGCCTGCAATGCTACTTTGTTCTCTTTGATATTTCTTTCCATTGCACACCTAAAGCTCTCAACTGGTCGGTCCTAATAGGATTATACTTGACATTGCTGACTTCTTTAGTCAATGAGCTCTCCCTAGAATATTTTGATCGAGGATTTGACAAGATTTTTTGTTGCTGGAAATTGGACCCGGGGGCTACCACGAAGCCAGGACAGGGGGAGGAGGAGCTCCGCTACCGGAAGGGCGGACGGTGGCGCGCCGGCCGGTGACGTCCTCCTGGAGGGGTGTAAGTCCTGCAAAAAGCCGGTGGTCGGGCTCCCCGGCGCCGGCCCTCCGATGCTTAAGTCAGAGGGGGCCAATATGTGGAGAGAGCAGGGGAGAGAGTATGTGGAGAAAACAGCAAGAACATTTGGATAAGATAAAGAAGACGAAGAGGATGATGTCCTCCCTTGTGTCTGTGTTTTCCGGCGGGTTCAGTCCCGGGGATCTGTTTCCATTTTTTTGTTGTCCTCTTCCCCTTGGTTCTCCCAGGTTCCCTTTTATAGGAGGGAATTACGTTACCTGGGAGGTAACCGGGGGATTTGTCCCTGTCTGTGATAATTGGGCACGATTTGGCCCATTTATGGCATAGTGGAGAACGGGGCCGAATCAGACCGGAACCAGGGAGTTGTCACGGTCGATCGGACCTGTTGGAGTGGTTGAACCGCCGGCCGTAGCGGGCCTGGGGTCTGTGGATGGTAAGTGCATTTATTACCGAATGAACCGGCGGCCAGGTAGAGCCATACGCTCTGATGGTTCAGTGATCCGGAGATCGTCTTGGGCCGTGTTCATTAAATGCCTGAGTGCATCGGAGACTTGAGGGAGTCTCATGCATTAATGGCAGGTCGTGCCGAACGCCTGCGGAGATCTTATGTCTTGATGGCTTGGAGATAGTGGCAAGTCGCAAGCCGTAAGAGTTGTCAAGTCCCTTAGAGGGTTAGGTGGAAATTGGATATTTGGCTAAGGCATGGTCTCGGCCTGCTGTGCTCGGCCTTCTGGTCTCGGCCTTCTGGTCTCGGCTCTCTGGTCTCGGCCTTCTGGTCTCGGCTCTCTGGTCTCGGCCTTCTGGTCTCGGCCTTCTGGTCTCGGCTCTCTGGTCTCGGCCTTCTGGTCTCGGCTCTCTGGTCTCGGCCTTCTGGTCTCGGCTCTCTGGTCTCGGCTCTCTGGTCTATGAGCTCGAGAGCGGAAGAGCCCGATCACTTAGGATGAGCTCGAGAGCGGAAGAGCCCGATCACTTAGGATGAGCTCGAGCTTGCTGATGGATTTGGGTGCTATAATTACATTTGTGGGGTGGTCCATTTTTCCACCAACACTACCCCCCGACTTCCGAGTCCGAGCTGCTTTTTGGCTCGGGCGAAGGAAGTAGTTCAGTCATCGATCGTCCTGGTGCTGTGAGCGTTCTTACACCAAGGCGACTGAAGACGCTTTTTCTGCTCGGAGTCCGTTCTTTGGGGACGTCGGCAGAGAAGAATCCAAGTAAAGATAAATGAGAATGTAAAGACATTAAATGAATGGGTACCTTGTACCGTGTGCGTCCTTGCGCCGAGGTGACTGAAGACGCTTCTCTGCTCGGACTCCGTTCTTTGGGGGACGTCGGCAGAGAAAAGTCTAAGAATAAAATAATGTAAAGACATTAAATGAATGGGTACCTTGTACCGTGTGCGTCCTTACGCCGAAGCGACTGAAGACGCTTCTCTGCTCGGACTCCGTTCTTTGGGGACGTCGGCAGAGAAATCCAAAAATAGAAGAGCGGGCTGAGCTCGTTGGCTGAAGACGATGGAGCACGAGCCGAGCTCGTCCGGTCAGAGAGGACCGCTAACTCATAGCCGATGGAGCACGAGCCGAGCTCGTCCGGTCAGAGAGGACCGCTAACTCATATTCGGGGAGCACGAGCCGAGCTCGACGGTGGAAGCCGATGGAGCACGAGCCGAGCTCGTCCGGTCAGAGAGGACCGCTAACTCATATTCGGGGAGCACGAGCCGAGCTCGACGGTGGAAGCCGATGGAGCACGAGCCGAGCTCGTCCGGTCAGAGAGGACCGCTAACTCATAGCCGATGGAGCACGAGCCGAGCTCGTCCGGTCAGAGAGGACCGCTAACTCATAGCCGATGGAGCACGAGCCGAGCTCGTCCGGTCAGAGAGGACCGCTAACTCATATCCCGACGTCTCGGGCGTCCCTATAGCCGGGGCATCCCGACGTCTCGGGCCATCCCGACGAATCGGGGCATCCCGCTGTGGCAGGGCATCCTGACCGTGGTCAGGGTAGGAGAACGAGCCGAGCTCGTTGGCTAACCTGAAAATAGATAAAATATTGAATTTATTTGAAGCCAAAGTGGCGTCCTGTACCTTTTGGAGATATTTTAATAACTCTCGAGCTTCGAGGTCCCTCAGGACTTGGTTCGGCACCGGCCTTCTTTGGCTTGATTTTTTAGGTGTTTTGCGCTCGGGTTTCTGAGCTCGGTCTGCATGAGCTCGACGGGGGCTTCAGTGATGGCGACGCTCTGAAAGGGGAGCAATGTCGCGGGCGCCGTCCCAAGGACTTACGCCCGTAAGGAGGGAGTACATGCTGGTTTCTTGCTTGCTGCCGGAAGACAGAAGACTTGGAAGGATAATGGGATTTAATGGGGCTGTACCCTTTGTCACAGAGGCTTACAATCCCATTTTAAAGCTCCATAACTTTCCTTCTCCAAACCTCAGCTTTTATTTCTCTTTCCCCCCAACTCGTTGACGTGAGACTTGGACTACTACTTCTCACTGGTTGCCCCCACATACGTCGTTGCAGCGGGAGCCATGCCTGATTCGAGATGGCTCGGGAGTCAGGAGAAAGTTTCTTCCTCTGCTTCACATGATTCCGTGGAGGCGGCACAGGAGGGGCCTCCACTTGTTGCAGGCTTTGGGCTGCAAATAGCTAGCGCTTGGACTTGCTGCACAAGCGCATCGAAGTGCTCGAGTTGGACTTGTGGAACTTGATCTACCGGAGATCTTGATGGTGAATTTTGGGCTGAGCGTTTGGGACTTGGAGCATGATACTCGAAGGGGAAACCCGCTTGTAGGGGGCTCCGGTTGAACTGGAGCCGGAGGAGGCGGTGCCGTTGGGATGCCCCTGGGTTGCAGGCTTTGGACAGCGGTAGCCAAGGCCTGCACCTGTTGTACCAGGGCATCGAACTGCTCCGGCCGAACTTGATGAACTGACTCGGTCGGAGGTGATGAGTTTCGGACGGAACGCTCCGGGCTAGGTGGAGGACGTTGAGAGGCATTGGAAGCCCCTTTGCTTCTTAGCTTCATGGCAGCGAACTCGGTCCCTTCCTCTAGCGCCAACTGTTGCTGGAAATTGGACCCGGGGGCTACCACGAAGCCAGGACAGGGGGAGGAGGAGCTCCGCTACCGGAAGGGCGGACGGCGGCGCGCCGGCCGGTGACGTCCTCCTGGAGGGGTGTAAGTCCTGCAAAAAGCCGGTGGCCGGGCTCCCCGGCGCCGGCCCTCCGATGCTTAAGTCAAAGGGGGCCAATATGTGGAGAGAGTATGTGGAGAAAACAGCAAGAACATTTGGATAAGATAAAGAAGACGAAGAGGATGATGTCCTCCCTTGTGTCTGTGTTTCCCGGCGGGTTCAGTCCCGGGGATCTGTTTCCATTTTTTTGTTGTCCTCTTCCCCTTGGTTCTCCCAGGTTCCCTTTTATAGGAGGGGATTACGTTACCTGGGAGGTAACCGGGGGATTTGTCCCTGTCTGTGATAATTGGGCACGATTTGGCCCATTTATGGCATAGTGGAGAACGGGGCCGAATCAGACCGGAACCAGGGAGTTGTCACGGTCGATCGGACCTGTTGAAGTGGTTGAACCGCCGGCCGTAGCGGGCCTGGGGTCTGTGGATGGTAAGTGCATTTATTACCGAATGAACCGACGGTCAGGTAGAGCCATACGCTCTGATGGTTCAGTGATCCGGAGATCGTCTTGGGCCGTGTTCATTAAATGCCTGAGTGCATCGGAGACTTGAGGGAGTCTCATGCATTAATGGCAGGTCGTGCCGAACGCCTGCGGAGATCTTATGCCTTGATGGCTTGGAAATAGTGGCAGGTCGCAAGCCGTAGGAGTTGTCAAGTCCCTTAGAGGGTTAGGTGGAAATTGGATATTTGGCTAAGGCATGGGCTCGGCCTGCTGTGCTCGGCCTTCTGGTCTCGGCCTTCTAGTCTCGGCTCTCTGGTCTCGGCCTTCTGGTCTCGGCTCTCTGGTCTCGGCCTTCTGGTCTCGGCCTTCTGGTCTCGGCTCTCTGGTCTCGGCTCTCTGGTCTCGAGAGCGGAAGAGCCCGATCACTTAGGATGAGCTCGAGAGCGGAAGAGCTCGATCACTTAGGATGAGCTCGAGAGCGGAAGAGCCCGATCACTTAGGATGAGCTCGAGAGCGGAAGAGCTCCATCACTTAGGATGAGCTCGAGCTTGCTGATGGATTTGGGTGCTATAATTACATTTGTGGGGTGGTCCATTTTTCCACCAACATTTTTGAAAGAGACTTGCATTTTGTATTTACTTGGAATTTATGCTCTTAGAATCTTGCGGGTCAGATTTGACCAATATTAGCTTTTTCTAAGAAAAAAAATAAGGAAGCTCATGTTGGTATTTTCCGAACCAAAAGCCATAAAAAGAGACCTTAGAGGATAATTGATTAGAAGGAACACTTTATTACAGCTCATACCAGCTTGTCATTCATGTTACTCCCAAAGGATTGGACTTGAAAGGGCCATGGTACTGCATGCTTTCAGATCTCTTTAAATTTACCTCCTTGTCGCTGGATTATTATGAATTCAGGCTTTTGATCTCTCAAGATGATGTTTATTTTAAGCATGTTGTTATCATATACTACTATGACAAATCTTTATTTGGTTCATTAATCTTCGGAACAAAACACCCACCAACTCCAAGTTAATTTGTGAGCCAACTCGCCCGGCGACAATATGAAAATCTTTTACATACTTCTTTTGTTTGAGACCATAATCTTTCATGTCGCTCCCTTTTTCTTTTGGTTTGCTTGCGTTGCTTTGCCGTGGTTATTAGTACAAAGTAGCTACAGTGTTTAGCTTTAGTCTGTAAGCATTGCATGTGAAGGCGCAGGCCCTCGTGGGGGCTACAGGCTGCTGAACCATGTGATGTTTCCTTGAAAACTCAACAAGAGCAGCTAAGCTCATGCCCGTGTAGTAGTAAATAAAAGTAAGCTAAAGATATTTTCCACACACTTCCTTTAATCTTTTATTCTTTCCGAACCACTGCTAAGTAACCTTGTTTCACTTGTTTTTCTTTGAAATGCACATATAAATTTATCCAGAGTTCATGTCAGATACTGCATTCGCCAACAGTAATGTTTGCTACAAGTTTTCCTGCAAAAAATATGTTTGAATACATATACGTTCTTACCTCCAAAAAAAAAAAAGAAGAAGAAAGATTGCGTGTACGCCTTTTTAAGATGCAGTATAGTATAGCAAGTCCAATTAAGAGGTATTATTGATCAATATTCTAGAAAGTTATGCATTAGTTTTTTCTGCTTGGATGCAATACAATGTATATCTAGTATACATTTTTATTTTTCCTTTTATTATATTTATATGATCATATTATCTACTTATAATTGAATTACAGCCGAGTTTGTTAATGCATTTATCATTGAGAGGCATATTTAAATAAGCCTCTTGTTCATCATAGGGAGTTTATTATTATTGTTGTTATTTTTTACAAACTGAGCAATGCTAAATTCATCTCACAAACAACCATAAGAGTCAGAAATAGTGTCCGAGAATCTCTAGAGCCTGGAATGTGTCTTCCATGCTGTCGCCATCGCCATTTCCATTGGCCAGGTGATTACCCAGAATCCTCTCTTTCATATTTTATTATTCTCTTTCGTAGCCTTCTCATATCTTGTAAGAAATATGCTCAGGATAACCCAATTACTGCTTCTCCCTCTACTCCAGTCTATGCTACCTTATTTATTTTTGTTTTCTTGTTGCATGAATTCATATTGTTTAGGCTTGGCACTTGGATTTGTGATATTGCCAATTTAATATGTGCCATGGAGGAATTGCATGTTGGGTTGGAGTGAAGAACTTGGATCGTCTTCAGTTATCCACCGGCTGCTGTGGATGTGAAGGTTATGGCAGTGGATATATTCTTTCTTCTCCGACCATGTTCAGCTTGGTTTTCAGCAGGTCAGGTTGCATCTCGGAGAATATGTCGGGCTATCGGCAGCGGAGCCAGAGCGGCAACTACCAACAGCAGGCAACACTTTCCTCTTCTTCGTATAAAGGAAGTAAGAAATGGAGTTAAGAAGAGAGGAGCCAGAGTGCTTGATGATGTTCGGGTAAGGACAGTGGTTTGAGAATGAATATGGGATCTTTCAGCAACCAGATGTTAACAGGAAATAATATGAAAGTATGATTCTTTTCTTGGGCAAAATAAATTATGATGATATGTTTGCTTTCCAAGTAGTGTCAGGTTTTTGAGGAAGGAAGATATCCTTGCATGTGTAATGAAGAGGGTCTTGTTAAACTTTTACAGGAGACATAAAGCAGGACCAGCTAGAAACAATGTAACCTACATGCTGTATATCATAAATCAACAATCCATCCACTTCACATATCTTTTTGCTTGGCAAAGAAATTTTTCAAATCCATTGTAATTTGATGTTTTACAGGGCTGTCATGCATAGGATATATATGTTCACAACAAACACACGATCGAGACTATAGTACTTGGTTATAACCCAATCTGAAGAGGCTTACCAGCTTACTCTCCCAGTCCCTCCACACGTACGACAAGACCGAGCTGAAGAGCATTTCGAGCAGTAACTCCATTTCTTTGGAAGCCTGAAGAACCAAAACAGGTATGAGTTTCATAAGCATGCTGTGTGGAGGACAGTGAAAAGTCTGGCATACCCTGCAGTGTATCGAGTGGCCATGTTCTTTGCAGCCATTCTTGCCTTCTCAGCACTGTCTTCTGACAGTTTCTTAAGTACAAATCCCTCTCCATTACATTCAGCACAAATACCAGAACCAGCACAATCTTCGCAAATTTTTAAAGAGCTCTGCCTAGTTGAGAATGTAGTTAGGGAAATAACAATGCAAACAACAGGATCCATGTTACATGATGATCAGAGAACACACCACGGTGGGGTCAGAAGCTTTCTTTGTCCTTGCAAGAAGTGCCGCTGCAGCACTCACAGCAATGGCAGAAACTATCACTGATGCAGCAGTTTCAGGTAATGCAGAGGACACCAGGTGATTTTTTTGTGTCCTTCCGTGTGAATTAAAGTGAAATGGAGACCCTGTAGAAGGATTGTTGGCACCTTGTACCTTGAAATTTGAAATTATAATGGCTTCAAGGCATAAATATTATTATCAGGAACAAGTACAAATTAGTGGAAAAAATTAAATTAAGTGCAAAAGTCTGAAAGAAATTCACTATGAAAAAAAATCCATAAGAAAGATATCAAAACATAAACAAGATATATACTTTTGAAATCAAAAGTTATTCTCTTACATGTTGGACTAACTGAAGTGAGTACGGTTAAAAGAAAAGGGCCATCTTCCCTTGTACTCAATGTATCCATGATCCAAGGGCAAGACCTAGATACATTCATACAGCCACTTACCTGCAACGCCTCTATACCCACATCGTCAAACTTGTTCTATTTCTGTCATATTCAATCAAGACTGTCCTTGCTTCAATTAATTCAGCATCAATAAATCAATAATTCCTTGTATGATGGTTTTTATATACAAACCTCTTTTTTTATTATTTTCAGAAAAAGGATAAAAAATGTTCTTTGTTTAATTCTTGTGCTGCATTTGGAGTTGTTTTTATTTCGTTCTAGGATGATCCTAACTTTTTGGGCATCCGGGCATGTTTGGTTAAGAAGAGTTGGATTTTGGAATAAGAATTTAGTTGGGGGAAGTCCGATTCCCATTCCGATTCCGGAGGGGAATAAGAACACCCCAAACCCCCAAAATTCAATTCCTACTCTTTCCTAGTATGCAAATCACATTCCAATTCCGATTCTTATCCAGTCACGAATTAAATACGTCGGAGGATATGGCCATTCCGATCCTCATTCCGATCTATTCCGATTCCGATTCCAGTCGCGAACCAAAAGCACCCTAATAATATATGGTTTCCCTGCTACTGTGACAGAACATATATTACACCCATTTCCAGCCCACGAAACTTAGGTAAAACCAGATGAAAACATTAGCAAGTTCAAGCTACCTAGGCATGACCAAAGAAAAGTCAAGAAGTTGCAGCAGCTACCTTTTTTTTCTCCTCTATTGCAACTAATCCTACTCATTCTAGTCTGAGTCATGGACCATCCAATTTACAAAACATAGATATATAAAAAGTTTATCTTTCTTAATAACCTTTCTTCCATGATTCCAACTACCTTAATCTTCTAGAATAAACTTGTCCTCCTCACTCCAATCAGATCATGAAAAAAACCTGCTCTCCCATCCCATCCCCAGCACACAACTCTTGAGTTGCATCCAAGTGACTCCCTCTCTTCCTGGTCCCACTTCAATTAAGAAGCTCCATTGCTTCGCATCATTTCTCCTCAGCTTCAGCATACAGCGTCGAAAACCTCTCCGAACTATATATTATAACCCATCGGAATCTCAATACCTGCATTCCCGAGAAAGAATAATTCCAGAATAAGTCTACTTTGAGATGCCAACGGGAGGGATAGGTAACGCCCAACTCCCCTCGGTCTCGCATTATATCGATCGTATCGCATATGTCGAGAGACGGGCTTCACCAAAATCCGGCAAACTATGCGTGTTGACGTCGGAAAGGCCAACAAAGAATTGAACATGAATCAAATTCCAGAAACACAAACAAAAGAACAAAATAGAATCCAGCAACGATCTCAATTAGCATTAACGGTTCAAATTATCAGATAGAGCCAAACAAAAGAAGTACCAATAAGAATCGAGAGGAGGAAGGAGGGGCACAGAATATCGAGGCGTTATCGAGAAATTCATCTAAAAAAGTTAGTAGGAAAGATTAGCAGAGTACCCCTTTTGGGAAAGCAATTCGTTGATGGGGCTGTCGGTGGTCGGAGCACCATTTCGAGAGCAGGAAGAGAAGGGTGGGAGCGTTTAGCCGCCCACCTCTCGTTCACCGTCGAGGTGATAAGAACCGGAAGTCCGCGCAGGAAAATAGTGCTACGTGTCCCCGGAAGGGCTGTAATGGCAAAATCGACCGGGTTGGCACGACTTTTAGCGACATTTTCGGGTTATAAGTACAAAGCATTGTACCAAGAACCAGCAGGCTCTTAACGGGCCGGATCTTCTGTACGCCTCGGACTGGGTTCCTTACAATACCTGGGCCCGTCATTGGTTGGGACAAATCATGGGAACGTATTTGACGCTGGGTTATATGCGCATGGCAGTCAAAGAAGACAGCCTCTTTTCTTTTCTTCTCTTTTTTTTTTTTCTTTCTTTTTTTTTTTGCCTGAAATAGATGGTTTATATATATTTAATTTGGATACATTCAAAAAAATCAAAATACAGCAAATTTCAGACCAAAACTGCACTTTGTTCGATAACCTACTCTATTTAATGAAGAGGTCTCAGGTTCAAGTTGATAGCTTGAAGAAACTTGGACTTGTTTGTCTTCCCTGTAACGGCAGACATACAAGAAGCTGCGTTGTTGTTATTTAATGTGGAATCAGCGACTCTTTAACTAAAACTTTTCCGACCATGTGATACTCTAATTTAAATTGATTTCTCCATTGCTGAACCCCAAAACCTACTCTTGTCCCACCCTAGCACCCCCAACAAATAATAATAATAATAAGAAGAAGAAGAAATCTCCATTCACAAGCATGAAGTGGGCATCTAAGGAACTCCATGATTTTCAGATCATACTAGCTGTAAGAATGTCAGAAGCTCTATGACACGATCTGGATGACATTGTCCCTTCAATTAACTTCGTCTAGTGCACTCGACTTTGCCAAAGTTATGCAACTGAAAAATCAACTGGCTGGAGACTTGAATCATGGCACGCTAATTCATACAACCAACATTAGCTGAGCTTTTCCATTTGCTCTCAATGACAGTATCACTGAGCGAAAAAGCGCCAATCGGACCTCGTTTCAAAAGGTTATGGCTCGGAGCTAGTTACCGTCCATCGATAACAGTATGTGCTACTACCTTATGGGCCAGATTCAATATATCACTTGTTCTAATCTCAGACTATTGAGATGCATGAGCATTTGAAAACAGGAAAGCATCGAACAAGTCTTAAAATTAGAGAAGAATATGCAGCGAGATAGTTATGACTTCATAAATGCAAAAAACAAAAACAATTTAAGCTACTAAAATCTGAAATTTCGGCATTGAGTTTTGTAGGGCACCAAAGGCCATATACATCGTAAACCGAAGAATTTCTGTTAAACTCCATTCTAAATAGGCCAGTTAAGTCCTGAATCCGTTGCCCCATAAGCCATCCTAACATATTAATAATTGAATAAGTAGTTGCAACATTTAACAAAAGATAAATGGTAGAACGGTGCGTGACTGCATGTTCATAATTTAATTGTATAGATCATCCTCATCAGCGCCAGCACCTGACGTAGCAAATGGATCAGATCCAATAGTCCCAGCACCTGTGTCCGACTCAGTTGAGAAGCGGAATTCGCTTCCAAAGCCCCTCGATTGCTGCAAAGTTTGCGCAAAAGCCTGGTATTTCCGTATGTCAGCATCACTGACACTCCTTCGGGCAAACTTCATTGACTCTTCGAAGTGAACAGCTTTGATCTCTGCAACTTCATCAGCATCATCTTCCTCCATAGCCTCTGGATTTTCGCTCCTCTTCCTCTCCCTTTCAATATCCTACAGCATTCAGAGAGGAGATAATATTAACTCCCATAGACGGCTTCAAAGTTTTATGCATGGACATCCGTTCAAAAAACACAATGGTCTTTTGCATATCCGGCCAAGAAGTCAGTGAACCAGATTACAAGGCTGAGAAGTTAGAAGGTCACCTAAATATGTTCCTTCCATGAGCGAGAGAGAGAGCGAGAGAGAGAGAGAGAGAGAGAGAGAGCAAATAGATAGGATCAAAAAGGGAGAATTGGAAATGGGATAGTGTGAAGTAATTGCAGGATTTCATGGGACGGACTAGGAGGAAAACAATGCAACATAGGCAGCAAATTAATGGGATAAGGCTGGTTTTCTAAGTATAACGTTCCACATAATCAGAAATACTTAGTATCAGGTGCATCATGCACAAAAACCTGAACCGAAAAAAAAGAGAGAACAGGAAAATGCAACTTTAATCGAACTGATTACGTCAAGAAGTCCCCAAAAAGCATATGAAAGTTGCTCTAATTAGACCCAAGGCTGAAACTTACCTTCTCAATGTTTTCTCTAATAGCATATTTGCAAGCCCGTTGGCAAATCTCAGTAATATCTGCCCCACTAAAGCCTTGAGTGTACTTGGCAAGAGCCCCCAGGTCCACCTCTTTTGCAACAGGGGACTTCCTTAGGCAAGCTTTAAATATCTGGTAACGAGAGGCTTCGTCTGGGAGGGGGATATAAATTAACTGGTCAAGACGGCCTGGCCTGAGCAATGCTGGATCTATGATGTCAGGCCTGTTGGTTGCCCCGATGATAAAAACAGTTTTCTTGGCAGACATGCCGTCCATCTCTGTCAACAGCTGATTGAGAACCCTATCAGCAGCGCCTCCTGCATCTCCAACACTGCTCCCTCTCTGCAATACCACAAAATATAATAATCAAAAAATAAAAAGAAAAAGAATAAAAAGTCAGAAACCAGTTAATTGTTATATACATGTCAAAACAAACCTGAGTAGCAATGGAATCAAGCTCATCAAAAAAGAGGACGCATGGTGCAGACTGGCGAGCCTTGTCAAAGATTTCTCGAACATTCGCTTCACTCTCACCAAACCACATAGTCAAAAGTTCAGGACCCTTGACACTGATAAAGTTTGCTTGGCATTCATTAGCAATTGCCTTGGCTAACAAGGTTTTCCCACAACCAGGAGGTCCATAGAACAGGACTCCCTTCGAAGGTGACATGCCAAATTTTTCGAACTTCTCAGGATGTTCAACTGGATATTGAACAGTCTGTTTAAAAAAGGAAAAATGGGGAACACAAACCAAAAGAAAAGAGCATTAGTGAGGAACTACAGCATAATCACTAGAATGACTATAAGATCATTTCTTCTACACACCTCCTGCAGTTCCCTCTTGACATTCTCGAGACCACCAATATCATCCCAGCTGACATTGGGCACTTCAACAACCTGCTCATCAAAGGAAACAAATTGTTATTCAGTCATATTAGTACTCGCTTAATTATTGCAGATGCTGGGAAACAAAAAGGGCAACGCACTTACTGTTTCTCGGAGTGCAGACGGATTACTGGTTCCAAGAGCAGTCTTGAAATGTTCATTGGTGACAGCCATAGAGTTCAGTATCTCAGCATCTATGCTTTCATCTTCTAAGTCAATGATGTCCATTTTCTCCCGTATGCACTGAAGAGCAGCTTCTGTGCACAAAGCAGCCAGATCAGCCCCGACATACCCATGCGTGTCCTTGGCAATTCTTTCCAAATCAACCTGTATGTGCAATAGAACATCAATCACCACCATGAACTCAAGAAAAACTTTGAGAAAAGGATGAAAAACTGTGAAAAATTAAGGAACAATCAATGGTCTTACATCTTCAAGAAGCTTCATGTTCTTTGTATGGATGCGAAGAACTTCCAGACGTCCAACTTCATCTGGCACACCAATGTCAATTTCCCTATCAAACCTCCCAAACCTTCTGAGAGCTGGGTCGATACTGTTGGGCCGATTGGTAGCACCGATGACAATTACATGCGCACGAGATTTCAAACCATCCATCAAAGTCAAGAGCTGAGAAACAATACGCCTCTCAACTTCTCCATGGGTTTTCTCCCTCTTAGGAGCAATGGAGTCAATCTCATCAATAAAAATAATTGATGGTGCATTTTTTTCAGCTTCTTCAAAAGCCTTCCTAAGATTGCTTTCACTTTCTCCAGCTAGTTTTGACATAATTTCAGGGCCATTGATACAGAAGAAAAATGCTCCAGTCTCATTTGCAACAGCTCGGGCTATGAGTGTCTTCCCAGAACCAGGAGGCCCATACAGCAAGATTCCTTTTGGTGGTTTTACACCAATAGACTTGAAAAGTTGAGGGTGCCTTAGTGGAAGCTCAACTAATTCTCGAATCTGAGCCATCTGCTTTCGGACACCACCCACATCATCGTATCCTACCTCATTAAGTCTTTCCTCATCCTCTCTTTTCACAGGTTCCCCCTCACAGAAGATCTCTGTGTCTGGAGCAACAACACAATACTCGGGTGGGTCGGTTTCTATAACCTTAAATTCTACACTTCGCATTCCACCTCTAACAAGAAAAAGATCCCCTTTCCTTACAGGGCGATATGCCTCCAGAAAATATGCTGCAACACATATGGGAAAATAAAAGGTCAAGATAAAACATCTAGCAAGTACAAAAGGTCCGTGAATGCTACCAACATATTTTCATTAAGAAGGAATGATAGTGATTGCACAATGCATCCAGCAGGACTGCAAACTCCCAAACAAATATCATATTCATATAGTGCTATACAGTACTTTCAGAAGAGAGATACACAATGCAGAATCGCATTAACTAATGGGTTGAAGCAAAAAAAAAAAAAAATGCAGATGGCTGTGACCAATGTTATGCCCAGATATTGAAAAATACCAACTAGTACTCATTTCAAATAAATGATGCCTTGTAAATCAATATAAAATCACATTCAAATTCTTACAACTTTGTCCTTTTTACGTAAAGGGGGAGAGTAAAGGAAAGAATTAATCTCACATAAGGTTCTAAATTCTAACTTACTAAAACTGCAATTCACCTTGTCCAGACCTGAAAATGAGAAATCTCGCCCCGCCCCACCCCCCCACCGGTGGTTACTCACAAGAATTCCTATATCACTTAATCCCTAAAAGCATATTAATAGTGAAAGAACATTCAAATGAAGCTTGAGAAAGTTATTTGGTCAGGCAGGCAATAAGTACAGTGTAACATCTCATAAAATATTGCATACTACTCAACCAATAAATGGTTTCTAACAGACAGAGTGAAAAATGTTTAATTACAGTAGAAAGAGAAATCCTGGAAATCTTCTCCATGATCCCTCAACAAATAACATAATCAAAGTTTTTGGTCATTTCTAGCTTCCCAAGAAGAGCAGTCAACAGAATATGCTGTTTATATCCTTGAACTGTTCTTCTAGATTTCAAAGTTGAGTCATAAGTTATTTAAGATTATAGAACATAAAATAATAAAGGAAGAACTAACACAAGCTCCTCTAAAACATGCAACTTCCCTTGCACATGCAAGATCAAAAGCATCATTAAAATTTTCTTTGGCCAATTATTGCAAAAAGTGAACGCAAAACCCTCACAAAAGAATTCATCCTACTATGTGTAATTTTATCTCAATTAGAAGGTCAAAAATTAGAAAAAGAACCTTTAAGATAGGTGATGCACCAGGAAAAGAATAATTATCAATCATCACTAACAAGTTACACTAGACAGTATAGGATCTTAAGATTCAACTAATAATAGAAAACCTTGGAGGACAGAATACATTAATAAAATTTATTTATTCAACATCTTAACTCAACGACAAGATATGCACAGAGATTCTCCTTACTCCTACCTCAGCCAACATATCTCCACCTTCAGGATAGAATAAATCACTGTGGTTAGTTCTACAACTATTTATGATAATTTTTTCTTTCCTTTCCACTGCGTGCCATTTAAAAGTGTTTTACCTCACTATGTCAACTGTTGGTGCCATTCCCACCCTTCCATTAGCAAACTCATTAACAACTTGCAACAAACATACCTCAACATGCTCATCTGCATTGCCATCATTTTATGCGCAAAGGTTATCCTCACCAGTCATTCAGCACCTCTCTCATCTTCAAAACTGGCATTCAGTTTTATACAGATATTCGAAACTGAATATAACCTAAGTTACATCTGCAAATTCTTTTAGGTAGCAAGACAGTTTGTCTTTGTGAAAACAGAAGTAGATATCTAGCTTAGAAGTTGGTTCCACTCAAATGAATGCCATCATAAACCACCGAATAAGCATTGCAAATTTACTTGAGATGTGCCAGTTCTCTCATCAACACAAATTACTATAGGCAATTACTCCTCCCTCCCATATAACCACTGAGCTATGACAAATTTAGGGAAGTGATTGCAAAAGGAATCAATATCTAAAGCAATCTACCTACAGTCAGCAAGTTACGACGGTATATAAGAAAATCATATTTGACGCTCAAAGGCTTTCATGCACTATATAGTGGGAAGATTTCTTCTTTAATAGTATTTTAGCATGCCTTCTATGCAAGACAACACAAGCAACAATGGGGTGCAACGTCCCCCTCAAATCATCTACATGTTAGCTCCCTGTACTGGTGAGCACCATTGGAGCTCCCTGATCAAATTAACAGGTTGGACCAAATATTTCACAGGGGGAGAGGATGTTTGCACCATGAAAGGCATGCATAACCGCACAAAAGTTGGATTTTTTGATATAAGTAATAACAATCATTGTAAGAAACCATACTGACTCTGCTCTGCTGAAGGAAAAGGCACTGCTCCTTCAAAAGGCTAAACAATTAGTAGATAATAGCAGCCAATATAAACTTGTACATATGATCATATCAGATATGCAAGTCAAAAGCAAAATGCAGGCCGTGCATTGATGCAGCAGCATTCTAAATACCATAGAGCTGATTAAATGAAATTCATATAATAATTCAATAACAATAACCATTTGAAGTCAAAATTATCAAGCAAGTCTTTATAAAAAAGAAAAAAAAAATTGAATGATTTTGAACTTAGAAAGAATATAAAATAGATCGGCATGATATGGAAAATTAAACTTACGCTTCAAATATGCATCAAACAAGTTCCCTGTAACACCTTCAATGGTATCATCTATGGGAAGAATATGGACACGCTTCCCGTACTTCACATCCTGGCACTGATGGACAGAAACAACATCACCAAGCCTAACCCTGAGATTTGATCTAACAACTTTGTTCATCCTTATCTTAGGCTCTTCACACGCATCATCAGCAAGTGCGATGCAAATAGTATCTTTCCTTTTCTTGCCCTAAAATTATTCAATTAACAAGTAAAATTTAGACAGTCGCACCACAAAAGCAAAACTCAGAAACAAATATATCAAACAAAATTCATTGATCTTTAAATTTCCTCAAAAATTTGAAGGATCCCGTATCATACCACAGATATCTGTAAGTCTTGAAAAAATTGAAAAGCTATCCGTGGTATGTCCCGTACCACAGATATTGTGAGTTTTGAAGCTTGGAAATTTAATCGGAAATAAAGACACTAGAACGAAACCCTAATTCCCAGAAGAGATGAAAGAAAACATGCGATTTTTCTATAAGGCGAAGGTCTCTATAACTGAAAACTCAAGATCCTAAAAAAACCCATCTTTCTTCAGCTATCCCAAGAAGTGGTGATGAAGGCACAAAATTTATAGATCAACAGATCCAACTACTAACGAAGGCATCAACAAAAAAAAATAAATCTGATCTTCCGAAAATCTGACAGATTCGAACCTCTGCCCACGAAATACTTCCTTAACTCCATCACAAAACCCTAGATTTCCAATACCCCAAAAAAAAAAACAAAGAACAATACCTTTAAGAATTTTAAAAATAATAATAACCACAAAGAATAAAACCGCTACCTTCAGCAGGATCGTATCGCCACGGAAAAGCTGCAGCTTTTCCATCGTCTCTGGGTGCAAAGAGACCACCGAATTGTCGTCATTGACAGCCTCGTCCACGATCAATCGATTCGCGGCCTTCTTCCTCTCAAGAATCGCAGTACTGAAATCCCTCTTCGTGCCCTTGCTGCGATTAATTTAACGATTTTTTTTTTAAAAAAAAATGAAAACTCATGAATCAAAGCCCTAACCCTCAATAAAGGAACCCAAAAAGACAAATGAAATAAAAAAATCTTACGAATCGGAAGAGGCGGCCTCGCCCTGATTCGCCATCGAGGAGAAGAAATCGATGCAGGGAAAGAAAAATATATGGGGTCGATGGGCAGCAAGGAGATCTCCAGGTATTTATTTATAGAAGCCGAAGGGACCCGAGGCCCGGGATACTTTTCTTCCCGGTTGGACTTGGACTCCCCTTGCTCTCAAAGAAAGAATCTCACCCGTTGGATGAGCGCTCCTAGTCCTAGTATGAGATCTCCGTGGCCTGATGGCCTCCCCTCCCCACAGCTGAGCCACTCGCAGTCGAGAACGGATTTGGTTTGACGTGGGTGGATCAGGGCCGTTCGTTTTTTTGATAATACATAAAAGCTGTGCCAAAACTAGGGGTGGCAATCGGGTCGGGTCAGGCATAAACAGGTCGGGTCAAATACAGGTCGGGTCAGAAAACTATAAATCTGAATCCGACCTGTTTATTAAACGGGTCAGGAATTACAAACCTGAACCTGACCTGTTTATTAAACAGGTAATCCGACCCGACCCGTTTAACCTGTTTAATAAACAGGTAACCTGTTTACCCAACCCGACCCGACCTGTTTAACCTGTTTGTCCAACCTGACCCGTTTAATCTGTTTAGACCTATTTAATCTGTCCAACCCAACCTGTTTAACCTGCCCAACCTGACCTGTTTAGACCTGTTTAGACCCATTTAGACCCGTTTAACCTGTTTAGACCCGTTTAACCTGTTTAACCCGTTTAACCCATTTAACCTGTTTAGACCTATTTAACCTGCCCAATAGTTAAACGGATTAAACGGTTTAAACGGGTCAGACATCTAAAACCCGTATTCGACCCAATTAATAAACAGGTTAAACGGGTCGACCTGTTTACGACCCGAACCTGTTTAGGCTAAACTCAAACCTGTTTATGGCGGGTCGAACACGGGTCGGGTTGGCGGGTCGGGTCATATTTTGCCACCCCTAGCCAAAACTAGGATATGTAGTGTATTACACTACTAGAGTCATCAAATAACGTTTTAAAAACTCAGCTGGAGGCTTGGGAGGCCCCATCCTCTGGTCATCTTAAGGTGAATTTCAATGAAAGTCTGCCTGCTAGTGATGATAGTACTAGAGTGGCATTTGTGATTAGGGACCATGGCTCCAGATTGATTATTGTGAGGATTATCGTTCCTTCGAGATTTTAGCATTTGGGATGGAGCTCAGGATAGCATGAGAGGGACTCTCCTATGTGAGACATGTATTAGAGGTTGGATATATCATCTTGAAGGGGGACTCAGTCTCGTTAATTGAGCACTTATTAGAGGAGAGGCGGGAGAAGGCAGAGCATCCGCTCCTAGGCGACACACGACAGATGCTGCGGGAGTATCGTGCTTTCCAGGTCAGGCATATATTTCGGGAGGCGAACAAATCTGCTGATTAGATTGTTTTATTTGATGCCCATCATTCTGGAGAATTTCTTTAGACCCAGCAGGCTTCTGTTCTTTTTTTTTTGTATAGCCTTCTTGCCAGTGATGTAATTGACTGTACTCATGCAAAATCAGTGTGACCAGCCGATATACCAAAAAAAAAAAAAGAACTCAGCTAGAAGCCTGTCGTTTGGTGAAAACTAGATGTTTTCTGCTAACGTAGCCGCAGTCATCCAATCTGCCGAGCAATTCCAGTCTCGATAGATATGGCTGGCTTCAAAATACATGTATAATTCTTTTTCATTGCATCAAAGTCTTTAATCAACAGGTTGGAAATCAATGAAATTCATGTTAAAATCGTAACAGTCTTCTTCAAGCCATATTTGTTAGGGTTTAAATTTACGAACTGCACAACGCACTACAAAATCAAGAAATCTAAATAATACCATCTATTTCATTCTCTATCACCCGCGATCAATTGTTCACGTGTGATTTGGGTGGATAAGGGCGCTAACAAATTTTGAGGCTGATATGGTTGTCGATCCGATCTCTTTTGGAAATTGTTGAGGACTAAATCTCTAATAGTCTGCTCAACTTCCTTCCATCCTCCTTGTGGATTACGTATCATACTGATGTGGTTGCGACGCCTCCTCAAAATGGTTGATCTATATAATTATTTGGTATTTGCATCACCATCTTTACACCATAACATCCTTGACTTCTGCCCTAGAATTTTTCTTGTATGTGGAGGTTCCTATGATAAGCTTGAAGGGTGTTAAGTAACTACATGGGCTCCTGATCTGATAATCCTTCAGATCAGGCTTCTAAATATTTTGAATCTTGGTGGGAAGACTGAATACAGTTCCAATACCCAGATACAAGTCATAAGGTAGTGTCAAACATAACCAGTTGGATCTTAGCATGGCTCCTTCCAAATAAACTAGTAGATAGACCATTGTGAATTTGTGTTAAGAACTCGTGACTTATGTCGTTCGTGCCTTAATAAATTGTTAACAATAAATTTTATATGGGTACATGCAAAAGGGCTCGACCCTACTATGACTCCATAGCTAATGTACATGAGCACAATGGTTAACCATCCAATCACATTCTTGAATGCTCCTTGTTTGCAAAATAATAGCATTGGTTACGATTTTCGACTATATGATGTTAATAACTTTTCTCTAGAAGTAATCTAGATCCTCGAATCCAATAAAACAAATCATGCCATCTAAATCGGTGGCGTCTTTCCATCAATAAACAAAAAACAGTTCGATTTCGCAAAGAATTTCTTGACATGCACCCAAATTACAGCATGTTGCAACTGTTGGTTTCTAACCTGATTCCATGATCAATGATGGTTTTATCCCTATTCCATGTAACTCAATCATAATAAACTCCTGAATTCAGTCCTAGAATGAGCTGAGTGGAGTGAGTCAAGGTTTGGAATATGGGCTCGGTCACATCGAGGAAACATTCAGGCATTGGCTCAAGTTCAAAATAAGCTCAACTGTTCAGGATTAGACCTATCTCAAGTGCAACTTCAGATAAATGGATGCCGAAACCAAGCTCGAGTTTAAATTATTTTGCGATCCAACAGGAGCTTTCTTATTAATTATTAGCCATATTTTCAAGTACGGATTGCACCGAACTCGTCTGCCCGCCAAAGGCAGTTTGAATCAGCTCTCTTAGCTGGATTTTGTGGCTCAATAGTAGTTCATCAGCTAGCCACTACCAAAGCTTATTTAGCATATGGTTTCTGAAGATTATAAAGGCCAAAGCTTATGTTCGCTACCCCTTCATGGTAGTGCTTCTTTGGGCTTCTTATACTTTTGAGTATTGGCCTTCTGTATATATGTAATGTGTGTCTGCTTTTATGTTTTGGTATAATGGTTGTAATCCGTAAACTCTCTTGATTTTTTTTTTTATCTATATAGCAACTTCTCTTTTTTCTTTTTTCTAAAAAAAACATCACTGCCAAGTTTTTTTTTCTTTTTTTTTTTTTTTTTTGTACATTGGCTGCTCACACTAATTTCACGTGAGCACAACCAGCAGTGTCAAAAGCAAGAAGGTATCTAGGTGGAGAAAGAAAAGTAGTACTCCGAGTCCAAAGAAACTCGCCGAAGTGATAAGCAGCATATGAGACGACCCGGTGAGCAACTCTGTTCGCCTCTTGGTAAACATGCACAGCTTGAAAGGTATTACACTTCCTCACTAGCCACTGTATGTCACTTAGGAGCGGGTGATCTGATCCCCTCCTTTCCTCGTCCAATATCCATCTAATCACCACGGCTAAGTCTCCTTCAAGAATGATGCTTCCAGCCCCTAACACCTGTCTCACATAGAAAATACCCTTCCATACAATACGGAGCTCTGGCCCAATAATTGATGCCTTGAAGGAATGTCGCCTCTTGCCGCAATCAATCTAGAGTCTTGGTTCCTATTCGTAAAAGCAATTCCATCTCCCTCACCTCTGCTTGGCAGATTTTTATCAAAATTCATCTTAAGATAGTATAGGGGTAGGGGCTCCTAAGATGCAAAGAACAAAACCGAATGCTGTAGTAGCATAAAGGTAGTCACGTATTTCCCTAGCCATAAGCAACCACGAGACCCTCGGTGACCTCACAATAGTCCAGGAAAGTTATGAGGCCCAAATCCCTTACCAACTTGCGACAGCCTAATGTGTCGCTTCCTGCTGGCGCGCCAACTAGTCAATGACGCTGGTCTCGCGTATCACTCCAATAGACTTTTGCCACGTCAGTTCTAAAGGGATTTGTTACGGTACTAGATATTTATAGGTGTCCGCTGAGCTGTGCGATGCGAGTACCCGCAACCTACACGATGACGTAAACCGGTTACCGATTCAGCGACGCGTTTGTGGTGGCCCACCCCGTTCGCCTCAGCTCGCAACGCCAAGGCGTAAAAGTATTAGTCGTTCCAGGCCTACCGCCGATCTGGCGGACCAATCTAAATACGAACCAATATGCGCTGCCTGCGTTACTCCTTTCTTTTCAAAAAGATTATTTTCCATGCACCAGGTTCACGCCATCAATTACAACCCCTCATTCTTGCAATAATGCATCAAGAGACGTGCTATATTAATGAGGTCCACCGGAAATGAGCGGTTATAATTGTTGACGTGGCATGATATGAAGATTTTTGGTTGAATTAGTCCACCGTGTGGATATTTCTTCGCTAAAACCGCCGTTTACGGCAGATTATATCCTGCACCGCGTGCCATGATCATCCGCGTTGCGCGTCCAGGTCGCTAACGGCGGCTGGCGTATACACCCGGTTTCCCGAACCTTTTTTTTTTTTTCTTTGTTTTTTCCTCGTACTGTTTCCATCCTTGGTCCCTGCGCCATGGCCGGGGCCGCCCAGCACTGCAATGGCGAGAGGGCCGTCGTCTTGCTGTTCGTCTCCCGCGTCCTCTTCTCCGCCCCCCTCTCCCTCTCCTTCGAGGCCGCCGCCCTCGTCCTTCTCACCGTTTGCGGCCTCGTCGTCGAGATCTCCGCCGACTGCTCCACCGCCCTCGACCGCTTCAAGACCAGGTCCGCCTTTCTCCTCCCCATCCCCACAGTTCTTTCAGCAATTATCCCTAATTATTCGTACCAAAATCCCAAAAGTTTTCTTTCGAAAGAATGCTCTTCCAAGAAACGGGTCTTAGATCGGTCGCCACCGATTAATTGGCAAATTTCCCCTCCGGCGTTTCTTTTGAGTTTGATTGCTGTTTTCCTCAAAGGGATAATTTGGTCGTGTGATTGATGCTGTTGTTTCATTTTCATTAAATATCCTCCCTCAAAACTCCATTTTTCCCGGTCCTTCTTTTAGGTTTAAAAAACGTCTGAACTCCATTGGTAAACAATGATCCTTTAGGGTTCGTTATGTTTCTCAATTTCTACATCTAATGCCTTATTTATTATGAGATAATATTTCTTAATTTATTTTTTCTGCAAACTATAGTGGATAAATTTCGTATCTTTTCAGCACGAAGATTGCGTGAAATATGATTTTGGGAACGGTCGTTTTCTTTATCTTTTTTTCTTTTTGAAGTTTATGACATCTTGGAGCTATAGGTTACTGGGGCGGATTCGAAAACTCTCCTTTGGGACGATGTTGTGACCTTTGTCTCTCCCTTTGGTTTTTAGGCCTGGCGCTTCATCTGGGATACTACTTGGTGCTGTCACACTGCCTACTGTCATGCTGTCACGGTTGATACAACTCTCAAGGGCACTATTGAGGCAAGATGCTGGGCCTGAAGGTAAGAGTGGCTGATCTCGGTTTAGTTTCATGACTTGCATTGCTATTGACAGATCATTCGGATTTTACTTTCGAACTTTGGATCTGACAACATTGTTGCAACTGAGGCCGCTGCCCTGTAGACCTATAGATTTTGTAGTTGCTTAATTCCATTGCTATGGACTCATATCCATTGCAGAATTGGTCGATATGCAAAATATCAAACAACTTTGTGTTGTCCATCTAGAAAATGATAAATTATATCAAAGAATATAATAAGATCTTAACTTTATCCACTTGATTCAGGAAGCCTTTGATTTTGCTCACGACAAAAGATGGATATAGTTTTATACTAAAATTCCCAACTTGTATCATAGATTTTCAAGAAAAAACCATAAGAAGGATCATGTGCTACCATTCGGCTTAATTGAAAAAATAAATATATATAATGATGTCTTTCTGAAATCATAATATGATAGATTTGGGACCTCTTGGTTTAGTTTCATGACTCATATTACTATTGACAGATCATTCAGATTTTACTTTCGAACTTTGGATCTGACAGTGTTGTTGCAACTGAGGCCACTGCCCTGTAGACCTGTAGATTTTGCAGTTGCTTAATTCATTGTCGTGGACCCATATCTGTTGCAGACTTAATCGGTATGCAAATATCAAACAACTCTTGTGTTGTCAATCTAGAAAATGATAAACTATATCGAAGAACATAATAAGATCTTAACTTTATCCACTTGATTCAAGAAGCCTTTGATTTTGTTCATGACAAAAGATGGATTTAGATTTATGCTAAAGTTCTCAACTTGTATCACAAATTTTCAAGAAAAAGCCAGAGACATAATTGAAAAAATAAATATATATAATGAAGTCTTTCTGAAATCGTAACAAGATAGAATTGGGACTGCAAGCAGCAATTCTGGAAACCCGCACCCCCACACACCTCGAGTTATTCCTTTGGGGATTCAAATTTCCTTTTAAATATCCTACTATTCTTTTCTATCCATGTGAGCCAATGAAAAACATACATATGTTTGCAAGAGCCGATTATACTTTAAAAATATTGAGCAAGAAAGTTCCAAGTTATGATATCTTTCAAGGGCATAATGCAACAACTGTTGTAAAATCCTGAATCTTCTTGACAGACAATATTCCTCTAAATTAGTATGGCAACTGGATGATTTATACCTTTCACACCAATGAAGCTCTACTGGAGCCATTGAAGAGGTGAATCAAATGTCCATCTCCAAACTAGTTAGCGTCTCTCATCATGTTTTCAACTAAACCTGATTTCATCTAATCTAAATATATCAATTATCAAATGCTTTCTGACGCTAAACCAGAGAATTGTCCTGAGGACAATTAATAGCTTGATAAGAGGTTTGCCTATAATGCAATTTGCTGGGTCTTGTTTTTTTGTGTGTGTATATATACATATGTGTATATATATGTGTGTGTACACACACACACACATGTATGTATATATATGGAAATGATAAACAATTAATTCTTCATTTGCAGATTATATTATTAGGCTAGAAAAGTGGCTGGTTGCATATATATGTGTGTGTGTCTGTTTGTGTTGTCTATTTTGTTCTTTAATATTTTTCTACTGTTCTAGACTGATTGCAAGCTTGCAGATTTGTGGCCTCCATGTAAACATGAAGGTTGTCTGATCTAGGGAATACACCTTTTTTTCTGAGAAAGAAACTAAATTGTTTATTGTCATGGAAAAAAATGTTGCTGCCTCGTGCTTCGTTTATATTTCATTTTCATTTTCCTGCTTTGAATAATTTATTTTATTACTTATTCTAAATCTAGTAATCTCTCTTTGCATGGGCAGAGCTTGCTTATATGAGCATGCAATATTGGACCGTGTCAGTTAGCTGCTTTGGTGTGCTAATCTTCTTCTTTTTCATACTGAGGCGTTCTCCCAACAATGCAAGTTCGAGTTCTCAAGCTTCAAAATATAGCTTTCTCCACACAGTTCTGTATGTACTTACGTGCTGTCTGTTGTTTGCAACAAAATCAGACAGTGGTCAGTCCATAACTCCTTTAAGATTTGCTCTGCTGCAATATGTAATACTATACTGACATGTTATTGGCTTAAATTACAGTAAGAGCAATCTATCTCATGATATGAAGCTGATCTATCTCTTTATCTTTTTACAGGCTGGTTTATCACAAATAATTTATTGTGGTTACTCTGGCATGGACTGACTACTGTGTTTCTTATCCAGCATATTCTTCAAACATTTCCATCCTGTGCCTCCATAGGTTTGTATCTGAAACCTACATTCTATTGTGTGTGTTTTATGGCCTAAGCAGATTTGCATTGGTCTTATGACATTATATACTATTAAGATTGCATTATTGCCTTTTGTTTTAAATTATTTTTTTTTATAAACAAATCTTTGAAATTGCATGATGGCGGGCTTTGGCACAATTGTAAGATTTGATTTGGGTATCATAGGTTTGAAACATGGAAATAGCTTATGCACACACTATTTTCTAAATTTCAGTTATACATCAACAACGGACTCTCTCCTTTACCCCGTGACCTTTTAAAACCTTATTCATCTTCTCTTTTCCCAACATCAAAACCCTAGAATGGTTTATTTGACCTTTTATTTGTCCTTAATCTCAAAATCTATCACTGCTGCCCCATATACAGGTTTTAGGGCAGCAAACAATCGGATTAAACCAATTCTTAATTTAGACTGTTTGATGCAAGATTATTGTGTTATTGCTTACTGAAAAAAAATCCTTATTCAGTTTTTCTAAGTTGAATATGAAGAACTGCCTTTCTTATCTTTTAAACCTTAGCCTTTTGTTTTAATTTCAGGAGAAGCGCTTTTGGTGTCAAGTGGTCTGGTTCTTTACTTTGGTGATATGCTGGGACTGACTCTTTCAAAGGTTGATTGTTTGCTTCATAAGTTGATAATTGGTTTTTTCTCCCCTTTCCATGTTTTGAGAAATCCAAGAAAAAAGTATTAGCAAAACTAACTCGCTTCTTATGAATAATTTAACAGATCAATTTTTCCTTATTATCATCAAAATTAAATTTCATAAGATACGGAACTCGAAGTGAAATAGCCACAGTTATTCAGGTAAGATCCATTATAACATTTGAATGAATTCTATCAGTTCTTTGAATGAATGGAAGGATTTTATCTTTCTTGAAGGGACACTTGCTTGGTCTTCTCCTTTTGCCAGTATTTTACAAAAGTCTACTTCAAATTTGGATGTACTTTGCAAATTTGAATAAGCCTGAAGAGCAAGCCGCTGAAGGATGGACATATAGAAGGATTGGAAGTTCTGCTGTATTTTATGCTTCTCTGTTAGTTATGTTTACAATTTTAGTTCCAGCGTGGATGTACTTCATTCAGGATTTTCATGTGCATCCTTTGCTATGGTAAGCATCCCTGACATTTGATTTCTAGGTACAGAATTGATTGGAAACTTTTAGTCTATTCCCAGTTGCGAGCGCATTGAGTAAATGAAGTATGCTATGTCTATAATATAGCTATAAATGGCTTTTGCTTTCCAACTGTAGGAAGAATACCAGTACTTCAAAATGCACCTTTAATGTCATTCCTTTTAGTTCAAGTCATGCTTAAAGCTGTGGCTTTTCTGCTGGAATATGACCATGGAAATATGAAGTTGTAGATTAAGATTTTCTGTTGTAGTGATATTTTATTTTTTTTTTAATAAATAACAAACATTCATATTTGAAAATTCTCATGACAGGAGGAGAAAGCTTATCCATGTCAGAAGGCTAGAGGGTTTCTGTTATTGCTACAAAATACTGCTCTTTAAGCAGTTAAATTCTTGATAGAAGCTGCTAGTGATATGCTAAAGTGAATTGCTTTATAAACACTGGTTGGGATTATGATCACTTGTTAGTGCATAACTTTTCTGCCAGTCATGGATTGCTTGGTGGTCAATATCCTTTCATATTAGATACGGTGTTATGAACAAAAGGCAGCTACCATCCGTGAATAAAACATCTAAATTGCAAAATATAAAATTGCCCTAACCTTTAATAACCTGCAGAGAGTGAGATTATTTTTCTGATCTATAGTTATTTTTCCTGAACACATGTCAGCTGCAGGTGATGTTAATTTGAAGGAAAAACTCTAATTTGGATAGAAAAGAAAAGGTTAATTAATTTTTTTTTCTTACTTTAGGTGATCAATCAATGAATCTTTCTTATTGCATTTCAAGATATGGACCTTATTATAAAATATGTAGCGAAGAGCAGATCAATAGTAAGTGCAAACACTGAACACTCCTAGAATGCATATAAGCATCAAATATATATTTGATTTCTGGTCTGTATTTTCATTATTGTTAGTTTCAGACTAGGCTTCACGGCCTGTATGCTGATTTTCACCTCTAGTTATTCACATTCTTCAGGCTCCAGCTGATCTAGCATGTCTGAGAACTAATTAAGATAAATGACTGTTTGTAGGTGTCACTGACTATAGTTTATGTTATTTATAATAACTTAATTCTTCAATTGATTGGATGGATAAGTTCTTCATATTTGGTATAAAAGTTACGGTGCAATAAATCTTTTTCAATCCAAATGATCGGGATGTTTCAGTATATCATATGACTTTTGGCAGGGTATTTACTTTTGTGCTCACTGACCCACTGAAACGGCTGGCATTATGCATATACTGGATAGGTGTGATATGTGCATCTGTTTTGCGATTCTACAATATATCAAAACACAGCAAGATTGAGAGGATTCTTCTCCGAAAATACTACCATTTAGTGGCAGTTCTAATGTTTTTGCCTGCTCTTCTGTTTCAGGTGATGTTTTAAATCTTTTAGCTGATGCCTTCAGTAGTCCCATGGTTCCTCTTAATGGTTAATGTATCCGTACTTTGCAGCCATCTTTTCTGGACCTAGCATTTGGTGCAGCTTTGGCAGTTTTCTTAGTATTGGAAATGATTCGAGTAAGTTTTCAACCAGATAGTAATTATTCTTTAAAACACTGTGTATGTTAACTTCCATAATTAGATGTTGAAACATGATCAATGTGAAGCAAGAAGTCTAGCTCTCTTCGTACGTGTATAAACTCCCCTTTACTGCTGATGTGTTAAATTTTTAAATGAAGAAATGACCCAATACATTTTCAAATTGTGTCAAATGATTTTCAGACTTATGTTCTTCCTTGTATTTTAATAGAGTATTGAAGCAAGTATAGTTCACAATTATGAAGTTTTGAAGTCAAGTACTTGCATGAGTATTCTGCCCACCACTTCATCTGCGACTTACTTTCGTTGACCTTCCTGGTGCTTCTTGGTCCTCACTTGTGTCTCCACTATTCATGACAGATCTAGCATGAATAATTGTTTTGAAAAATTAGCTACTTTGAATCTTTGTTTCCTAATTTTTGTTCTACTGTAGATACTAGTAAATTAGTAAATAAATAAGATAGGAATTCCAACCCGTGTAAGCATTAAAAAGATAGGCACATGATTTAAAATGTGAATAATTAAAAAACAGTAGTGCAAAACCACCTTATTTTTGTCAGTTTTGTTATTTTTGCTTTCTATATTTCATCTTGAAATTGAACCGAATGAAATTTTGATTGAAGTCCCACTTACCAGTGTGGTCCATCCTCAGAACATCTAAAGCAACATTATCCTATAAATGCTTTTATGGTTGAATCATTCCTATTTATAAGCATGAAAAATTGATTCATTTATGTTAGATCAAGTTGCCAACACTTGACTTCTATCTTCTCAGTTCTCATTGTGCATACTTCCATTTATGGTCCACCAAATATACACATTTTAGTATTTTGAGGACAACGATGATGTATTCTTAGTTTGACACTTTATGAATATTGTCTAGTTCAAACCAGGATTTTTTTTTTGGGGGGACCCAAATGCTAGTCTACCAATATTAACTGTAATGGTACATCATCTTCTAATGGTGGATTATTGACAAACAGATACATGGTCCTTTAAGGGCTTTTTAAAGTACCAAAGCAAAATATTGATGTCTTTTAGCTACTGAAAATCATCCTAATTGAAGTAGAACTTTCGATCTGTAGACAAGATTGCGAGATATGCATGTTGCCATTTATGACATCATTATCCTGCCATGTAGTAGGTAAGATGGAAAATGATGCATCAACAATCGGAAAGAATGTTAATAGGTTAGAATTATCCTTGGTGGTGAACATGGTTTAGAAGCAGTTGTTGGACTAACTTATATTAATGTCATAATGGTAAAGTCAGGGTATGTGCATCTTTATTGTCCCTTGAATTTTAAAGATTTTATCTTTACTTTGCCTTCTTGGAGTTGGTGGAAGAGATCATAGAAGAAGACGTGCAAGTTGGTGAGTCCTTGGCCAAGTTGGAAAACCAGGTCTTGAACCTTCGGATGCACTTATCCGAAACACCTCATGTTGTATCGAGGCCATCCCCAGCAAGTGGGGTAAATGGTAGTTTTTGACAAATTATTTCATGTTTTTGCGAACCTAGCAGTCATCATTCAGATGGAAAAAATTTCTTTTGCTTAAGGGAGTCATCTTTCTTCAGTTTTTTATGATAATGCATTAGGCTGGGAAGATCATTACAAAAATGGTAGAGGATCACTTCTCTAAGGAAGTTGAATCAGAAGTGATTGTTAGGAAAATGATTGGGATAATTGATTAGATGAGCCCTATAGGTGGTATGCTCATTCAAGGCATCATATTGGTGAAACCCTAATATAAAAACAGTTTTCTCGTCACGGGGAGTGGTTGTGAGTTCTTTGGAGAAAAACTGTGATAAGGTCACGTACAGCAAGATATTTAAAGGTTAATTTAAATGGTGAGCTCCTTTTATACTGTATTATGCCCTCCTCTAACTTTAGGAATGTTAACATGTGTATGTCTGTACACACACCTTTGTAAATGTCTCCGTTTGAATGCTTCATGCGATTAATGACACAACCAAAAATTTGTTCTCAAGCCTCATTAAACGTACACTGTGTGTGCAGGTATGGAAGATATGGCCTCTGGGGCACCTTGTACATCAGTTCATGAATGCATTTACTGATCATCGTGACTCTGAGATTCTTATCATCAGGCATGAATTTCTCTAGCACTTTATCGAGTCGTTTCTTTGCATTTTTGGTTAACTATTGATGTTTCCCTTGTTTCTGTTTTGGTTTGTTTCAGTCATTTTTCCCTCTTACTAGGATGTGCTCTTCCAAAATGGATGTCTTCTGGGTTCAATGATCGACCGCTTGCGCCTTTTGCTGGAATTTTGAGCTTAGGAATTGGTGATACCATGGTCAGTATTATGCTCATATTTTATTAGGTAGTCTTTGTACGCTTACCCCTGTCTTGCATGCCTCTGACTCCGATGTTGCCATCTGAGAAAATGAGATTAATTGGATTATGTTTATCAAATAACAAAGTATGACAATGATGATTTGCTGGCTGTTACTTTCTCATATTATTGTGTCTTTTTGTTTATGATGTAGATCGAATCAATATAAACATTTTTTGAATGTCATCTTGAACCTTGCCAAAAGCTAGGATTTTTTGTAATTGATTTGACATTTTATTTTGTTCTATGTCATGATGCATGAGTAATCATTGTACTGTAATATGCCATTATATTGTTAAGTGGGTAAACAGACTATAATAATTTTTATATTTATGCATTTATGCACAGTGTTTGTTAAGCAGATAGTTATGGAGAAGGGCAACTGAGTGTGCCGTATATTCTTTAACAAATATTTCTATTCTAGGATTTTGTCCAACCCCATCTAGATAGGATAAAACATGCTGTTTTCATATTGTTAATCTCATATTTTGGAAAAAAAGATAATTATTAGTTATCATCTTGATGATGATCAAAACTATTCACTTTGACATGATGGATGATGATGCTCAAATGTCTCATTTTCCTTTATCTTATTCTCCGTCTCTTTCATTATTTTATCCATGAGATTAGCGAGTAATTGTCCCAACCTTATGTTGTTTTATTAAATAAGCAACAGAACTTACTTTCTCCCCAGTGTTGAATTGACTTGCTGAAAGAAAATTGCTGAACATCTCTCTCATTTTCTTCTGATTATTTTGTAATTTTTGAGCGAATTTGCTAGAAAGAAAAGGAGAGAAAACCAAGTTTTCCAGACTTTAGGATGTGGTTTAGAGAGGCTTGAGTAGCTAATAAACTGCAGTTATGAGCCACTTTCACGTGATACATTAGAACAAAAGGAAAAGGGCCGTTTCTATTTAAATTATAAGAAAGAATTATAGATGCGACTTCGAATTTGCTGATGACTGGTGCTATTGTGCTGGTAAATTGTGTTTTTCTGTGTGCGCGCATGTATGTTTGAAGTATTGCCATGGCCTTTCTGCTGTGCCTGAGTGCTTTGTGACCATACTCATGATAGTGGCTCGTTTTCCCCAGGCATCAATGGTTGGCCACAAGTATGGTGTTCTCAGGTGGAGCAAAACTGGGAGTGAGTTGAATTTTCCATCCTGTACATTTTTGGTTACATGGATCATTAAAATTTGGTTTCCTTGTTCAGGCTACTAACATGTGCATTCTCCCATTCTTAGAGAAAACTATTGAAGGTACTGCTGCTGGCATAACATCAGTCCTAGCAGCTTGCTCAATACTACTTCCTCTCTTAGCATCCACCGGCTATATACTGTCACAGGTTCGATCTCTTTCCTCAATCCTTGAAACTTTAAAGCGAAAAAATTATCATGTTGCCTGATGCGTATGCCTTCTTCCATGCGACAAGAGTGTAGTCATAGTTGGGGACTGCTGTGACACGAAAGACTGAATTCCACAGTTTCCATATAGGGTGCTGCAGATGTTTATTGAACAAGTACTGCTACCGATCACTGATCATTCACTGCTCCGTTTCACTAGTCCGATGTGGCAGTCGAGAATTGGTACGGTACATGGGGGATAGGTGGCGGCAGCCGAGGCCACATGTACTGCTCAGCCAATCACCAACTTCCACACAGGACCAGTGAACTGAGGTGATATGGCGGGTGATTGCTAGCATTTTTCTCATCAAATTAGTATCAGAAATGGCATTGCCTTCAAGGCTAATAAATGGATAGGTCATGGTGCAAATCAAGCCAGTCATACCTAAAAAGACATTCATGGCACCAGTTTTACAAATTTTGTTTTTTTTTTTTGGTTTTCTTAATGAATGCTTATGCTTCCTGTCTACAAGGTTATTACATCATGCTGAAGCTTTGTCTTTCTTTCTTATCGGTGCAGCACTGGTTATCTTTGCTTCTGGCGGTCACTGTGAGTGGTTTATTGGAGGCCTACACAGCACAGCTTGACAATGCTTTCATCCCCCTCGTATTCTATGGCCTCCTTTGTTTGTGAGAGTGCCGAAGAATACCTTCCTGGGGTGGCTTTTCACCCTCCCATCTCAATTTTATGATTTTGACGGCCTTGTGCTTTTTCCAAGCACCACTGTACATAGAAGCAGCCTGCAGGCACTCGAAAAGCAACAGGATAGTTTACAGCACTCAGTTGTATCATTACGTTGTTGTCATTAGTTATTTATCCTTCACCATTATTCGTCCATTTTAAATCATCACAGCTTTCTTGTATCTACAAATCCTAATATATATGCATATACATATACATACGTACGTACGTACGTATGTATATTTCCCGAGAACACACAAAATTCCTCCCAATATCCTCCTTTCTTTTTCTTGGTTTTTGTTAAACTGCTACTGTTTTGTTTGCTGCATTAGTTGGTAAGGACATAAATAACAAAAGCAAAACGAAGCACATTCTTTACCTTCCATTATCGTTAGTTACGTACCCCGGTCCTTAAATCGTGCATAACGTTGATCATGGGGAGACTTGCTATTAGTTTAGGCACTGGTCGATTTGAAGTATGTAACCTTCCAGGGGTCCACTTTTTTCTTTCCATTCAGAGCAATACGACCACTTAATTATATAAATTTCATTCACCAAATTGTTCAGCCCCTGAGTAATCCATGAGAGGAAGGACCGGGTTAGGTCCTATGGATAGAAATTTTTGTTTGCATACATGGATTTGGGACAAAGATATCATCTCTCTCTATCTCTCTCATGAAAACCACGAAATCTCGGTCATATTGGCAAAGAAGATTCTCTCTCCTATGCACAACCATCCTGCTTTGCTCTCTTGCTGGATTGCATTCCTTCTGGAGAAAGCTAACAATTCTGATGAGAATAACTTCAATTCAGATGCAATTCATTAGTAGCATAAAATGAGAGAAGCAGCGAAAAATCATGCCTTCCTTCGAATCCTTTCGTGGTGCAAAATTATTGGCTAAATCATCTCCATCGGCCAGTCCAACAACAAAAGAATATACCTTTGTTACTTCCTTTTTACTCTAAAATTTTTTTACCTACGCTACCTGCACCAAATGGTCGTACATGCAACCAACAACAGCTGCTATTCTGCTAGTTTATGTGAGCTCTATTAATTAAGCACGAATCTTGGTGCCTATCATAGGAACCGGTGGCTATAATTGGCCGCACACATGCCGATATATGTAGTGTAGATAATAATTTTTTTAATATTTTTTTAATTTATATTTATATTTTTTTTTTTATGTTTGGATCTCATCAACCAATAATTTCTTCTCCTAGGCTCATCGCAGCACTCATTGAGGCTTGGTGCACTCCCTCATGATTGCTCCGCGTTATATTTAGCTGCCACCAATCTCCACCCCATCAACGTGCTCTCAGCACGGATGCTTTACGCAAACGGGTATTCACCAAATCCTCATATCGCTGTACTTCACACGCTCAGCCTTGCCTTGCTCCCTAGCTTTATTTTTAAGTTTTATTGCGAGCCCAACTCATTGAGCTGCTTCATTAATTGATGCGACCAGCCATGGTTGGCGAGCCCAACTCATGGGGCTGTCTCATTAATTGATACGACCAGCCATGGCTGTCATGATACCATGTTTGAAGCCATCAGGAGAGGAGGCAACGAGCCATTTTTTAATGGAAGGTTGTATTATCTTGCACCAAGCTCGCCATCCATCCCAAGCTTTTCTTATCTTGGTTCCATATGGCTTCCTGGCTATTGGTCCTAGAAGGAAGTGAGGATTGGAGTCGTCACATGGAATTAATGGGTATGCTTCCATTATAATATCTCATCTCATGCTGGCTTGTTTTAATCTCATACTTATTTTTCTTGTTCATTTACTCTCCCTCCCTCTCTCCTAGATTTCTGAACCAACAGATTAGCATGTTATCGGCGTATGTGTGACTTAACCACTATTTTAGTGCCTTTGAAAGAAACAAGGAGGTTTTTATTAAACTGAAACAAAGAAATGAATGGCAGGAAAACAAATGATGATTAACATATGCAGAGTTCCTATTTTCATAAGCAAATTTAAGGGAATCCTTTTTCTTTCTTCTTTAATAGGAAATTTAATCAACCATAGAGAACTTCTCCGGTTCTGGTAGTGGAATTTGTGTTTTGTTTTTCCATCCAATGCTTTCGGGTTTTAAACTGAAATAATCTGATAACAATATTAAATAATGCTAGATATTTTATTAAGAATGATCAGATTCACTCTATTAACACGATGAAGGAATGAATAATAAACTAGAATAAGATAATAAGTCATATGTGCATTTCGTGTAGTAATTTTTTTTGAGGAAATTTCTTTTTGGTAATTCAAGAATGTACAAGACTAGGTTATCACGAGCAATTTACCATATATTTGTGAACAGAATCGCAAAGAATATTTGCTATAGATCTACTTTCATTTTAGGTTGCATGCTCAACTTGACTGGCTTAGGTTGAAGGTATTTTTATATAATGTTCAGACATTGCCCAACATGGTTACGTTTGTTATAAATTTTATAAGAAAATCGCCGGCAAAAGAACTGGTGTTTGTGCTAGCTTCTCATCCAATCCTACTACCTATTTGGATATTCTATAGTTCCTTGCCACTTAGCTCCATGTACATTAGTTTGGCAATGGCTGGCTGGCATCCCCCCCTTCACTTATGAGAGACCCATGGTTTGAAACAACTTAACCTTATTAGTAGTCTAGCTAGCATTTTCAAAATCATTTGTTTATTGAGAGAGAAAAAAAGATTCATTTGTTGATGTCATATTTTCTTTAGTTAATATTTGTTGATGTCCTTTAATCTGCCACACTGCATCACAATTTACAAATGCCTTGAGGAAAGCTGTCTTTGATTAGTTTAGCTTCATCGTGTAAAAGGAAATCAAGTATCAGATTTTTGAGTCATCCAAAGAATTTCTCCTCCTCGTCTCATTATTGCTTCCAGAGAGAAATTATTAGTTGAACCAAGTCTACCAGCTTAGCGGTGGACCAATCTAACCAGAAAGCAATATGGAGATTCGAAGGGCCTCCAGCTGACAGAGCAGCTGACTGGATCGCCTCCTACGTTGCCCGGCACTCCGAAGAGTTCCTTTGGACATCTGTGGCTGACATTCCTACTTTTTTATACTTTTTATTTTCTTTTGATTTGGCTGGATGTACTCACGTTAGAGCTATATGAAAATTGTCGTTTTCACCAAAACAAAAAAAAAAAAAAAAGAGGGCCACCAGCTCTCTTTTCTCTTTCTTCCTTTTCTTTCAATGTTGCTTTCTGGTTAGACTGGTCCACCTAAGAATTTTTTACTTCGGTGAGCCACCACTGTCACTATGATATTCTGCATATTCCTCTTATGGTCTGAGGAAGTTATGGAACCCTGCTTTGACAAAGGATGCAGCGGTATTGGGGTCTTTTGGGAAAACTAGCTCCTATGGGCTTGCAGTCCAAAGCAACCTGCAAGCGTTATCTACTGATGAAAGGAAATTAAGAAGGAAAGAGGGAGAGAGAGAGAGAGAGAGAGGACTATTGTATCATGATATATATATATATATATATATATATATATATATATATATATATATATATATATATATATATATATATATATATATATATGTATATATATGATATATTTTTTATATTTAATTTTTGAAGTATGGCATGACATTTTGTCAACTCAAACCTACAAAAGTGAGTCTGCTCAAACTGGCTGCTACATCAATTGCACTTTATTGCTGAAAAATTGAGAGGTGAAAAGATTAAATGTTGAAAACAAAAGTATAATAAATTCAACAGGTTCGAGAGTATGAAGAGATTTTTTTTTTTTTTTCAAGAGGATAAGATGTATGACCAATATAAATGGCCTATGATAAGAGTGAACCCAGCTGATGACACATCATGCATACAAGTAATCCGTATGTACAATCTGATTTCGTGATGATACATAAAATGCTCCTCATTGTGGTGTGATGTATTCAAAGGATACACAAGTCAAAAAGGTCTCTTTTTGGATTCCTGGCCCGTAGGAGCTTCGGTACATTGCATGAGTCGACCATATTTTTTAAGATCTTTGTAAATGTAGGTTTTCGTTTCTTTTCATTAATTTATAGAATTTTGGAACTATCTTTTTGCATGGAGGCTTTCTTAGTCCTAGCAAGATAGAGAGCTTTGCGTAGAAAATCTCTTTCTTTTATATTTTTTTCTTATAACGAGTTTTCTTTGAATCATCTCTGACTGGTAGATGGAAGCTATCAACTGAAGCATTTGAATGCAAATCTTCTTATAAGTTCTTTGGTTGCTCTATCAATTTTATATTTAGCTTTTTCTTATACTATGACACCGACCTAGACAATAGTGTGACTTGAGCCTTGATATGCCTCAGAACTAACTATAACTGATATAGTAAACCAACTAATTAAAGCTTGCTACAAGCTCTCGATCAACCAATCAAAGCTTGTTACATGACTAATCCAAAAACGTGTGGAGAGTCCTTCAAATTTTATATTCTCTCCTTAACTGGCAACATCTTAGCCACGATCACGAGCAATTTTCTTAACCACATGGGCGAGATTCGTAGAACATGATGCACAAGCAAAATATCTTCTTGTGACCTTCGAGACATGTGATGGACTACCAAAGATGACAAATCCACAAACCCGAATTCCTCAGTGACGGACACCGACCCTTTTCCATACAAACCATTCCCGAAGAACTCTCCAGATAAGTGCTCTCGAGGCTTCTTACGTCTTTATGTCGTCGTTCTGTCACTCTCACAATGCCTCTGCCGTTCCCTGAAAGTTTTTCTAATTTAGGCGTCGGAGGGTTCCTTGTCGGATACTCTCCGGTAACATGACTTCTTTGTCTTTGTTGTTTTAAGTCGGATCCGATATCAGAGCGAACGTCCGAGCATGATCCTCTCTTTCCAACACCATCTCGAGAGTGACTAGCATTGGAACCAACGCCATCCGAGCACATCAACATCTTCAAAGGCACATCGTGATCTTTGACTAATCTCTACAGTCTGAACAACCAACCATCCGAGCCTTCTAGCAACTCAACCAGCTCCGCATCTTGGTCGGGCTGCTTTCCAACGGCAACAGGTTCGATGCTTAAAACTCCACTTGGCCAATATTACAGAGCAGTTTCCTGTCCATACTCGAATAGATGATGCATACTTGATGCCTCATACAACATATGAGGTTTTCGGGTTTAGGAGTGCAAAATTTGTAGGTTGGAAACCAGTCAGACTATTTAACAAGTCCTCTACTCGTATGAGCCAAATTATCTCTAATCTACCCTCTGTCTCCAAAGTATAAAGAATCGAAAGAAAAGAACAAAGGAGGCTTCGAAACGTTTCAGAGAGGAATAAATGTTTCAGAGTGATATGTTTTCCCGTTACACCATTTTGTCCACAGTACACTAGTTTAAATAAGTTACAGAACTCTGTTTAGATAAGGGGGAGAAACAGAATTGGTTATTTGTTGTGATGGGATAAGGGATGTTGTTATCGATTAGGGAGGAGATGGCGATGGCTTCCATGATTTGAGGAACCGATAGATTCAACACGCCCCCGCAAACTCAACGGAAGATACCGGACGTTGAGTTTAGATCGCAGAAAATGAAAGCGAGACGTCGATAGAGGCTTGGTCAGAGCATCAGCAATCTGATCTTTGCTGGAGAGGAACCGCACAAGAAGTTGGCGCTTAGCAACCTTCTCACGAACAAAGTGAAAATCCAACTCAATGTGCTTGGTGCAAGCATAGTAAACTATATTAGATGAGAGGTAGGTGGCACCAATATTATCGCACCAGAGACAAGGAACCGGTAGCTTGATGAAGCCCAACTCAGATAGCAAGTAGCCAAGCCATTGGAGCTCAGCAAAACCATTCGCAAGAGCCTTATACTCAGTCTCAGTAGAATTTCGAGCAATAGTAGCTTGCTTCTTACAACTCCAGGAAATCATATTAGTGCCAAGATAGATACAATGGCACTAATGGAGCGACGATCATCCTTGTCACCAGCCCAATCAGCATCGGTAAAGGCGTGCAATTGAAGGGAGGAAGACGGTGAAATAAGGAGACGAAAGGAGATGGAGGACTTCAAGTACCGAAGGATCGATTTGATAGCTTGCCAATGAGAGTTCAAGGGACGATGTATATACTTGCAAACGGAATGAACAGAGTAAGCAATATTTGCGGATGGTTCAGCAATGTCAGCAAAAGAGGAGGGCTGATTTTGGTGTGTGAGGCGTGACTCATGAGTGAGGAGATGACAGTAGAGTTCCTCAAGAGATGGAGGATCAAAACGAGTGGTAACCGATGTAACAAAAGGATCATAGTTAGATCCAAGACCAACGAGTAAATAACTTTGAAGAGCATCACTGCTTAACGAATGTCCGGCTAAAGCAAGTTCATCGAAGATCTTCTTCAGGTTACGAAAATAGTCAGTGATAGAGAGGTTACCTTTCTTCAAGCTTGCCAACCGGGTGCACAACTGCACAACTCGTGCGTGAGAATGTGAGGCAAAGCTCCTCTCCAAAGCTTGCCAGACCTCATGGGAAGTGGTATAGCCAATGATTTGGGCGAGAATACCTTTTGAAAGAGAGGACATGAGGGTGCTCGGGATAAGTTGATCCTATTTCACCCACTGATGAAAAGCAGGATTGGGTATCCGAGAACTCTCGGCGTCATCATTTGAAGACGGAAGTAACCAAGGGGATGGGGCTTTGATTGATCCATCGAGGAAACCAAACACATTTTGTCCTCGAAAGTATGGAACCATTTGAGCCTTCCAAAAGAGAAAGTTGTCACGGGTAAGCTTCACTGTGAGCATATGAGGTATCGCTGTAAAGGTGGGATAAGCGGGGATGACATTCTCAGCAGAGGATTCGGAAGGAGATTGCCCAGTGATTGACATCAGGATGTTTGTCAATCATTTGCTCTGATACCATATAAAGAATCGAAAGAGAAGAACAAATGAGACTTCGAAACGTTTCAGTGAGAGAGAGATATGTTTCCCGTTACACCGTTTCGTCCACAATACACTAGTTTAAATAAGTTATAGAACTCTGTTTAGATAAGGAGGAGAAACCGAGTTGGTTATTTGTTGTGATGGGATAAGGGCTGTTGTTGTCGATCAGGGAGGAGATGACGATGGCTTCCATGATTTGAGGAACCGATGGATTCAACATGGAGAAACTTCAACACTAACATAGGTTAGGTACGCTGGGCCCTCGGATTGGCGTGGCATCTCCATCACCACCATTTATACATATGGAATTGGAAAACACTATGAGCATACTTCTTGCAGCTTATCCCCATGGATATCAGACTGGCTTATCCCCGCACGCATCGGATACAAGCAATAAACGTTCCAAAACGAGCGTTGGTTTCTTAAGATATCGAGCGAAAGAAATGAGCTTAAATGTGCGGCAAAGAGACGTCCGGGACACCGCCCCACAGGGGACTGCCCATTTGGTGCCACCAATCCGGAAACTGGGTTTGACCCGGGGATATCTTGTACCGCAGGACAAGGTGTCGCCCGGCTCCAACTAGGGAGTCGTCCTTGAAAGCTGGATATCTTCAAGGTTGGAGACTCGGGCTCTCAGATGAACGACCCAACGGAACTCTGCTGCTGGTCTAAGGGGAGGCAAGGAAGGGAGGAGAAGAAGGGGTCTGATTAATGACAGCTATAATATTTTGCGGAGGGGAAAAGGGAGGCAAGATGCATGGCTGGAGGAGCTTGCATGCATGCCCTCTCTCAAATGAACAACTCAGGATAGAGTTTGGAGCATGATGGGCTTGGCCTTGTGGAGGACCCTGAAGGCGCCAAGGTGGACAATGATTCACCACTAAACGCATTGCTAATATGATCACTCTTTTTCTGGTGAAAGTGATCTCTTTTTAATGTTATTTTGTGGAAGAGACTATTGGAATCTGTTCCAAATGATGTATTGCTTGGCAAATATAAGTGCACTGTAGGCATACAGGTTATACAGAATTGATTTATAGGCAAGTACAAATAGTTTTCCCTAACAAATCTGTTGTGAAAAAAAAAAATCATTTATCTTTAATTAGATACTTATGTACAAATTCTTAATAAATACAATCATGTTCATGAAAAACCTTTGAAAATATAGAATGCTCCATGGAATGGATATTCCTCCATTAACTGGAAATTATGGGTAATTGATTTTTTTTTTTTTTTTGGAAATTCAATGATAAGAGAGTTTGCATGATAAAATAGTCGATCGGGACGGGCCTTTCAATTTTTTTTTTCCCTTCTATTTCTAATTTGGTTAGGTGCGTCGAGGGCACGAATCATCTATAACCATAGGCATGAAAAACTCACATAGGTGTTGATGGTTTGTTGTTTGAGAATGGGTGTATATCATGTCAGCTATCCAATTTAGTCTGCAGTGGGTCACTTCAAGCAAGATAAGATATGTTATGTCCCTCCAAATGGTGCAAATTAAGTTGGGTGCCATCAAAAGCTGCTAGATTGGTTCCGTGAACTTGGTCAGTGAAGGACTCGTCGACCCATAAACAGTGGCTAATTCGCCCTAATAACCTACAAGACTACAAAACTGCATGCTGTTGATATTTGAGCAATGCTCAATTCTCTAGCCATGTGATATGAGAGGATAAGCGTGACTCGCGTTGTTGCCAAACATATGGGTTGGTTAATTATGGATGTTGCCAAATTAAACATTGTTTATTATTATTATTATTATTATTATTATTATATTGTATGGGAGGCTAAGAGCCACCCAGAACTTTATTATGAGAATTGAATTTAGAGAAATAGGATTCACATGGAGTCTTTACAAAAAGAACGATAGAAACAAAACTATTGTAGCCATTAAGAGAAGTTCAGGAAGAATTCCTTGTCTTTATATGATCACAAGATCTTCCATTTCACCAATTCTATGGAGCTTCTATTAAGAAATAATCTCATGTTTCTCTTAACGAAGCAGCATCATGCAGTTCCTGCAACCAGCACAAGGAGAGCAAAAGAGAGAGCTGGATTAATATACTGCTGTCGACACCAGAGGAGCAAATATCGGCCAATCTTAGAGCCTCGCAGAATCGAGACCAAATTTGTGAGCCAAATGGAACATTCTTAGCGTGTTGAAATTTTCGTGTCCATGCAACCGGCACCCCGAAAGCATTTCCCTTGATATTTTGAAAAGTGGATGCATGGTTCTAAAAATTATCTGAGTTAAGAGATATTTGGCTCTAAGCGCAAGTTATGCAAGCATCCGAGGGCTCCCTTCCACAGGCTGAAAGCCATGTTCGGGGCGGGGGGGCAGGCCATTAGGACAAACTGAAAGCCTCCATATACCTACATCACGCTGCACTCAATATTATTCTCTCGAGCTAATCGAAAACAGGCCGGCACAAGCGTATCTCTCGAGACAAGAAGGCAGTCCCATTCCTTTCGCTTAATCCCCTATATAAGCAGCCAAAGGAGCCAAACCTTTGACAGCAAGGAAAAACATGGCCAAGGCAAAGTTCATCAAGAGAAGCAGTGTTCTCAAGCATGCAGTTCAAGTCCTGCAGAGGAGTCTTCTTCCATTCTTAAAGATGAAGACTGCTCCTTCAATATGGGGTCATTTATCCGACGAGTTCGAAGAGGCTGACAGAATTGGGGTGCTGCCGGAGGATGTGAAGGAAGGCCACTTTGCAGTGGTGGCAGTCTTTGACGAGAAGCCAAAAAGATTTGTGGTGTCGTTGAGCTGCCTCTCACACCCAGTGTTTCTGAGGTGGTTGGAGTTGGCAGAAGAGGAGTTTGGGTTCCAGCATGAGGGGGCCCTTGCTATACCCTGCCGGCCGAGCGATCTGGAGAAGATAATTACAGAGCTGTGAGGAAGAGGACAAGTCCCATGCATGCATGTCCATTGGTTCTCCATCTCTTTTTCTTAAAGGAAAAAAAAAAAGGTCTGTTGATCGAGTCGCAATAGCAAGGATCAGATTGGATCTTATTAACCAGAAATCAGAGATGCATTTGCTATGCCGTATTTATTGTTAGGCAAGCAATTGAGATGTGAATGATGATTGTAGCATGTGGATGATTAAGATCGAATGCATGTGTAAGTTTGCTTGATTGATGATGATGGACATTGTTTGCCGAATGAGTGTCGTACCACCAGATCGATAATACCTTCATCAATTTTGTGTCTGAAATAAGGAATGCTGGATGTACACGTTGTTTGAAATTAAATTATCTCCACGCATCGTGCGCAAATTGCATCCATCCAAGCTTCCTCTATAGGTTTCATTTCTAGTATCCGTAATTAGGACCTACATGGTAGTTCAAATGTGCTCATTATTCGCTCGCACATGCAAGTCTAATTCATCCCGACATGGTATGGTCAAGACCTAATCTTTGATGGTTAGGGCTTTTATCGCTTCTCCACTACTATAATTGGAGCCATTTCCTCCAGTAATTTTCCATCTAACCTAAGTCTATTCAACATACTGTGTAGAGGCTGTAAACAATTTACAGACAGTCATTATGTAGCTCTCGTCAATAAAAAGACTTAGTATCAAAGTAATACACATGGAAAGCTAAAATAATTTGGGTTTTTAGTATCATTTGGCAGTGGAGTTTGCAGACTGTGATACGGTTACTCAAAGACATCGAAGTAATTCGGAGTTTAGCTTGAAGCTAGGTTTATTTCCAACCTTCTCAATTAAATATTTAGAAAATATAAGTTACGAAAGTAGGAGGATAAATATTGACCTTCTCAATTAAATATTATAAAATACTTTGTCAAAACAACTTGCCTAACAGATGAGGAAAACATGCATTAAGATGTTAGGTGGAATATAATTATAACTTTGAGGCATCATCATGCAGCGCTCTTCATGCCATCCATAATTAGAAATCCACAGTCAACATCAACATCTCAGTGTACAAGGCCACGTTACCACCAAACTCAACTAAACTAATGGTGATAGGGATTGTGAGTTTAAAATATTGGTAATAACCAAAGGCTCCTAAATTTCCAATAAATACAAATATTTAGTTAATTGGATGTCTAAACTCTATTGATATTTTAATTTTAATTAAAGTTGCAAATTAGAATCTTGGACATGGTCTCTATCAAGCTGTTTAAAAATGGGTGGCTACGCAAGCCGAATTTTTTATATTCCACCTGCTCTGTTTGACAATTGTGTCGTGTACGAACGGTTGGTGTGGCTGATGGAAAATGTCTGCCTTCCAGCTTGTCCGAAAACTACCATAATTTTTTTATTTTTTAATATTAATAATAATAACAATAATAACTATCATTATTAGAATAAATTATAAAAATTATCTAAAACTAGAAATAAATTATATTTACATCCAATAAATTGAAAAATCACACTTATTTTTTAAAAATTTATTTTTATCTAATACCGTAGCTCATAACTTGTTAAATTATTGATCTTAAATAAGATTCAAGTGCTATATTAGAAAAAATAAAAAATAACTAAAATAAACTTAAGCAAAAAATAAAAAACCAATGACATAACTACATAAGAATATATATATTGCCATTCAAAAATAATTTTAATTTTTTATATAATGTACGTAATTTTATTAACATTATTAATTTAACAGAATTTACAAACTATTAATTACAAATATAATAAATATAAATATTAAAAAATATAATTTATTATTATTATTATTATTATTTTGTCTTGCTGTTATAAAAGTTCTCGCCGCGGGTTGCGTCTCCGCTTTCCCCACCTGCTCTCTCTCGTCCTGTCTATTGTATTATTCTCCGGCATCAAAACCAATTCATTTTCTCGCAAAGAAATCGAATTCGATCTCCAATTAGGATCGTCGCGATGGGGCCGACGACCGACGAGGAGGAGCCGGAAAGCGGGGGCGGCCTCGGCGGGATCGCGGTCGTGGAAACCGTGTCGAGGGCGGTGGCGGAGATAGCGGGGCTGCCGGAGAGCCGGGGGCCGTTGAGGAGGCTTTGCTGCGATCTCACCAGGCGGGTGAAGCTCCTCAGCCCGCTCTTCGACGAGCTGAGGGACGGCGGCGGCGGTTCCGTTAGAGAATTCCAGGCCCAAGCCCTCGCCTCGCTCCACGACGCCTTGGTGGAAGCCAAGGAGCTCCTCGTCTCCGTCAATGATGGGAGCAAGTTCTATCAGGTACCCCTATCGCTTTTAATTCCGGTGCTACTCCTTCTTTCTTTCATGTTGGAGGTTCAAAAGAGCCACCTTTAGAATCTTGAACCCTAGAGATAGGGGGTTGCTTCAATTATGCTTTCTAGTAGGGAAGAGATGATAATTGAGTGTAGCCGACTTGAATTATCCAAATTGGAAATTATTGATGATGGTGAATCTTATAAAAAAGGATGCTTGGTTAAGTTCAGAGACGTGATTTCTTCACCAAACCCCGTAATTTTGGGAGTATGTATGTATCTGTATCCGTATCTGCATCTGTATGTGTTTATGTATATGTATACACAGTTACACACATATACATAATATATATATACACACATATGCATGCATGTACGTATGTATGTATATGTACATGTATGTATCTATGTATGTATGCATGCGTTCATGTGTGTGTGTGTGTGTGTGTATGTATGTATGTGGCCATATACATCAATTTGAAGGGAGAACCTAATGTCCAGGATAGCCAGATTTTGAAGAATTTTATTTTCAATTGCTGGCATGCTAACATTCATGCAACATTATGTAACCATGCACATCACTGTTCATTTGCATGCTCTAGTTAAGAATAGACTTTATTCCAATAAATCATGTCATTCTGATATTGTACAACCAGGATAATGAAAACTAAGTTTTGGTGGAAAACTTTTCACCAATGAATTTTTGAAGTGCTCCGAAAATTGCTTGTTGGCGCCTCAATCTGGTATGAATCACATCCGAATTGATTGCATACAACTGTGGCCTATGCTGGAATCAGAGTCATTCATGGGCTGCAGTGATTGCTATGGAGAGAAAAAGAAAGGCAAATAACTGATTTCTTGCCTCTGTAAGTGACCGTTGGAGAATCGAGATATGACAAGTATATGGTAGCTACGCTCTTCAATCCAACTTTGATTAACTTGGTTATTACTGCCATACTATCAAGACCAACCTTAGTTATGTTCAATATACTTTGTTGTCTCAATCTTCTGCATTCTTTTTTAACTTCCTCCAGCCTCTATGTTACTTGTAACAAGAAAGCTAACATATAATTACCTTGTCAATTAATGAGACCCCTCCAGTTATGGAGATTTCAAATCATTTAATGCATGTTCTATCCTCAGTTTCGTATAGATTTCAAATAATATGATGTGCAGTCCATATTTCATTAACGAGCAAATTAATCTGTAATTGCTTAAGGTAGAAGCACTTTTGTTGATGATTCAAACATATGCAATTGATTAAATAGATTAGAACTACTAAATCTTGACATGTGATCTATCTTTGAACTGATTGATTATCGATTTGTATTTTCTTGGGAAAACTATGTCATGTCCATATCTAATTGTTCTTGAAACTTAAGATGCATCACACATCCATGCAAATACAAGTTGATCCTTGTATCAGGCCAGCATTTAGCTTAATTTCAAATACTCTGACATCCTATCTGCAGTGCATGCTGGGTTAAGAAAGTTATCAGCTAGCCAACCTAATTTTGCTGCATTTGGGGCAACTTTGGAATACACAGAGTTTGTTATGGTTGAATGGACCCTTAACCCTTAGGGTAATGCCTTTATTGGGCTGGGCATCGATAGCAAAAGGAGGCACCCTGTTTTTCTTAAACTGAGCTTAGAAGAACAGCAGCCATAGTATTACAAGAGAGATAAAAGAGGTGGCTTACTGTTTCTGCTAGCCTGAAAGAACAACCATGTCATGAACAGTTAGTCAACTTTACATTCATTTCCCTTGTTTGTATATCTCTAAACCAATAATTTATTTTGCACCAGGCTCTACAAAGGGAAAAGTTTGTATATCAATTTCTAGAGGTGACCGAACATATTGAGAAGGCACTAAGTGAAGTATCCTATGACGAGCTCGATATATCTGAAGAAGTTAAAGAGCAGGTAACATCAAAGAAAAAAAAGCGTGATCCTATCAAAATATATATATTTCATTAGAACTTGCCTTATACTTAAGTTTATGGTGTATCCTGCAAGAATTTGATCATGCAACCTAAATATGAATTTAATTAGTTCATATTGGTATTTATATGCTTATTTCTGTAAAAAATCCTTTGAAATCATATTCCTTCAGTTTTTCCATTGTATGTGCTTCCATTGGAGCAACTATCATTCCAAATGACTGTGCTATGCACATCTATTTTAAGTGAATTCATGGGCACAAACCATACATATCTGGAGCATCAATACTCTTATGAAAAGGTTTCTAGATTTTTTAATCACGTGCATTTTGTATCGCTGCCTCCTCTTTCCTCAAAAAAAGAGGGGAAAAAAAGCTGATTCCTCACTGCCATGACATGTCCCCCCCTTCTTGTTTCCTGTTGCCTGGTTAAGTTGGATGGAGAAAAAAATTATATAGTTACTACATGCATATTATATGTAATGTTTTGAAAGTCAATTTCTTCTATCACGTAGCTGATGGCATGAATAATAATTACTGTACCTGCACTAGCAGCAGAGTATGAATATGCACAGCCACAGTAAATCTTGTCCTGTTGTAATTGGGGAAGGACAAGAACTTTGCACATCCAATTAGCGCCTTTTCATTTCCTTTTGTGGTGGTACAATTTGGGTTTGGAGTTGAGCAATCAACCCAAAAAATAAATAAATAAAGCTTTCTCTTCTCTTTTGACTGTTTTGATTCATTTTGGTGAAGAGGGCTGATACAGCCTGATAGAGTGGCAAGCCATTGAGTCTAAAAGAACAACTGGCAACAAGAAAAGATTGGTAAGACACAATACAACATCCCCATCCATCCCCCACCCACCCAAGCAAGCCAATGTGATCATGTGAAAGTTATATGCACAGATATGTGGTTTCCTTGAATACCAAAACATCCAATATGCCATATTCCTTTCTTTGGCTTGTCCACATCCATCATCCATGCATGTGTCCCCCATTTCTTCTGCTGGTATACTTTTCAGCTACATTCATATGGTATGAGTATGGTAATCTGATCAAGAATTATGGCTGAATACTGACTTTTCAAAATTTTCCAGATTGAACTTGTGCATGCCCAGTTTCGAAGAGCAAGAGGAAAAATTGACTCGCCTGATTTACAACTTCTCCAGGACTTAAAATGGGCACTCAGTGAAAAGCACTGTGACCCTATTATCCTTAGAAGAATTTCAGGGAAGTTGCAACTCAGCACAATAAATGACATGAAGAAGGAATCGGTTGCTTTACATGAAATGGTAATTTCTAGTGGCGGAGAACCTGAGGAATGCTTGGACGAAATTTCATCCTTGCTGAAGAAGCTTAAAAATTGTGTAGTCGTGGAAAATCCTTCTTCTGATACTCTCAAAAATAAAACAAGCTCTGTGAAGCACAGATCTCCTATTATCCCAGATGATTTTCGGTGCCCAATTTCCCTTGAGCTGATGAAGGACCCGGTCATCGTCTCCACAGGGCAGGTAATAATTATTGTAATCTTAGACGAACTTAACCTTTTTCTCTAAATAGTCTTGTATAAGTTATTTGTATCTTTCTGCTTTTTGCAGACCTATGAGAGGTCTTGCATCCAGAAATGGCTTGATGCTGGACACAGAACTTGCCCCAAGACACAGCAAAACTTGTCTCACACTGCTCTTACTCCTAATTTTGTCTTGAGAAGCCTGATTGCACAATGGTGTGATGCCAATGGCATTGAACTGCCAAAGAAGCAAGGGAATTGCCAAGCGAAAAAGCCAGGATGTCACCCAGATTGTGACCGTGCTGGTATCAACTCACTATTGCAGAAATTAAAAAGTGGGAATCAAGATGAGCAGAGGGCAGCTGCCGGTGAACTGCGGTTGCTCGCAAAAAGGAATGCAAACAATAGAGTGTGCATTGCTGAAGCAGGTGCAATTCCATTCCTTGTGGAACTCCTATCGTCTCCGGATCCTAGAATACAGGAGCATGCAGTTACAGCGCTCCTCAACCTCTCAATCAATGAGAGCAACAAGGGCAATATTGTGAATGCCTGTGCAATACCAAGGATAGTAGGTGTGCTGCAAAATGGGAGCATGGAGGCAAGGGAAAATGCTGCAGCTACCCTTTTCAGTTTATCAGTTGTAGATGAAAACAAGGTGACAATTGGGGCAGCTGGCGCAATACCTGCACTTGTTGATCTGCTATGCCAAGGTAGCCCAAGAGGTAAGAAAGATGCGGCAACTGCAATCTTTAATCTGTGTATCTACCAGGGTAACAAGGTGAAGGCTGTGAGGGCTGGGCTTGTGGAACACCTGATGAGGCTATTAGTGGATCCCGGTGGAGGTATGGTGGATGAGGCACTCGCTATATCGGCAGTACTTGCAGGCCATCCAGATGGCAAGCTAGCAATTGCACGGTCAAACCCCATTCCTGTCTTGGTAGAGGTGATGAAAACTGGAACCCCTCGAAACCGCGAGAATGCTGCTGCAGTGTTATGGTCGCTATGTACTGGTGATGCGCAGCAACTGAGAGCTGCAAGGGAATCAGGTGCAGAAGAGGCACTGAAGGAGCTCGCTGGGACCGGAACCAGTCGCGCCAAAAGGAAAGCTGGAAGCCTTCTAGAGCTCATGCGCCAGAATATGGAGGCATAAGGTGGTGGTTCAACCTTCATGCAAAAGCTATTATTGGTGTTTTTGTTTAGGTATTGAAGAGCAAGGCTGATTCCTCACATGCACATGTAAATGATCTGGAAAACGTCGTATAAGGATGTGGCTTGTCTCTCAGTCTTGGCCCTTGTAGAAAAGCAAAAAAGCTGCAATAATCAACTCCTGATTGCTTGTTCTAAGTTTTGAGTTGGCATGCAAAGTTACTGTTTGGTTAATTTAGTGTCGAAACTTGCTGTAGTAATGCTTGGAACCATAATATGAATGTACAATTCTAAACTCTGTAGAGAAAACGTCAAGTAACATTAGGGAAGAACTGCCAACTGATTAACCACTGTGTTGAAATTTGTAAATTGTATGATTTTGATAGCAGAAAAGCATCCAAGACGTACTTGTTATTCATCGTTTTGAGGGTGATGGCAGAGGAAAAAAGCACAATGACTGTTTGGATGCATTTTTGATTTCCATGGTTCTCAATAGGCCTGGAGTAATTTCAAAGAAAAAAAAACTAGTGGAAATTCCTCCAACCTGGTTGGTAGAATTTCAAAGATCATTCTTAAAAAAAAAAAAAAATCCCCAAAATCTACTCATTTTTATGTCTGTTTGGATGGTTGGCTTGGATTTTTTTTTCTTGCCATAAAATTTGGACTGGTCCAAAACTATTTCTAAATATTTATGAACATAGATAGTCTAATCTAGAATATAGACTTAGTCCAACATATAATTTTATGATTTTGCTATTTGTATTGGTTCAATCTATAAACTCTATAAAATTTTTTATCCAATCATTCAAATATGCCCTTAGAATTTTTTTTTACCTATGTTTTGCAAGCAACATCAACTTGTCAGGACAAAACATTACCTCGTACTTAGACATTAAAGCACAATCTGTCCCCATTTAACTCACTCCCTTTCTCCCGCACATTTTCCCCTTCGCATCGAACCAGCCCCAAATGAACACATTTGGCCCTGGTCATATCATAATTCGTTTATAACCCTCGCCATTTACTTTCTTCATTGATCACAATGAGATGCATGACCTCAGTTCTCTGGCTGCTAACCAAGGAATACATGTTCTGATTTCCTCATTGATATAACACCAATCCAAACCTGAGCTGCATTCAGTTCCTCAGACCACCTCTATCTGCAAGTAAATTCTCTTTCCATAATCAGTCACAAACTTTCAATCCTAGATTTCATGTATCATCATCCCAAATAAACACGCTCACTTGAAGATTTTGCAATGCTCGTATTTTAATTGCATTTTGGTGAATTTAGCAAGCAAGAAATTCAGAAAAAACATTATACTATATATTAAGGCTAAAGAGTAAATCATCTTCAAAGAAGGAGAAAGCAAATTACTCGCGCTGCTCCAAGCAGAGGCTTCTTCAGGCCTTAATAGGCTGCCCAGGAACATTGAATGAAAAACAGAAGGCAGTCAGATGTAATAAATACTGCCAATATTACAAATATTAAGGATTCACAATATAAGCTCCATGATAAATTTGAGATGTTTCTACTTCCTTTCAGAACTCACTCAGGCAACCCAGCCCTATTCCTCAGATGCTCTTTGAAGTCCATGATGTCGCCCTCCCACCGAGTCACTGTTTGATTTTCACACACCCAGATCTCCTGAGCCACCTGGTTGATCAGCCTGAAGTCATGACTCACCAAAACTAATCCACCATCCCACTCATTCAGCGCTTCTGCCAAGGAATCAATAGTTTCAATGTCCAGATGGTTTGTTGGCTCATCTAGCAGCAGCAGGTGGGGCAGCCTCCAGGCCAACCAAGCAAAGATCACCCGGCTCCTCTGTCCATCTGACAAGTTCTTCATAGGCATCACCTGGGCTTTTCCAGACAATCCAAACTTACCTATCGCAGCCCTCATCCTCTCCTCCTCGTTCCCAGGGTATTCCTTCATCATGAACTGGAGAGCTGGCATCTCCAAATCAAGCTTCTCTGCCAGATGCTGATGGAACTGAGCAATCCTGAGATGATTGTGACGCCTTACCATACCATCCAGTGGACCAAGGTCACCAGTCATCAGCTTGAGCAATGTGCTCTTCCCTGCTCCATTAGGTCCCACTAATGCTATCCTCGAATCAAGGTCCACCCCAAAATCAAGGTTCTTGTAGATGAGGTTGTCAGGGGTGTACCCAAAGGTGACTTCCACAAACTGCAGTACTGGTGGAGGAAGTTTACCCACATCCGTGAAGCGGAAGACCAGTACCTTGTCCTTAACAACCTTCTCAGTAAGCCCACCACGCTCCATCTTAGCAAGGGTTTTCTCCTTGCTCTGGGCTTGGCGGGCCAGCTTAGCAGAACCATGACCGAAACGAGCAATATACTCTTTCATGGAAGCAATCTGCTCCTGCTCCCATCTGTACTGCTTCATCTGGTTTTCTTCCAGCTCGGCTCGGGTCTGGACATACTGGTCATAGTTGCCTGTGTAGAACTTAAGTTTCCTGTTCTGCATGTGGATGATGTTGGTACAGACACCATTAAGAAAATCCTGAGAGTGTGAGATGACGACAAGGATACGATCAAACTTTTTTAGCATCTCTTCAAGCCACACACATGCTTCAAGATCTGCCACAAAGACAAAACAAGAAAGAAATCTGAGCTCAATAGATTTCCTGTATCACAAAACAAATTATAGGTTCATTTAAAAAGCCCATGACATGCCACAGGTACGCTTGAGCTCATCTGGGATATTGATAATGCTTGAATAACCTCAGCTCAGCACCACCAGCCTATGTACCCCAAGGACTAGGATGACCAACTGCATGTCTACCCAATTAGAGGTGCCCCATGGACTAGCTTGATTGACTGTACGTATGTATAGCTTACGTGGTGGGTTGGGTTTAGGCCAGGTAAGGGCGAATGGCTTGGTAATCTGAGATAAATTAACACAGTTAAGACACTCAACATAACCCAAGTATCATGAATTAACTTTCACATGAATAACATATATAATTACGCATCACAGAGCACCATCCATACATGACAATTTTTTTGAGCAATATGCCAGGATTTGAACTGTAGAGCTCTCCCAAGAGTAAGCCTTCAGGAAAGAGGTGCCATCTAGCTATGACAGGGTGGTTGACATACATTAAAAAACAAACCTAGACAATTACATAAGCTTTAGAAACCTTAGATCCCATTATTATGTTTAATAAACAATTCTCATAGTTTATCTTGCAGTGGAGCATTGTACAAAACATGGTTTCCACTATTGTCATTGAATGTTTTTCCTCTTTTCACCGAAAGAGGACATGATTGCCTAATAGTTCCCAAAAATATTCATTGGCCATCAGCCCCTCAAGCACATTAGCTACCACCTAGTCTTGTTGTCCAAAGACCCACCTGACCTCTGAAGCACCCTAATCCAATCCTTCTTTCGGGTAGAGAGCTGGCTACCTTATTAGTCAGATCGACTTTCCCTGCCCAACTATGCATTTCTACACCCAAAACTCCATATAACATGGATAAATTCTTAAAGGTAATGCTATTTATGACAAACAGAGTATTATGCTATTTGCTGATATTTAGATCCAAGGAGTAGAAACTTTACCAAGATGATTTGTGGGCTCATCAAGTAAAAGGATGGTTGGGTTCATAAACAGTGCTCGTGCTAGCGCAATCCTCATACGCCACCCACCCGAGAAGTCTCGAGTTTTCTTTGCTTGCATTTGTTTATTGAAACCAAGCCCATATAAAATTTCAGCAGCGCGCTTCTCGGCAGTAGAGGCATCAATTGCGTCTAAGCGCTCGTAGATGCGTTCCAAACTTTCTCCACCACCATCATCCTGATAATGCTTTCACATCAGAAAATTATTTCAAATAACATCAAAAATAAAAATACTTCTAATTCTAATGCTTAGATGTGTCTTAAAACCACACCTGAGCTGCCAAGATTTCAGCTTCTTTCTCCAGCCTTAGCCTTTCTTCATCACAGTTAATGACAGCCTGAAGTGCAGACATGTCTGAAGCTTCAATCTCCCGGGTGAGGTGGTAGATATCCATGTGTTCAGGAATTGGGAGCTCCCTACAACCTATTGATGTAAGGAGAGTAGACTTCCCACAGCCATTCAATCCAAGCAGACCATAACGTCTGGAGGAAACAAACATTTAGCACGAGATTAACATAATAACATGTGGTCCAATTTATTTGTATGAAAAGGTTGATATGATATATGGACAGACCTTCCGTAATTAAGCTCCAGTTCAGAATCGACTATGAGGTCATGTCCATGAAATGTTAATGATAGAGACTCTATCTGAAATGTGCACAATTTGCAGAGAAACATCAGAATATTAAAAATCCAAAGAGATGTATGTAACAGATTACTCATCGTGAACCATGAAACTTACCACACATAAAAGTACAACTACGAGAATGCAGAGATAAAAATACAGAGTACCACAACATGAATACTAAACAGTCGGTCGCCTAGAACATGATTAAAACAGTTACTGATTTTTACATAGCTACTTCCTTATATTGAGCAGCAAAAAGCACACACAAAAAAATAACAAATATAAGTGCCTATTTAATTAGAGAGAAATTAAAGTTGTTGGGTGAGCTAGGTGTAGTTGATAAGGAGTTAAATTAAAGATCAACTCTTTCACGGTATCCATTAACAGGTAAGGAATCTTGAGTCCACCTCAGGTTTTTTGCTAAGGAGTTACGTGAGCTATTGTACAGATGCTTCTAAAGCTCCAAACATTTCACATGTAATTGATAAGTGCTGCTGCTTTATGCAAGTAAGACGAAAAATAATCTCCATGAGCATTTTTTTTCTAAAAGAGACAAATATCATATTCTACATGAAAACAAAAGAATAAAAAATGAAGATGGCCCCTAATGCTTAAACCAATGCTTACGATAAATAGAAACCCATGCACTAGTTTTCCTATTGCAAAAACTCCTCCAGCATTTTTTTTTCTACAATCAGCAATGAGCATATGAGATTCTGAGAAGTAATAATTCAAACAAGCATCCATTTATAATAGAATTGTACAACACATAATACAGCCTAGAGTGAAAAGAAAAAATAAAAAGCAAAAGATTTACAGCATTCACCTCAACATGCCTAAGCCTGTGTAAGGAATAAACAGAAGTAATTCATAGTATGCAAAAATAGCAACACAATAGTAACAAACAAAGAAATATTTCCCACTACTTATAAGTTCCCAGATAATTGTTCAGTCCCAATATAATTCTCCAGATCAGAGAACGAAACAAGCTTCAAAATTCAAGACAGGGTCCCCACATAAAATAAGTAGGAGGCCTGATTTGTAATAGCAAGGGGCTTCTGCATCAACTTACCTACTACGAATGATTTCCATTCACTGAATCTGTTTTTTTTTAGCATTTTGTCCAAATCAAATTGGACGTAGATGATCACGATCGAACAACTAAAAGGATATCCAAAGTTAGTGTTTTTTTTCTTGGTAAAGAAAAAAGAAACAAAAAAAGCGTCCAATAGAGAACAAGAAGCCATTTTTAACTTACAACGCTGTTCAGTTAAGGTAGTAAACCAAGTACGATAAATTAGCAGATTTTTCATCGTTCTTTACCAACAACACATATGATAGGAACTTCATACTATCAGTGTAAACAATGAAACAGAGTTAGCAGATTTTTTCATCGTTCTTACCAACATGACCTATGATAGGAACCTCGTACTAGCAGTGTCAATAATAAAACAGAATCACCATTTCAACACAAGGACATCGGATTTAGAGCTACAAAGGAATCATCGCATTTTGCCGTTCAAACTTGGAACTCAACTCGAGATAGAGATCCAAAACCTAATATTACCGATTCTCTGACCTCACTAAAGCACGAAAATCAGAATTCTGGAACTGCAAAATTCGCCTAAATTTTCATCCTTCGGTAGCCAACATTCCGATTTTGATACTTCTAAAGAATTTATTATTTTTTTTTAAAAAAAAAAGATCTGCGAGAAAGTAACGACAACTTACATGGATATCTCTTGAGAGGGGATGAGAGGCAAGGACCCCGGTGCACGTCCGATCGGATATCCGGAGGGATCCAACACCATCTGCAACCTTGTCAGCTCCACCGTTCTGCGCCTGGACGGCGGCCTTGGACGACGACGTCGCCGGAGATTTCCCTCCCCTCTTTGCCGCCGCCGCGGCCTTCTTCGCCGCCGCCTTCTTCTTGCTCGCGTCCGACACCATTCTCCTGCTTTAAAAAAATCCAAGAAAGACCCTTTAAAAACGCTCCAAGAATCCCGGATCGATCAAGAAAACTTTAAAACTTAAAAAGCGAAATTACTCACACAAAAAAAAAAATGCTAGGAATTGAATCAGCGGGATCGGATAGGACGGCGGTTTCTGGAGATGCGGCGAAAGGGCGAGGGTTTGGGAAAGAGCAAACGAGCTAGGGTTTTTATTTAGGGTTTGCCTTTTATTCCGATCTAAGAAAATTAAAATACTATATTCTTTCCTCCCTCCAGAGAGAAGCAGGAAAGAGATACCCCGATCGAAGGGTTCCAGGACCCGCGAAGGCGAGCGAGCTCCGCCCTTTATGGCCCTCCAAATTACTTTTTTTATTAATATTATTTTCCTTTTTTTGCGCACGTGTTCCGTGGAAAACCACTCATAAGGTCGGCGCTTACGTGTATTTCTATGCGAGGATGCATCCGGTCCGTCCGTAGTTCGCGGAGGACAACACGAACGGCAGATTAGGTTATCGCATAAAGGTTGCGAAAAAGGGCGTGCGTAGTTTTGGGGCGCCGGGGTGGTGCCGTCATGGACCGGGTGGCGGAGGGGGGCGGAGAGGGCCAAATCTATGGGTGCGTTCTTGATCGGCAGCTCGGTGAAACTTTTGTGATTGACCTTGACTTCTCGTAGTGGGGCGGGCGGCATACGTGGCCCCCATTGTTGGGAGCCAAATGGCATAATTCCTCCGAGTTCACGTGAAGGTTAATCGACAACCACGGGAATACGTGGTAGCTTGTGATTTGCTGCCAGCTTGACTGGTGAGCGCACGTGCAAACGCGGTTTGACACATGGAACGGCACAAACCTCGTCGTGATCGGCGGCCCGAGATCAAGAATGAAAGTGCCGGAAAATATAAAAATAACAAGAAAAATTAGAATTGGAGACGCAAGCGCACCGAAAGGACGCCTCACGGGAATCTCACCCACCTTGCAAGGCTAAACCTAACAGCGCCCTTGCAAAAGATTGCTACTACGCCAAAAATGCCGCTCTCTTGCCCTTTTCCTAGACTAATTCACTCCACTGAGTTTAGGGCTCCTACTCTTACATTCTAAAACAGATGCATGAGAGAACCCAAAAAGGTTAACAATTAAGCTAATGTTTCATAATCGCACCAATTACTTGATACCACGCCTATTCTAAACGGGATAGCTCGTGGAATAGGAGCATGATCATATCCATCTATAGAGCACTCTTGCCCTCTTATCTAACAAGAATGCACTGCCAAGGGGCATAAAAATAAAAGGAATTGTATGAACTAAAAGTGGGATGGTGTCTATGCTTCCGTCGCGAGCATCACATATCCCAACTACTAGTTCAAGGCAAGACAAGCTGCCTTCAAGATGAGAATATGGTATCTTGAAGATCATATGATTATTTATTCTAAGCTAATTATTCTCCCTTTTTAGGTTCTAGTTTTATAGATAAGCATCTTAAAGGTCACAAGAGAATGGAGAGCATAAATAGTGTTGTCGCTGAATTTCGAACCGAGGTCGGAGCACTACTTGGTTTGCTTTGAGAATAATGTGATCCAAACTAAAAGCGACAAAGATGTAGAAGAACTAGTTTCCTTCGAAGATAACCTGCAAGAAGTTTACTTGCAAAAAAGTTTTCGACAAAAAAATTCTTCAATGGCTAAGTCAAAATAGTGATGCAGTAGTATAAAAAGGAGAAATTTGTATAAAGTAGAGTTTCCAAATGAGCTTTTATGAGGATCCCTGGACTACCCTTTTTATATAGAGTAGTCCATTGATCCGTTACCTGATTTGGCGCGATGCGCTTTAATTATTAGATAACGGTCAGTTGAGCGTTTACAATGTGGAAAATATTTTGTGTGAAATTATGTCTATCGTGCATTTTACAGCAATATTGTCATAACTGCCAGTCTTTGCTAGCATGTGCGAATTGACTTCTCGATTTTCACCAAAATTGTTCACCTCGGTTAATATCGAGGTCAAGGAGGTCGATCTAACCCAAGATGGAGATGTCCGACATTCCCCTTATCAAGTAGTATTGAAAACTCAAATGCATGCTATTATGTGAATTGCAAAAATTCAATTTTTGAAATAAAAATATTATGCCATTACGTTCTGGCAAGTAATAGGAGATATTCTTTTAAATATTACATGCTCATTTATAGTATCATGTTCACATGTTTAGATGACCATCAACTTGTCAATTTGCAATTGATCAAAATGATGAGTTCATGGCATTGATGGAATTTCAAGACTACACCGACATGACTATTAACAATTTTGCAACATATTTTCAATATATCGACCCTTGCCAAAATAAAAAGATAAAAAAATATATAAAGGAGAGTCTCAACCTCCACATGATGGAAAGATTTCCCCCACAATTTAAATACCATGTGGCAAAGCGCCTTCGATAATATGATCGATGCATAGCTACTTCCTTTGCCAATTCCGTCTAAAATTTATTTCTCAAAGATCTTTGTTGAAAAATCGATGGTTTGATTCCTTGTCACGGCAAGCAACGAACCAGGATATAGCCCTTTTTTTATATGCCAACACGAGACCAACACCATTGCTTTGTGACATCTTACAAACCCTTGTATTTATTGTTTTACAAGAGAGGCCAGTATACCCTCCATGCAAATTGCGAGCACCACTTTAAATATGACAAGAAACATGCACCTGGGGTTTAAATTAAAATTGGCGTTAACAGGGGGGTATATATAAGTATTATTAAAATTTGAGCTACTTCCTCCAGACCAAGCACTGGAGTTCAAATTGCGCAGAAGCATCATAAAGCATTATTGCATGCATACATCAGATAGCTAAATACAATATTCACGATTGTAAGGGTGTTAGCTGTAATTTTTGCATTTGAATTTTATCTAGTCTCGGCACGCCTATTGCCGGAGTTCAAATTCGTCGAGTCAGTATCACTCATACATCCAACACATTTGCAGGACTCATGTTTGCTAGGGGTTAAATGAAATTTTGCTTCTACTACACTTCATTCAGTCCCGGCCGTTATCAGTAAAAACCAACCGAAGCATTTGCGATGGCTAGGGACATCTAGGACCCCCTCTTCGCTACTATAGCGCCCGGATTTGTCTATCTCTTGGGAGCCTCCACCTCCTGGCTATCTAAAGGTGAACTTCAACGGAAGTCTGTCCGGCGGTGCCGATCGGACGGATGTAGCATTTGTTATCAGAGATCATGGCGCTAGGCTGATTGCAGCAGGTGGGTGACGTTCTTTCGAGGCCTCGACTTTTGGGGCGGAGCTTAGGGCTGTTTGGAAGGGACTTTCTTATGCGAGATATGTTCTGCAAGCTGGTTGCATCGTTTTGAAAGGAGACTCGGCTTCCCTGATGGCATGCCTAAGAGAGGAGGGGCGGGAGGAGGTGGAGCACCCACTTCTGGACGACATTCGTCAGATGCTACGGGAGTGCCGGGTTCTCCAAAGGCATGTCTTGCGGGAAGCGAACCAAGCTGCTGACTAGCTCGCCTCCTTCGCTGCGTACCATTCTAGAGACCTTCTTTTGATGCAACAGTCTTTTATTCCTTTTATTTTGTGTTGTTTGCTTGATGCTGATGTGGCTAGCTGTGCTCATGCTAGGGTAATATTAGCAGCTATTTCACCAAAAAAAAAAAAAAACCGAAGCATTGTTTTTAAAATATATAATAGATACTTGTTTATAGTTCCAATGTTAGGCGGCTATGCATAAAACTGCATCTTCCGGCACTGCGACTGCCGATACCAACTCAAATTTATCTGAAGTATTATCGCAAACACGCATGAGATGTTTCTTTATAACCATAATATTGGATATGAATAAGGTGTTATGTGTAACTTTGCGACTTCTTAATTTGTAGCGCGGGGTCTGGAACAAATTTATCCAAAGCACTTTTATCCCGCAACCCCGTACCAATGTTATTTTATATATTTGGCGACGACATGCGACGGCTTTCCTTCGAAACAATAAGACCATCTCTTCTTCCTCGCGGTAGCATCAGCGGCCGAGGGAGGACCGCCGAAGGCAGCGGCCGCGGAGGCGGAAGCGTTCGCCTTCTCCGGCGTCGAGGTAGATCCCATCTCTATCTCTTAAATCTTTTATTTCCATTGATGGCTAGGGTTAGGGCTCTTCTCCCTTCTCTTCGATTTAATGCGTCGCTGTGATAATCTCTGCAGTAGATTTATTCTTCTATCTCGTGCTCTTTTTTTATCATTTTTTTCTATTTGTATTCTAAGATCGCTTGTCGATTAAGTAATTGGGATTAGAGTTTATCTTGTAGGGGGAGGAGTTCATGTTCTGTGAGTATAGAATTTAATTTAATACAGCAGGACCAACTACATAGCTGTGGCTAGATTCGAGAACCAAATTTTGGAGAAGCTTTTGCTATTCTACATCACAAATTTGTTGCTTTTTTCCTAAAAAAATAATTTCCAGATGTAGTGTACTTTGTCCAGCATCAACCATAAAAAAGGGTACGAGGGGAAGGCCTTAAAAAAAAAAAAAGTTCTATCCTACAAGCAGCGAAGCATAAAGGAAGAGGATAATTGCAAGAACATGTAGCAACTTTCCAAATGATTCAAAAGGGGCTAACACTTTAATGCATACGAAAGGAGATACGTTCTATTAACTCATTATCCATGTTGCTCAAGTCCCTGTTCAGGCTCTGCCTGACTTGGGAGTCATCAGCCATGTGCAGAAGGATATGAGTTCATGGTCCCAATATGTGGCAAATTCCAAGTGCAGAAGATAATTGGCAGCATCTACAGTTCAATGGTACCACTGTCAATATTAAGATTCAGGACTTTGTACAATCAAAAATGAAAAAGAAAGATAATTAGAAAACAACTTCTGCAGCCACGTATTTTTGTAGCAAGTATTCTCGTAGTGTAGATATTGGTGGAGTATATGGTATTTAAAAACTAAACCCTCTGCAGGAAGTCTTATAAAATACAGGAATGATGTCTACCTCTTATCAACTTAAAAATTAAGCTTGCTATGTATATTAACATGATATTCAATGATTTTAGTCGTTCTATGAATTTAAATATCGTCCCGCTTGTGAGAGGTCAGAGCATGATACAAACACTCACAAGTTGGATGATGCCTGCATCCTTATCGATTAATCTACAATCTTGTAACAAAAGTGAAGCTCCTTTTTAAGGAAAAAAAAATCATTTTTAAGTGTCCTAATTATTTTTGGTTATTAGACAAGTTGTGGACTAAAAAATTGTGTAATTTATTGATGGAAACTAAGAATACTGACTTCCAAGGCTACCCTTTACTTCTTAGTTCTCACAAACAAATTGAAATCTGTAAAGTCTCCAAGGCATTTATGTTAAAGCACCATGTCCAATTTATAGTTTAGATATGCTGAGTTTGAGATAGTTACACTCATGTAGGTATTATCTATCACTAGTTAGTTATCATTGTATTGTAAGCTGGTCATGCATGCAGTTACCTACCCATATTAGACGAGTAACCTGTGTCTATGCTACGCAAAAGGTAGAATGCACTGACAGCCATGTCTTGCCTGTCTTGCCTGTCCTGCCCATGTCTATGCAATAAAACTTATATACACCGTACATATTACAAAGTAACTTGCAAAAAATTCTAGCCTGAGAGATTATGTGTGTGCAGTACTGACATGATTCATTGGAGCTCAGAGCTTGCTTTCTTTCCTTTCCTTTTAAATAAAATTGCATGAAGTTGATGTTAAAATAAAGTATGGGAGAACTCAGCATAGGTCTAATGCAATTTAGAAGCTTCTACACTTGTATTTGGCATTCAATCAGCTTTTACTGTTATATCTATTTTCAGCATATTGTGATTTTCTGTCCTGAAATCTGAAATTGTAGGTGTTGGTGATTCCTTGCCAAGAAAATCTTGAATCTTTTAGTTGCCTCTGTAGTTTTGTTCCTTTGCCTTGTTGCTTATAGATCTCTTCCATAGTAAAGGCAAGTCTAGAAACTTGAAACAGTTTGAATTGGTCTAAACCAGCTGACATCACTAATTCATACGAGATCTGACTACCACCAAAACAATTTGAGGGGTCATGCTGTTAATAGCCTGTTCCTAGCCACATGCCAAAATCTACTAGTTCACACTGGGGATGCAGCTAGACCATTGCGCTGCTTTAGGATTAGTTTGATGGTCTGATTTTTGTAAAAGAGCTGAGTCTTTGATCCCATTCTGTTCTTATGAACATGTACATTTTGAAAACAAAAAGAAAATAAGTTATTTTTTCAGATCAGTATGTGCAATTTACGAATCATGAGTTTATAGTGGGTATTTGTTCCCCTTGAAGTTTGAAATAAAAAGATGCATGGGAAGCCAGCAAGCCCAGCTTGCTTTTAAAGAAGTCTTAATTGGACTTGAGTCCCTAAAGGTAAGGGGCTTCATAACTGGCTTCTTTGAGAGGATGTTGGAAAACTTTTGGCATTTTATGAGTCCTAAAGGTACCCAGAAATAGGAGTCAATGGTCCTAGGGGTGAAGTGCAAGTCAAAGGGTTTACATGTTTTGGCTGGCTTGTTCATGTACTGTTCTCAACTATGTTGTTAAACAAGTCCTGAACTTAATTTTTTTCTTCTTTGCTTCTATGTTCTGCTGGTAAGTTGAGCTTCTTGCTTTATGTTCTTCAGTTTCATACATCAGATGGTTATAGTATAAACTGGCCAATTGACCTGTACCGGCTGGGATTTTTATTTTATGTTTGGTATCCTCATTGTTCTAGGTTCTAAAAGAAACTAACTCGATGAGTTATCATTTTTTCCATTAAAATGGTAGCATAAAAATCATGTACAATGTTATATTGAAGACAAATATTTTTATCTCACTACTTTTGAGTATATAAATAATAATTCATATAACACTTTAACTGGTGTGAATTTAACAATTATGGTTTTGTATTGTAAAATTTAAATAACTTATGTTTCTATTTTTGTATAACTTTTAAGTATATTTTCTTTTCTTGATATGTAAATTAAGTGACGCATATCAGCTGTTTCAGAGTTAGGTGAGTGGGCAAAACAGCTGTCCTTCATGAGTAACTTATTTTGAGTGTGTGTGTGTGTGTGTGTGTGCATATGAGAGAATGAAAGAGTGAGAGGAGGGGGGGGGGATTATGTTACTGTCTTTCCACCAAAATAGACAAACCTGACTACTTTTTAAAACCGTCCATTATTTGTCATTGTAGTCTTTAAACATTTGTTTTGGATGGCATAAGATATGCAGTAGCCAGTTCTTCAGTAGTTTTAAGCTTGTCTGTATTATTTTTCTGAATCAACTATACCTCATAATCATAGATGAAGTATTTGCACATGGTAAATTGCATGTAAGAAGAGATTGCAAATGATGCACCAACACATCCTTTCTTCATTCAGCACCTAACATTTTGCATTAGATACAGCCAAATAGCTAAAATAAGCCCTTCCTTTTATTTGACAAATGGTGAAGGTTGCTATTTAGATGTTTTATTGATAGTACTAAGGTTGCCATTTAGATGTTTTGCTGATAGTACTTACTAATGGTTCTTTAGCTTTTCTTCATTTGTCTGGATGAATTATTTTGAACATTATCTTCTTGTGAAGGCTTGTCCATACTATTTGCCTTCTTAGGTTTGGCAAATGTTGACCTCTCTTTGGGCCAGATTTGGTCAGGGATTTTTAAGCTTAGGTCTGAATTTTGTGTCCTGCAATTTGAATGTGGTCGGCTTACCTCAGGTCGTGAAGTGAGGGTTTTATTTGTTTGGAATCGATCTGTGTTGGTTGACTGTCACATCCATGGAAAGAATTTTAATAGTAAATGGTCTTTTTTTGGTGTAGTTGTTGAGGTTGGGTCCCTCTGGAGTTGTGTCATGGTGAGTAGAATACTTAATAGAGTCAGTCAGGCTGAGTTGGTCGGTTTAAAGTTGGGTCATGTAGAGTGCAACAGCTTTGGTTATTTAGGTCATGGTTCTCGGATGGTCGGCAAGTATGGATAGAAGAAGAGTCATGACTTCATGTTGCATCAGGTTGGGAATGGCTTAAGGTTGTATATGTTAATTGTTCTTATCTAAACCTACTTGAATCTTTCTTACAGCCACCCCTACATCTTGCCGACTGACTTCTCTGTCTAGGTAAGCTGCATTGTCAAAAACAACGGCTGCTTACGCGTCTTTTAAGAACTTGTGATCATTGTCTATTGTTCTTTTGATGTAAATGATGGCAAGCCATCAGGATGTCTGTTGCTCTCTTGACGAGGCTTAATCAAATCCATGTATTTCAATTGATGTTGCAGATAGTTCATGGTGAAATTCTGAATAGTTATATCCTTCCTCATTCGAAGAAAGCGGACATTCTTACGACATTGTAGAAGAGCAAACAGATGAGTCGGCTTCCTTCGCTGCCGGCAAAGAGGTATGTGCTACGGCTTTTCATATCACTCAAGTTTGTGACTGCCAATGTCGTGGATCGGCGGAGCGGGCGAGTGGTGGTGACGGCATCTTCAGTGGAGAAAGCACTCAAAAAAGCGCTCGAGTGTGGTCGCACCTGCAATTCCAAGGCAGCTGCAGCTGTCGGAGAAGTGCTCGCTGTACGCCTCAAGGTTGATGGCCTGTCCCAGGAACCAATATATGCTGATGCGGCCAAGGAGGTGGAGAAGAAGGGATTCAAGAACCGCACCAAGGTTTGGGCCATCTTCAATGCTCTCCGCTCGCATGGTGTCAACCTCCATCTTGACCAGGATGACCATGGGCCTCCTCCTTGCCCCTGATGCAGATTTTGAAAATTTTTGCTTCTATCCAACAATGTTTGTTTGGCAAGGTTATGGAGATCTCCTTTCAGTCTTTTTCAATGTAAATGCGCAGACTGTTCGTTCAACATAGAATTTGAGAAGTGAAGAGCTCCAACTTAGGGTCATGAATGACACCCTTTGGATGAAATGCTTGTGGGTTGCAGCATGGACTCTTTTGGAGGGCAATCAAGGCCCACAAGTCTGTTTGCTAGGTTCTCGCAGCTGACGAAATCAAGCGCACCTCCTCCGCAGTTGTTCTTCTTTCCTGTAGTGCTATGTTTGTGCACTTGTCATATCATGTAACTATTGATGAATTCCAGCTCTGGTTAATGAATGGCATCCTTTTGATGAAATGCTTGTTTGGTGTGTACTGGTCACCTCCTCGCAAGGGACACTCCAACCGTACTCTACTGAGCCATGGTGTTTAACCGGCCTCTTAGAGCATCTTTTCAGATTCTTCAACTTCTAGCAGGTCTATTGACTGCAGATCCCAGAGTCCGAAGCAAGTAGCCCCTCAAATTGTCCTAGTGGGGGCAATGGCCTCGCCAAGCCAATTTATCCTAAGGAATTGAAAGTAAAAGATTAGAACTTCATGGAGCCATAACTAGCATCATTAGATGGAAAAACAGAGGCTGGGTGGGAGGTGTTTCGGGGGCCTAGCATTTCCTCATGCACTTGTGTGGTATTCTTGTGTGGTATTTAGAAGCTTTGCTTGCTCGTAATCATTTTTTAATTAGTCTACAACTCTAGCCTTCCAAGCTAGAGCCAATCAAACCTCTTCCTTTTTATAATGAATGGTTAGGAGATGGACAGATTAATATTTTGAATGGTTAGAAGCAATCTAGTTCCTTTTATAAAAGTTCCGAAAAATATCTAACATTCCTGTTGAATCTTTAGGCTTTTAAAAAATTCCACAAGCCTCTAGCTCTTTAGGCTCCTTTCAATAGAGGAGCCTAATACAATAAAGCAAGTATTTTGGAAGGAAAAATATTTTGAATGATTTTTTTATTTATATTTTGAATGCTTGATACATGTACATCGCCTTTCGTTGGCCCCATTAACTATTTTGATTCAACTTTTCTGTGTTGGCCAACCTATCTGTGACGGCGTATTGGAAGGAAAAGACTGTGGTACAGCCTCAATTTAAGACCCAAATTAACTAGACTCCTTATGGCATAAAAACTCCTAAACACACAAGGACTCTTTGAATTCATGTGCCATGCTCCTGCATCAATCTACAGCAGTATATTTACTTCTCTTGGCACATGGATTGATAGCAACATACACTGATGCAAGAAATCAATAAGTATTTAGAAGATTTGTACGTAAGCGAACGTGCCACCATGTGAGAGCTCCCTAAATTAGATTTTCTTAGTTAGTTGGCAGTAACTTTGATTAATTGATACCTTCAAACAAACAAAAAAAATCTTTAATTAGCTGACCAAGTGCTTCTATGTAATTTCCCACCGCATCTATTAGTGTAACCACACCCTCATACCTCGATCAGCCACAATAAATATATGCAGCTCGACCCTTGCAAACCCAATTAGATAATTGCAACTATTGCATTAACAAGAGATCATAGCAACCAAAGCCACCACATTCTTTTTTTAAGTCCGCCGCCAAAGATTCTTTACAACGTGGGCGCGCCACCGGCTTTGCCGGTATTGCGCTATCCGGCGGCGAAGGTGAGCAGAACCCTCCTTTCCCGTCTCTATCCACGCATTGACCGGATGCACGTGGAAGACCCGGCGGCGGCTTGACCTTGACCATGTGGTCAACATTGCCTCCCTTCCTCCTGACGCAACCAATGGAACCCCATCCATCCCTCATGCATCATGGCGACGGCATCCATCCATGCCATGATGCCATCTATTACGCACGGTGTGACGCGATGAAATGGTATTATAAAGTATATGAACGAGTACCGTACATAGGTGATAACTAGGAGATTCTAATTACATGACCATTGAAAAAAAAAAAACTCATTTATTGGAAAAAAATTTCTTTACTAAAAGATTAGTATATGTTGCCTAAAAAAATAATTTTTATATATTTAGTTGATAAAAAATAATGGCACATTCTAAAATATTTTATATTCGGTTGAACACATTTTTTAAGAAATTATATAAAATATCTGTTATATCCTAAAAATCTTGTCCTATCCTATATGAAAGTTAAATAATATATTTTAAAAAAAATTATCGCTATTTTCAGCCGGTGAAAATTGGATATTTTCATATCCCATATAAATTTTTTTCCCTATAAAATACAAAAATTGTATTTCATGGAGAAATATTTTTATTCTTTTGAAAACTCAACCCAAAATAATTTTTTTTTTGATTCATTGTATTTAAAACAATTCACGTTTCTCCACTTTTTTTTTTTTTGATAAGTCGGCTGCTCACATTGCTCGCATATGAGCACAGCCAGCTACATCACTATCAAGAAAGCTACAAAAAACAGAAGGAACTGAAGACTGCTGACGCCATAAGAACTCGCCTGAATATTGAGCAACGAATAAGGTGACCCAATCGGCAGCCTAATTCGTCTCTCGAAGGACGTGCTTGACCTGAATGATCCGACACTTCCGTAACATCCATCTCATGTTGCCCAAAAGTGGGTGCTCCGCCCTCTTCCGACCCTCCATCTCGAGGCGATCAATCAAAACAGTTGAATCCCTCTCCAGAATAATTTGATCAGCCATCAACACATATCTCTTATAGGATAGACCCTTCCATGCAGCCCTGAACTCCGTCCTAAATGCCGAGGTCTCAAAGGAGCGGCATCTCCCCGCAACAACCAATCTGGCTCTATGGTCCCTGGTCACAAATGCCACCCCTGATCACTCCGCTTTTCATAGGTAGCTTCTTTAATTTGTTTTCCAATCCATGCTTGACTCAAAGAATTGACAGCTTTGTATTCAATCTTTTTAAGATTTCATAGTTTGTCCTATCGTCGTTTTGTTTTATTCTTTTATTATTCAATTCATTATCGTACTTATTTATAGTTTGCTGCATGCTTTATTCACTTATTATTAAATATTAGGAGATATTCAACGGGGCCCAGCAACGTAGGGAGACTGCTACCAAAACGCCATATATAACGCAACCTTATCCTCAACTAAGCTAAGAGAGTGGACTAACAGGGACTGATTTCTAAGTAATTAACCTCCACCCTCTGGATTATGATTTCTAAGTGGATTCAAAGAGATAGAGACTCCAATCTTGGAACCTTCCTTGTTTGAACTCATTTCTAATCAGTCCCACCCCCTTCCAATTCATTTTAAAAGGACCAAAATAATTATTTCTCAACATTTTAAACCACATATCGGCATCATTACGACGAGAGACATGATTGGGTCCAAATTGATCCGAGTTCTTTATCCTAACTTTGAAACAAATTAATTCACTAGTATTTATAAAGATAAATAAAAAGACAAAGAAAACAAATTAAAATGTATTGCTTTTTGAATATAAACAAGATGGCATACAGTATATCTTATGTCCTTTATCACCTGAATCTAGCATTGAAGCAAGCAATACTCGAACATCTACTTTGAAGATAGAAAGATGTGTATTATTATCTTTACAAGTCAGTTGAACTACATACATAGGTTGAACCTCCATAATATAAGCCACTCGACATCCTCGTGCAAATGGGTTGAATCTTTGCTCTATTGGTAGCATCAGAGCCATATTTTTTGAGGTCGGTTCTTCATCATCAAAAAAAGAATTAGTTTCAAAATTCCTACAAGAAGAATGCCAGATCAACCACTTCATGGGATATGTTGTTTACAATAGAAGGCGGTCGGCGCCTAATAATAATGCTATAGTATAAAATATGTAAGGAAGAAGCAAATAAATTTTTCTTCTTTTTTTTGAGCACGAAGATAAAAAATTATTTTCAACAATAACTATTTTATATAGTTAATTCAAGCAATTAGCTACCCATAAGTTGCCTCTTGTATAAATAAAAAGTGGTCAAACATAATTCCTCCATCATGCACAAATAATTAGGCAAATTCTGATCGATTTAATATTCTTGTTCATTTATTATACTTGATCAATAATTTTTGGGCGTAAATATTAATAAAGATGACACTAGCAATCTCTCTAATCACCTCGGATAATATTTTTAAGAATATCATGGATAAGATCTTTCTTTGAGAGCAATAACTATCTATATGGCTATGCACGCAGCTTTTCTATGAATCTAATTTATCAAGCATGAATTTTGGTGTACCATCACAGGATATATTATTGTTCCCTATAACCCCGACATCGAGAATCTACCGACCGTTCCCCATCAAACGGTCCGGTATAGCGACGTTCCCGTTTTCCTCGCCTTAAATCCCTCCGTTGCACGTTTTTCGCATTTAGTAGTATCCAAACATTCCTCAATCACTCATTGAAGGCGGCATGGGCCCATACTTATCAAAAGATAACCAATTGTAAATAGACACGCGGAAACATCGCAACCGCAGAACCAAGAAAGTATCATATCTACGACCAAAAAGGATTTGCATCAAATTCCTATTTTCTTTAATTATATTATATTCTACGGAGCTTTTCTAACAGAGGAAAATTAAACCGCCTAAATTAAAAAATATAAAACCGTTCCCGGCTCCGTTTGCGGTTCACATAACGGAGCAGCCGTTGGGGTTCTCATCGCTGAATAGCTGGGGCGCGTGCCCCATCTCGATGCCGTAAGGGTACCCCGCCGTATAGTAGTAGTCCATCCGGTTCGCCTCCGCTTTCCCGCCGTCGTCCTTCCCTCCTCCTCCTCCGCCGCCGCCCCCGCCGCTGGCGGTCTCCTTCTCGCCTCCCTTGTCCTTCTTGTCGCCGCCTTTGTCCTTCTTCTTCCCATCGTCGTCCTTTTTCGGCGACGCCACCTCCACCGCCTGCTTCAGCTTCTGTTTGAGCACCTCAGGCAGCGCCTTGGCGTCCATCGTCCCCTTCACGGTCACCAGATCCTTCTGCGCGTCCGCCGTCACCTGCTGCACTCCTGCCCATCCGTCGTAAAATACCAAAACTATCAGGGGCATTTCCGGCATAGATCCATCTCTTCTCTCTCTCTCTTTTTTTAAAAAATATTGCCCTTTTTCCCTCCCAAAAGAAAAGCGAATAGAGATGAAAAATATTAATAAAATTACCCTTAAGTTTGCGAATCTTTTTTGTAATCCGATCGACGCAGCCATCGCAGTGGAGGTGAGTCTTCAGCACCACCGTCGAAACCACAGGCTGTTTGAGAAATGTAAAACGAAACAATTCATCAATTACTTTGTAAAACCAATAAAGAATCGGATCGCTTTTTTGTTTGGGGGAAAAGAAGAAGAAGAAGAAGAAGAAATAAATTGTACCTCCTGGGATTTTTTTTTATCGTCGGATTTTTTGGAGACTTTTTCGGCGGCAGGCTTTTTGGAGATGTCTTTCTCTTTGGCGTCCTTTTTGGGGGGATTGATGGGGGAGACGATGTCGACCTTCTTGTGGGTCTTGGCGGCCACCCGATCGCGGAGCTTCGACGGATCTACCTTCCCCACCACCGTCAGCTTCCCGCCCCCGATGTCCGCCTTCACCCCTTCGACTCCTGTACGATTTTTTGTACGATTCCACCGTGAGACAAATCCAATCAAAGCGCTTCGAGATCGACGCAAGGAACTAAGAGATTAATTACCTTCGAATCCCTTGACAGATTTCTTCACCTTCTCAGCGCATCCCTCGCAATGCATGTCGACCTTCAAGACGACGGCGATCGTGCCGCCGTCTTTCTTCCCCCCTTCTCCCCCTTCCTTCTTCTCCTGCTGCGATCAGAAAAGCCCACGAATTAGAGAAAATCGGTGAAATTTAGTGATCGATAGAGGGAATTCGTGGAAGTGAAGCTCACATTGCCCATGATGGAAGCTCTCTTCTTCTTTCGCCCGCTCTCGCGCTCGCTTCGGTCCCCGGGCTGCACGAAGTGGAGAAGAGGATGGAGAGCGGGGGCGAGGTATAAATAGGAGAAAGACGATGTGATGGATGTAATGTATGATGACGGGAGCCATGGCATCATGATCCCATTTGGCATGGAGATGGGGCCCACGCCTAAGCTCGGGAATCTTCGGATGAGGTGCAGGGCGCGTCGTATGGACGCGGAAGTGGGGGTAGTTGGTTGAGTGCATTTCTGTGTAATGACTGAGACGCCCCTATTAGACGACCTCTATCGGGGGTTGTACTATAGGGGTATTTGAGTAAAATAGAAGGACGGTGTCGGTTGGGTTTTTACGTGGAGCGGTTGTTAAGAACTTTCGGTCCATCTTCATCTTCAGTGTAAGTCGAAGGTTGGGATGGTGGATCCGATGATACCATGCTCATAAGACTTAGAGGCACCGACTATTATACATAAAAAATATTAAATTTTACTTAGATTTAAAAATATTAGGTTCGATTAAAAATAAATAAAATCGAGGCTCGAGGCTGGACCCAGGATCACTCTAGACATGCTCCATGATATTTTCAAGTTTGTCCCTAAACTTTTATCCATGTGTTAGGAGCGCGAGTTTAGGTTAATTTTACATAGATTTGATTCGAAGTCTAATTAAAAATAAATAAAATATAGGCTCAAGGCTCGACTCATGATCAGCTCTAGACATGCTCCATGACGCTTTCAAGTTCGTCCATAAACTCTTATCCATGTGTTAGGAGCTCGAGTTTAGATTTGCACTGGCCAAAATTCTTAGACCATGTTAAATGGACCATTCTTTGATTAAGGTTAGAATGGATGGTATTGTGATTAATTTTAAAGAACCATTCCCATGAGAAAAGGAATCGGGGTATAGTTATCGTTTTATGGAAAGAGGTTAATGGACATGGAGATGAGTCGGAGGGTGAGAGCTATTGTTCCTTTTGAAGAAAGAGTATCATTTTGGAATTGTATTTTAGGGAGAGGGCCTATGTGTGTCAAAATCCCTATTATATAAGGTTAGGAAGATGCTAATATAATCAAGATAGAGAAAGAGAGGCATGATTTTAAGTTAGAAACATGAGTTATGGCTCTCAAATATGATGCTTTTCTAATAATAAGGGCTTGATGAGCTACCAATATTGTAGCATGATAAGTATTTTACATACATGAGTGCGAAGTGCATCCATCCCAACTATCCACTTCTCCCAAGGCATGTAATTGTCGTTAGAGTTGGTCGGAAGTTGTGCTTGTCTCACAAGCATTGATGTTTGTCTTGTTTATTGAGAGAATGGTCTCCAACATGGCCGTTGATTAAGATCTGGTTTTTGTTTTATGTGAGTTAAAACATGCCAAAAGAATTAATTAAATCGAAATAGCAGCACATCCTCTAGACTAATCGAGATTATTCTAGAATTATTTAATAACAATCACATGATCATGAGCATGAAGCACTTCTATCGAAGAGTTTATGCTTTGTTTTTTCTTTCTATATTTTGTCTACGAGATGGCGTGTTGTTGCAAAGTACCGTACTTTGTCGATACTCTTGTGCATGTTCGTTATCGTAGGGTTCAAAACATAATACTTTCCCACTGAATGATTAGTGCAACGTGTTTTGATTTTAAAAGAGAAGGATCAGGCTCACTTCTTTTGATATTATTGTACAAATAAGTGTAGAATAGTATATATGATACCTGAAGTAGATCTACTGTACCGGCTCATGATCTCGAATAAATACTAAAAACATAGAAGAAAAATCCTAAAATTTGAGCCACAAAAAAGACACTCTCATGCATCATCGAAAAGGCCACCTTTCACTCTCTCCCCCCTCTCTTTTCCCATGCCATCCAAGGATTTATCATCTCCCTTTCTCGAGGACTCTTCACATAACTTTCTCTCCCTTTTTATAAAACCACAATCCACAGCCTACCACAAGACAAAAGTATCACTGGCTCGCTCCAGTTAGAAAACAAACTCGGATATATTAAGCTTAAAATTTAACCTAATTAAAATGAGCTAGCACTAAAATGTAAACTATTTCAATTAGTATTAAAATAAAAAATAAAAATAAACCAAAAATAAAATTTTAGCATTGGTGCAACGAGCAATAGACTTTCAAAAAAAAAAAAATAATACAAAGTCCATGCAGCGATAGATTTATCGATATCATAAAATATCATAGTAGCCATTGCCAATATTATAATAGTAACAATAATTTATCGGACCAATTAAATAATAATTTTTTTAATATATATTTTGAAACCGGCAATATCTCTAGTACTTCTTCTCAGCGTTAACTTTATGATTATCGTGCCAAGATTTCATAAACCATCCATGAGGATACATACGACGCTATGGGAGTTCCATGCTTCGACCAGAGCTCTGCTATCATTGAAGCCATGGGCTCCACCGTAGTCCATAAAAGCTGTCTCACGAGGAGAGGAAAGGAGACTTTGTTAAGTCGCGAACTCCACGCGGCAGTCATGTTCCTCAGGAGTCAGGAAGTTAGGGGGTCGTCTAAGAAAGTCACTTGACGTTCATATTACAATCCTTTTTATCTCAAAAAGTCCCCCACCCTTTTCTCCTATCTCCATCCCTCTGCTTTGGTAGTTTACATATGGAAGGCTCTTTAATTAATTATGATCGGAGTATCGAAAATGAGAGACAAAGGAGACGATCCTAACATTGCTCTTATGATTATAGTCATTTTTATAGAAATCATCTTATTATTTATTTTTAAAAATTTATTTTATATATCTAAAATAAAGGTTTGATTTGTACAAAATTTTTTATTCACTATGTGAATATCGATGGTAATGACGAAGTTTCCGCTTGGCTATTATTAAAATTTATTGCTTAATGTGTAGCATAAATTTGGTTACTATAATATTTCGAAAATATTGAAAGAAAGGAGAAAAAAACACACCTTGCACATCGTACGGGGCATATATCAATGACAATAATATTAATGATCGAAAGTTTTGCACCGAAGCATAGCTTATGCAGAATTCTTCATTTGCTATACAGACGTTGGTACCGATAATGAAAGTTTCTGCTCAATTTTTTTTTTTTTTTTGCTTCATATGGAACAGAAGCTTAACTATTGAAGTATTGTAATTCATTACATTCCTATATCTTATCACAAAAATACTTGGAAAAAGAGAAAAAATCATTTCCATGCACGGATACGACTATAGTCGCTTCTATAAAAGATCATATGGCTATTTATTTATGTAAATTAGCTTAGTAAAATTATTGCTGTCATATCCGAACTAAGGTAGAAGCGCAACTCAGACAACCCTGAAGTCGGCTGAAGACGAGTTCAGCAGGCTGGTTGAGACGTTGGGTGTTGGATTCCTTTGTTGGATAGCCTGCAAGAAGTTTACTTATCGGAAGATTTTCGATATGGAACTCACCGATGCCAAGTTAGAATAACGAGACAATAGTATGAAAGGGAGAGATTTTAGCAGAGTAAGAGCTCTACAAAAAGTGTAGCATATTGCATGTACATTGCCTCTTTGAGGTCCTCCGGGTTGCTCATCTTATATAGAGAAACTAATTTGTCGTTACCTAGGCTGATGTGGCGTGCAATGATAGTCAGACAATGGCCAGTGGTACGACCATGACGTGGATGCCTGCCCACGTGGGCGACAGAGTGAGTGGTGGGGTGCAGGATGTGATGCCACCGCGACTGCAAACTGCAGGGCTGTTGGTTGTTGGGACTGTTAGCTCTTGTCGACATGTGCCGATTATTCTCCACAACTGGCAATTCCTCCGTCGGAGCCAAAATCGTTTGCTTCAGTTTACGTATGAGGACAGGGAGGTCGGTCAATCTCGAGATCAGGGTATCCAGTATTTCTCCCATCAGGAATGAAATCTAGATTCTCTACAATTTGAAATGTTCTAAAATTACTCGCCATCCATGCATCATTGAATGGATCGTCATTGACCGAGGTTCGTCTATATCCATATTTGCGGAAGATCCTACTTAAATCATGAGGCATTTTGCAAGTCATGATCAACTCGTGATTTCGATTCCAATCTCTCAAGTTCAATCCCAATTTGCAGAGGATCTGGATTTACTATAATGACCTTCTAATTGTTCATGCAGCCAAGAGACACCGTCGACCCAATCAGTTCAATCCCAGGCTCCCAGCCATCAACGCACTGCTTTCTTCAATGCTTTTTTGTCCCGCGTGGAGGATCCGAACCTCAAGTTCGTCTTTTGGGCCTCCCCGGGCTTCCAGTAGGCCCGTCAAATTTAATTGGGCTTTTAAAAATGATTCGGTCCAAATCAGGCTTTTGAGGATAATAATAATAATAAAGCATTCCCAGCCCATTCCTAAGAACCCAAGCACGGACGGATCAGATCGCCTTCCAGCGCGCAAGGCGGACGGCAGATCTGGATCCCGCATAAGTATTTGCTACGCGGACAAGCCGAATCTGAAGCCTTGCTCATAAGTCATAATATCACGAGGCTAGGGTTCCGACGCTGCGAGCAAGAACCTCTCGTTGCCGCCGGCCGCTAGCTCGAAGAGAAGAGAGATGGGAGGGAAGTGTCCGCATAGAAGGGTGAAGAAGCGGAGATTCTCGCATAAGACGGATCGCCGCTCCAAATTCCTCCTCAAAGATATCCTCCTCATCTCTTCCTGTTCTTCTTATTTTCTTCCATCCCATCTCTCTCTGTTCTTTTTTTTGGGGCTAGAAGTTATTTTGTTGCGTTTTAATTTGATTCTTCGATTCTATCTTCATTCGATTTCTTTAACCTAAAAAGATTGATGATCACGTGATGATATGGTGTACGGCGAGCTTTTGAAGCTAGCGGAGGGGGCAGAGGCGAAGCCCCAGCCGCTGGATGAAGACCTCCCCGGGATGGGCCAATTCTATTGCCTCCACTGCGAGTATTTATCACTCTCAATCTCTCCCCATATATAACAACCCCACAACGCCTCCTTTTTTTTGTTTTCGTGATGAGATCCTTACAAAGTTTTAATTTTTATCGTTTTAGTCGATATTTTGCTAATAAGGATGTGAGAGATGAGCATTTCCGGTCAAAGCGCCACAAGAAACGGTAATTTATTCGGTCCCGTTCCTTTTTCTCTAACGTTTTTGCTCTCGGCGTTGATATCACTTATAAATGAGTTTATATTGGTTGCATTGCAGTGGGTGATCGGTTCTGTCTGTATTTTTAAACTCATCAAGATGCTTCCAATCTTTTCTTGCTATTTAAATTATAAATAGATTCGCTCGGGCATGATTTTTTCCATCTTTTCGATGGTGAGCTTTGAATTATTTAAAATTGTTATTGCTAGGAACCTTGCTGAAACATGTGTTAGCTTCCTATGCTTATTAGATTTTGATGGAATCTGGTCAATAATGCCGATGATCCTACTGTACCAAGAACCTAGCCTCTTCTAATTTATCTGCCACCTAGCTTCTTTCTTCTTGGCTGCTAGTTATAATTGCTCACTATAATGGCTCGCTTCACTATATGAATTCCTTTTCCAGCTTAAGTTTGTACTTGGGTGTACTTCTTCCCTTATATAGGAGTTTCATGCACAAGATCATGATCGACGAGTAAACTCCTTCCACGGATGGTATAATTGACATCAAAAGGACTCAATGATTTGGAGGAGTGGCACAAATTATTGGGTTGGAAATTTGCTTCCTTGCTACCTAGAGGTTATGGCCGACTTTGTCGGTAGCAGCAATCACTAGCTCTTTGAGGACCAGGTATCGCATGGTGACTTAGTTAATGTTGAATCCATGAGTTTTAGGAATGTCGGCAGCACTGCAGTGGGTCAGTGAGACCGCAGAAATTGTTAGGTGCTGTATCTTGGGAGCAATGCAAACTTAGGGATGTAGAGTAACCTTTTTACAATGTGATGGCATGGATGGTGGAATGAGATAGTCTAACATGGAATATTTTGGTGACAAGAGAGGAAAAAGTTCGTGACACCGGGAGATATAAGCGTTGCATGTAGATGGCCTAAATGGTTAGATATGCTTGTTTTGGTTAAGCAACTTATCAAGATTCTCCTTGGTGAATGTGTTTTCAGAAATCCATCAATCTTTATTCACCCATGCTATATGTATCTTTATTAGGATTATGCAGCATAGTATCTATGAATATGGAAATAAAAAAGTCAAGCTCCTGGCACTGCAGTTAGATTATTAGGTTTCCAAACTTGTCATTTGTATCATAATTTAATGCCAACATAACTTGATAGGTGAACATTTCTGCAATATGTTGAGTAGAACACACACACCACACACATGCAAAAGAGAAAAGGCTCCCTCTTGTTCTGCAAACCGCAAACAAAAACTGTTTCTTGTTTAAGCATAGAATGATAATTCATAACATGCTCAGCTAATTTTTTAAAGAAAATTTAATCTTCTATAATGTGTTTGTAGGAGAGTAACTTTCCAAAAGAAACAAGTTGACATGTATATGTTACAAGCATGTAGGTGTTGTAATCCATCACTGTGATGTCTCAGCTAGTCAGAATTTGCTTTAAAAATCTTCCTTCATCAATTTTTCCTATTTAAGTGTTACCTCGGATGGAATGATTTTTTATTCTCTTTTTCAAAGTTTCGGGTAACTTGTTTCATGTAAGGCTTCTCATTGTTTGTCGTACACGACCATACCATCTAAAGTGGAAATATTGGTTTGGTCCTGTAGAAAATTTTGTTTTCTTGGTAGATGCTGGAGTATTTATATTCAACTCCTTTCACTTTGAGTAGGAGTGCTTACGTTACAATTGATTTTTGGGAAGCTTCTAGATAGGTTATTTAAGTCTCAAAATTTCTTTAATGATTTGATTTGGTGTTTAAGAAGGTTGAGGTGTAAGAGAGAATTCTAGACTCAAAATGAGGTGAGGTGTTAGCTTTGTGTTTTTTCTTGAATGAATAGAAATCTAAGAAAGTCATGTCAAAGGAGTAGGCTGGAGGATCGAAGTTGTTTTGCTTGATTACAGACTTTAGGACAAATTCACAAAGTTCACACATGCACAGAGATGGAGATTGAGATTAAGATAGAGAGATCACAATGCAATGTTAGATGTGCTTTTGATGGTTATTATATGATAACATATCATACTATATGCAGGTTTAGAATTCTGAGTTTGCACACAACAATGTTATTAGAGAAGGAAAATGATTTTTTCTTCTTTTCTTACGTATAATGAAAGCATAACATGCATGCCTCCCATATGAAGGTAATTTGTGTTGCAAGGTGTGCGTTTCTCATGAACGTCATTCCGATACATATGCCTCATCCTCTACAGCCTCACTTGTGAGCCTTGATGTCTTTCAGGAGAGCTTCTTCTAGAGGCGTGAGGGAACAGATACCTGAAATGGATCTTTTTTAGCAAAGGTATGATAGCCACATATTACTTAGCAGTGAGAAGCCTGAGTTATCATAGTCTTTATAAACTCCAGTAACCTAGGTTGCCACCTTATCTTTGAATAGCAAGGAAAGGTCCTCTGTAAATAAAGGAAGACACTTTTGAGTATGTCTAGCACAACCATGGGAGTTAAATCTAAGATTTATCACTTCGTATTTCATTCTTACTCTATCACCTTGTATTGGCTCATTGCTGTTGTCTTATTTATTGTAAATCAGGTTGGTGGGATATGGTAGCAACATTTATAACTCAAGAATGTAGGTGGTTAATTTTTTTTGGTATCTCTATGGTTAGCTCGTGCATCAATTTTTTAATAGGGATGAATTATGTAATTGTTGTTAGTTGCTCTATCCATTTAAGGTGCCGTCCCAGACCATCTTCTCCTAAATGCCGAACTACGGGCTGGCCCAGACCATCTTCTCTTAAATACCGAATGGGTCAGGTGTTGAACCAATGAGCCAGGGTTTGATCAACTTAGTTATCAAATGGGAGGGTAGGACTCTTAACCCGAACCAGACCCTTTTAACAAAACGGGTAAAACAGGTCGACCTGTTTAGCATCGGAATATGCTTAGTACAAACTCGAACATGTTTATGGTGGGCCGGTAGCATGTCTGCTGGCTGGTCAGGTCATGGATTGCTACCCCTGGATGTATGATGGATGGACTTTTCTCGTTTCTCATTTTCTGAAATCTATCAGAACTTTGGTTGTCATAATATTTATGTTTTCCTTTCATCTTGGTTTCCTGTGTTTGCTTTAATTGTTTGTTGCTCTGATTGACTGCCTGCATGGGCAGAAAGGTGTGTTGTATTAATTAACAGAATTTTGTTGTTAAAATGCATGTTAGTTTCATGAAAGTTCTCTTCGCATTCAATTACGAGTCTTTCATGTTTCTAGCAACCTGAAAATTTCAGCATGGTTGGGTTTTCAAAACTACATTACAATCCGACTCATGTTGTTGCAGGGTGAAGCAAATGATGGGACCTGCTCCACACACTCAGCTAGATGCTGAGCTCGCTGCCGGAATGGGAATGCCTGATAATGGTCCGAAGCTCATGTCACCATGAGCCCTTCAGTTTTGTAGGCGTTTCTGCCATAAAAGCATGTAAAGTCTGGAGCCTGATAACAATTTTCAGTATAGGTAGCATAAGTGGAAGGCTTTCTGATTGACAAAGAGGATGCCGGCAGAATCTTTTTACCGTTGTGTTACACCACTTAGTCAAAAGGAGCCGTCATTTATAATTAAAGTCATTTATAATTAAATGGTATAAATTATGTCCCATTTTTCCCTGTGCTTTGTTAGTGAATTTTCTTTTCCCCTGTTTTTGAAGTAGTCATAATTTTAGGTGAAATGCAACAGTGTGCTCGGTATTCTTGACTTCTAGCCATTTACTTTTCTCCTTGCACAAAATCAAACAGGTTTTAGCCTGACAGGTCTGGAACCATGCCATGTGGTCCATGCATGGTTGGGAATGAAACAAAAGACCATGATTATGATCTTGTTTGGGGCGATCATCTGATGTGTCTAACTATTTTCAGATCATATCTTCTTTAGAAAAAAAAAAGATTCAATCTCATATTATTTGGTTCTGCTTGTGGGATGCTATAGCCCTTTTATATTGTTCAAAAGTTGAATCAGAAATTCAGCATTTAAGGACCATTTGACTTTTTGGGGGAAAAAATTCTAATAGGAGTTGACAGGTTATGATTATGATGGTTTCTCTTCTATATACGATTAGCCACTTAGCCAGAAAAGTTTCTTCCATCATGCCATGATCCCTTCTCACATTTTTTTTAAAATCAGAGCTCTGCCAAATTTTGTGACTAGTTGCGTGCCATCGTTTGGCACGGCTCGCAAAGCATGTCTTTTTTGACAGTCAAATCACCCAACCAAGTATACTCGTAAGTCTTTCATCATCTTCTTATTGGAACCTTGTTCATCAGAATAAACTTGTTTTATTTAGAAATTTTTTTTAGCTTTTCGTAGTTCAGCTATTTTGAATAAAAATAATGTTCTCTTTGGATATTTCTATAGAATTAGGATTTTGGAAAAATTTTGTAGGAATCAAATCTATTTGATATTCCAAATTCAGCCTAGATTCGAGCCTTTGGGATGCGCATGCACATCAGAAAAAAAAAGTTATATTCTATAGAATTTGGATTGAGTAGAGTTTGGCTGATATAGAGTCATTCTTAAACCCATGGTCCAATCTATGAATCCTGCAAAATTTTTAACTTAATTTTATAGGAACAACCAAATAGATCCTAAATATTTAGAATTTTTACAGCTCTAAAGGTATATTTAAACCATTGTTGATGATTTCATTGTTTGGGAGATTCCATCTCCAATTAACATGACGACAAATTATGGATCTGATCTATATGTGGTAGACTTCAACAATGCTGGAAGAGAGTCTCTTCTAAATATCCGGGAACTATTTGGCTGGGTCGATATTTCTTGCTTGAGCAAAGCAAAACTTTTTCGAGTACTGACAACTGAAAAGCTTTTGCATGAAGCTCTGTGAACCATCTTCGCTCTCTCGTGGTGCAGAAAAATATCCTTCCTTCGTAATTCTTCAAAAGAAATCATCTCTTTCGTGCTCCTGCTTTATCATCTGAACTCAAAGCTTTCATTGGCATTTGATATCTTCCGAGGGATATTATGATCTTTGCATTTTTTGTCACGCATCATTCGAAAGAATTTTTTTAGAAAAGCATTAAGGCCGTTTCTTCTACTTTGCGTTTCATTTTTTTTTTTTTTTTGAATTGTTCTGAGTGTACTCATGTCCGTCTAGTATGAATCGCTGGTGTATAAAAAGAAAAAATATTATGGTCTTCAGCTTCCTCTGAGATTATGTCCTTCTCTTCCTTATCAAGAACGTCTGTATAGAATCTTGATGTTGGTGACACAAAGGGTTGAAAGAAAGCTCAAGAGAGAGAGCCAGATAAGAAGTCTTTTTTGTTTTTTCCCTTTAACTCAAGGCTTAAACGCTCACCCATCCATTCAAGTTAGAGAAGACGAAGGTAAATGCTCCATGCCAAGGTGGGCTGTAATTCATGCATCGAAGTAGAATAAAATGAAATGTATATACAGTAATAAAAAAAATCCAACAAACATCATGTGTGTATTTAAAATTTACAGGCCTTCAAGACTGATATTTTCAAGTCAAATTAACTGAGCTCTAAAGTCAGATCATTCATTGGGAATGATGCAAAGGTCAGTCCAGTCCAACCAACTACATAATGTATCAGAACGGCCATATGTCAACTTGTCAAGTCGTTCAACAGGGCTGTCTTCATTCTTTTATATATAATGTAGCATAAAACAAATCCAATAACCATTAGGAAAAAAAAATATTTCTAACGCCTTGATGACTATGAGTCCGTTCAAACTTAGCGTGCTATTTCATAAGGTTTCTTCCAAGTTGATACAGGAAGAAGACAATCCCACCCATCCTTTTAAAGAACAGACAAACTTCAGACCCATTTGGCAATCAAAGCACCACTAACTTGTTTTAAAATCCTGACTCTTTGACCCATCAGACTATATCCTTCTCAACTTGGTACTCTCAACCCAAAGCCAACCGAAAACCACGCAGCTACGCCTTTATTCTATTTAGAAATCTGAGTGAAAAAGTTAACTTCAATGAATGCGGCCTAGAGGGCAGTCCTAGAAAAAGTGCGGACTTTGTTGTTAAGGGCCCGAACTCTAAAATAGTCAATACTGGGACTGTCAGGTGTTTGACATCTCGTTCAATCTATTTATTAGATTAATTAAAATTTTAATTTTTAAATTTGATTTATTTATTAAATAGATAATTCAATTTAATTTATAAAATTTATTTATTAAACCGATCAAATTAGGTTAATTGGGTTAAATAGATTTTTAACGAATTAACCAGTTTTAATCAGATTAACAGATTAAGTGGATATGGTTAAACATATCAGACAAAAATTAAGCACTCTATTATTACACGGGCTAAAAACGAGTTAAAGGGATCAAAAATTTAAATTTGAACCTAACTCATTTAATAAACAGATACAAACAAATTAATTTGTTTATAACCGAATCATTTGTGTCAATCCAAACCTTTTTAAAATGGATTGTTTGTGAAATGTGAAATGGATTGATGGGTTAAGTCAAAAATTGCTGCTCGCTCTTAAAATAAATGCAGCATAATAGAGCTGGATGTTTAGTCCCCCGTCTTCCACCTGAAGGCATTCCTGACCACAGAGCTTCCTGGAATCACGGATGAGAGAAGCCTTCCTCTTCTACTTCTATCACCGACTTAACACCCATAATTAATGTACCCAACTAATCCAACACAAATGGAAGGTAATTACTACTTTTCAAACAGTGAACCAACTCAAATCCCCACTAGGATTTATATAATCCCCACTTGAAATCTCATGCGGACTCTTGAAATCTAATTGCAGAATTAGATGATCGTGTATGTTGAAGATTATTATGCCCTGTTGGAGAGATAAGTAGGGACATTTTTAGGACGGGTGACATGATTGCACTCCCAAAGTATCTTCACTTGTTATATCTTGGCAAGTTTCTATTTATTTTATGTCTCTCTTTCCGTCTCTAATGGAAAGTAGTAGCTTTTGTGCTGGCTGGCCAAGGTTCAAAGCAATAGAATTAAACATATTTAAATAGACCTTAATAGTTGTTTTATGATTATATCATCCGGCATCATGTAAGTTTGTTTTCAAACGAGGACATAATCTGTGCATTTTCTACTCTTCACCAATTTTCTTTTGAAGAAAAGAACCTAGGAATCTTTCAAAGCTTTGGTCAGGGGCTATCTGATGAACCCTTAACCCAAGCCACTTGCTAATTCATGGATAAAAAATGAGGCTTTTTTATTCTGTACATAGGTTTCCTAGCTAGCAAGAGAGGCCTGTTCACAAAAATGTTACTTCTCATCAAAGCAGCATCACATCTTAGTCCTAACTAGATTCTAGATTTAGTACGATCTTTCAAACAATGGATGGCAGTGACTATCAAATTACGGAGGAAGAGCTCGACCGCTAGTGCTAACCGCTCCCCTTTATTTTTATTAATAAGATATGGTGGTTGAGAACGTATCAATGTTCATGGATGATAAATTATAATATAATTGCCAAAATTTGAGGAATTGGTCAGTTGTTAATCTAGTAGGCTAAGTCAAAGCTTCGTAGGGCCACTGTATGTTTCACCGATCTGAGTAGAAATACAGATATATGGTAAAATAATCCAAATGCAACAAGGGGCACATGCACTTGCATGAAAAAGCGAATGAAGGAACGGAGCTTTACTTTCACCGGCGTGGCCCAGGTTTGAAAAGTACGGACGTCGATTAAATATTGGGAACCGTATGCCCCCCTAAACATGCTCGATGGGAACGCTATCTGTTCCGATTGGCACTGAGATGGTGCTGGGGTGACGTACTCACATGTGGGGTGACCTACGGGTTGGAGAGGTTATGAGCAAAATTTCTACCTGCGTCGAACATTTTTGGTGGAAGGGGCTCAGTGAGGGTTGCTACGCGGATGAGGTTTCATCTCCTCCTTCTTTATTTGACAAAAAAAAAAAAAAGGAGGAGAGGTGAAAAGTAGGTTAGTATATTTAAGTTATCATTGGTGATTAATATCGAGGAAGATCTAGGAGAAACAATATCTTGCATGTAGGATTTCAAATTAAGAATAAAAGGAAAAATGTTGTGCCAACATACTACCCTACATATTCTTGGTAGGTAGGGTTCTGTTTATCGATACCAACATAACAATTTAATTTTAGCATTTGAGCAGCAATGCTTCGTAAATTTCGAGCAAGACCTACTGGTATCAATAGAAAAGAGAGAGCAATGCTTCTGTTTGATTATTGGATGTTTCTGACCTCGTTGGAGAACTCTACTGGTACCATTAGCAAGGAGAGAGAGCCCTTTCATTGAACTGGTGTTGAATGGCTAGCACCTGTCGCGTCTGCATTGTATCAACCAGAATGAATGCTGAAGTACCAGCAAAATCTAGATTGCATTGGCAATAATGCAATTGATTTCCTGTTTTAGCGGCTCTAAATGTTCGACGTCATGGATGAAATGAAGTTCCCTTCTCAAGCAAATTATTGTGCCCTCAACATCCACAGAAATGGGTCATGAGACGCGAGTACATGAATGATGGACCTGTGAGACGTGAAGCTCGTAATTTGCAGAAATTGGACCGTCACATTAGCATTTCTGTTTATAAGGAGGTCCACCATCTAGGTTCCAAGCACTTTAAATTATTACAAATGGTATTAAAGAGGACTTGAGCCATAATCTTTGTGGACTAGAAGACACTCCAATACAGATTCATTGGGGCTGACCACGGACCGATCGTGATTTTTGTAATTAAATTTGAATAAATTTAAACTCTTAGCCTAATGAAAATGTTAGAATTTCAATGAATACATTCCGACTAGCCATTTTGGATGAGGTCTTGAGTTATTACATATTATTTAAGATTATTGCGTCAAAAGCATTCCAACAATCATAATGCAATAGAATGGGTTATAAGGCTAAATATTCTTAGCTTTTGCAAATACGGCTAATAGTGGACTAAACACGCATTCCGTAATAATTTAATTACACGAGGAATTTAATTCTGCGCGAACGAAACATAAAAAAATAAACAAAAAATCAAAAACACAAAGGAGGCAAAAAGGCAGCGGTAAGCGTAGCACTTGGATCTTGGCTCACCTCCCCTGTCCGGTCCGAAGTTCATATCCCGGCAGGGTTGGATGGGCCCGGCGCGCCGGCCTCCGGCAAGCGCGTGAGCCGCTGGAGCTGAAGCATCCTGGCGTAGCAGCCCTCCGGGTGGTGGTTGAGCAGGTGGGAATGGGACCCCTGCTCCACCACCTTCCCCTCGTCGATCACGGCGATTACGTGCGCATTCCTCACAGTGGCCAGGCGGTGCGCCACAACGATGGTCGTCCGCCCCGCCGCCGCCCCCGCCCTGTCCAGCGCCTCCTGCACGCTTCTCTCCACTTCTGCGTCCAGCGCGCTCGTCGCCTCGTCCAGCAGCAGCACCTGCGCCTTCTTTAACAGAGCTCGGGCGATCGCTATCCTCTGCCGCTGGCCGCCGGAGAGCTGCATGCCCCGCTCCCCGACCCAGGTCCGGTACCCGTCCGGCAACGCCGCTATGAATTTGTGCGCATTCGCCTGCGTCGCTACCTCCACCACCTCTGCTTCCGTCGCCGCCTCCCGTCCGTACGCGATGTTCTCGAAAATCGTGGCTGCAAACAAGCATGGCTCCTGCGGCACCACCGCCATCGCCCGCCTCAGGGACTTGAGATTATATTTCCGGATGTCCTTCGCATCTATCAACACCCGCCCCGAATTCGGCTCGTACAAGCGCAGAATTAACGAGATGACCGAGCTTTTGCCGCAGCCACTGGGCCCGACGAGGGCGAGCGTCTTGCCGGCGCGGGCGCGGAGGGTCAGGTCACGAAAAACCGGCACGTCTGGACGGGTTGGGTAGGCGAAGTCGACGTGCTTGAGCTCGACGTCGCCGCGTAGGCGGTCGAAGACCGGGGCGGCGTCCAGATCGTCGGGCTCCACCTCCGTCTTGCGGTCGAGCACTTCGAAGACAGAGCGCATGGCGCGGCCGCCTTTGATGAAGTCGGGGGCGAGGGTGAGGGTCTCGGCGGCGCCATTGGCGGAGACCATGAGGACCATGAAGACGCGGATGGTCTTGGAGAAGTCGGAGATGCCGTGCTTCACGAGCCAGGCGGCATACCATAGGCCGAGGGCGTAGGAGGCGTAGAGGAGGAACTGGGCTGCGCCGAAGCCGCTTCCGGCGATCTGGCCCTTCCAGAAGCAGCGGCGGAGGGGGCTCTGGAGGTTGGCGGCGAAAAGCCGGGCGATCTTGGCCTCCGAGTTGAACGCCGCCACGGTCCGGACATTGGCCACGGCCTCGCCGGCGATCTGCGTCGCCTTGGCATGCGCCTTCTCCAGGTCCCCGGAGAAGCCCTTCAAGAACATTTTCTGCGACCACAAGATGTTCGATTAAGTTTCAAAAAAAAAAAGAGAGCGAGGCCAATTCGCAAACACTTTTAGCCATCTGCATGTTGACGACTTGAATGCAGTACCTGCAAAACGGTGGCGGCAACGACGACAGGGAACACCGCAACGAGGACGAGGGCAAGGCGCCACTGGAGGACAAACCCAGCAGTGCAGGCGACAAGCATGAGCGCCGAATTCTGCACGATGACCGATATCCGGTCTCCGATTGCAGACCTAACATTGTGAGCATCCAAGGAGAGCCTTGCAGCAATCCTGGCGCTTGCATTCTCTTCCTGGTCGAACCATGCAATCTCATTTCGAAGTACCGCAAAGAGCATCTTCTCTCGGACTCGCTTAGTTAAATTCTCCCCAACAACATCCCAGAAGAGATGCTGCAGGGTGTTGAAGAGCAGCGCGGCAGAGGAAACCCCGATCAGGAGGTAGCAGTACTTGGCAATCTCCCGTCTCATGTAGCGGTGGTCCTGGGCATAGTAGATACTGAGGACGGCACTGAGGACGTAGGCGAAGAGGGCACTGATGGAACCGCACACCATCGACCCGATGGAGCCAATGAGGGCGTAGGTCCATTCAGGTGAGTTCATCTTCGCGAGGCGCCAGAAGGAGCTGGCCTGGTCACGGAATGCGAGCTTCTCCATCCTGTGATTGGGGTCGATTGAGAAGCTGAAGTCGGATGTTGAGAAGTCGGAGAGACGGCGGGAGTATGGTGATCGGCCGTATGATGAGTTCCTTGTGATAATTGGGGAGCTCACCGAGTTCCGAGCACTGGAAGGCCTGACATTGAATCAAACAGCGGAGTCACTAGACTCGGTAAAGCTAAGCTGTGCAGCAGGATAACATGGGAGTTTCCGATTACCTCGCGCTACTCTTCCTGGCGTTGGCGATTGCGGCCTCGTGGGCCTGCTCCTGCATGCGAATCAGCTTTGCGTAGAGTCCATTGTCACCCTTGGCCATAAGCTCATCATGAGTGCCAATCTCGGAGACACTCCCCTGCTGGAGGACCGCGACCACGTCGGCCTTGCGGATTGTTGACAGGCGGTGGGCAATGACGAGCGTGGTGCGGCCAATCATGAACCGGTCGAGCGCCTCCTGGACAAGCTTCTCCGACTCCGAGTCAAGGGCACTCGTAGCCTCGTCCAAGAGGAGGATCGCCGGATTCTTCAGCATGGCTCTCGCAATAGCGATCCTCTGCTTCTGGCCGCCGGAGAGCTGCAGCCCCCTCTCCCCTACCTGTGCCACACATCAAGACGGGTTCAAACATGCGGATGACTCACGCCTGAACTGATGGCTAAGGAGTTGACTGGAAACCATCATGGCGAATACTGCCCCCCACCCACAAAAAAAAAAAAAAAAAAAAAAAAAAAAAAGAGAGGAAAGACAACGACTGCTGCTATCCCTATGATTCCAATTGAAAGCCGGTGTAATTAGTTAAATCATGGGACTAATCAAGGACAAAATGAGGCTTTAATTCCAACAAATATTTCTTGTGAGGGCAGGCGGAGCGATTTTCAAACCACCCACCCGGAGGCTCTTACTGTCAGCTTGGATTTAGAAAAGGACCTCAGAAAGGAATCTTTCCATGTTACTTCATTTTGGACCGTGGAGGGGCCAGTTTTGTCTGTGATTGGGACGCTGGAGGGTCACGGTGTATGACCTCCTCCACATAGAAGGACAGAGCTGAAGTCATATTGCATGGAGAGGGGCTAACAACAGTCAGACGCGAAGAGAACAAACATGAAATGTCGACAGGTTTTTCCGTATGTTAGATAAAAGGTGGATGGATGCAGACCTGGGAATCATAGCCATCTGGTAGCTTGATGATGAAGGAATGGGCATTGGCAACCCTAGCAGCCTCTTCTATCTCCACTTGGCTAGCATCTTCCCGGCCCAAAAGAAGATTCTCTTTGATGCTGGTTGCAAAGAGAGTGGGCTCCTGGCTCACCAGCCCTATCTGTTGTCTTAGCCACCTTAGCTTCAGGGTCTTTATGTCATGCCCATCAAGCAACACTTGTCCTTCAGAAGAAAAGCAGGGAGAATTAATAGGATGTATCAGCATAATCTCTATAGTATCTAGAACCGCAGGAAAAGAACAAAAGCTTATATCAAAATCCCACCGACAGCAGCACTTTACATGATCAAGATTTATGAAAAAGGGAAGAAAAAAAAATTCAGACTTTGTGACTGGTTTTTGTCTCTGTTGATCTGTGCACATACATCATAAATAGATAGACCCGGAGCCTTATCATTAATTACTCTTCGTTCTGTTGTGTTAGAAGTTAATAATTGGAGCCTTATTAGTCACTAGTTAAAGATGGATCCGTTTAGAAAAGAAAAGGGAGGAAATTAAAGCTATCACCAGATGTCTGTCTCGGTTGAGAACATCGGGCGCAAATGGAAGTAAGGATGTTGCTATCGTGGCTACCTGAAGCGGGATCGTAGAATCTCTCGATGAGGGAGACCACAGTGCTCTTACCAGAGCCACTGCTCCCCCACCAATGCAAGGGTCTTCCCCGCCGCAACACTCAGCGAGAAATCGCGGAGTATCAGGACCTCCGGCCTCGAAGGGTAAGCAAACTCGACATTCTTGAACTCCACATGCCCCGTGACGGCATTCAGCTCTGTCCCCGCCTCGCTGTTCCGTTCGATGCTTGGCTTGTGATCGATGGTCCGGTGTATCTTCGCCGCTGCCACTCTAGCCTTGGCGAATGCCGTCATGCTCGGAGCCGACTGCCCGAGAGCCCTGCCGACCAATCCAATAATCCAAATTGAGCGCAATACCAACTCGACGAAATCAAGCAAATAACTTGGGAGCAGGCTATATCCTTACAATCCTCCTATCATGACGGAGAACATGGTGGCGATGGCAAGTCCGCCATTGGTGTGCTGGTGGCGGACGAGGTATCCGCCGTACCACAGGAGGAGAGCATAGCAGCAGAAGACGGTGAAGTAGGTGGCTCCCAGTCCCATACCCTTTGCGAGGCCAATCCGGTAGCCGATCCTTTGAGCCAGCTTCAGAGCCGAGGAGTAGGCCTGGAGAACCCTAGACTCGCCCACGAAGGATTGCACCGTCCTGATTTGAGCCAATGCCTGGAGCCAATAAACTAATAAACTAAGCAAGCCACATGGTGCCAAAGGAGTGGAAGGACTTTAAGCAAATGGATTGAAATCTCGCCTGCTCGGCTATGCTGCTGGCCTGGGACAGGGCATTTTTGGCTCTTGGAGGAGAGCTTGGCCAGTGTGGCGGTGTGAATGCCTCCGATGACCGCGATGAGGGGGGCGACGGCGAGCGTGACGAGGGCCAGCTGCCACACGGCGGTGAAACCCACCACGAAGCCGGAGACGAAGGTGGCCATGTAATGGATAAAATTCCCCAGCTGCTCGAACACCATAGCCAGCATTAGAAACCCCAAACCATCGGAGAGATCGGGTAATGTAATGGAAAAGGAGCCCCACCTTCTCGCTGATGGCGTCCTGAACGATGACCGCGTCGGCGTTGATGGCGTAGACGACGTCGGAGGTGCGGACCTCGGTGTCGAAGTAGCGGACGTCCTGGTTCAGCGCCGCCTCCAGATACTCGATCCTCATCTTGGTCGTCTGCCGCTCCCCGGTCCACATCCAGCAAGATATCTCTGTTGCATTCCGATAACCAGCTCTCAAATTCTAACGATATTCGCGAAATCAAAAAAACAAAAAAGAGAGAAATCGGGAAGAACTCACCAGCCCAAGAAGACGCCCAAATCGCCGCCCCGACGACCAAGAAGTAGAAAGCATACTGCAAAATTCCCAATAACAAAATCATTCCGGCTCAAATAACCCAAATCTCTTCTATTGGGAATAAATTGGTGAAGGGGTCGAGCACCTTGACGACTTGGCGGACCATGGCGTCGGGGTCGTCGGCGTTGGAGCCGAAGGAGTCGACAAGATCCGCAAAAGAAGCGAAGAAAGACAGGAAGAGCGCAACCATGGACGATAGCTCCAGCAGTCCCGATAGCCATCAAAATGTAATCAAGACCATCGGCAAAGCGGAGGAGCTCCCCGAAGCCCACCGACGGTGCCGGCGGAGAGGGCTTCTCGACCTCCCCACCACCGGCCGCCGTCTCCGGCGACTCCCCTTCCTGCTTGCCGTTAGATACCTCCATTTCTAAACTATGAGTAACGACAGAATTACTAGTAGGAGGAGGAACAAAGGATGAATCTTTATGTTCGGGCTCCGCCGCCGGTAGGAAGACCTCCTCCTCCTTTGTCGACGAATTCGATGGCCGGCGAGTCTTCTTTAGGAGAGTGTGGTGGGAAGCTTGCATCTCCGGGTGATTCCATTCCTCCCACGCGCCCCCTATTTATTATCTCAGAAGACTCCTCTGAAGCCTGAGACATATCGCAGCAAGCACCATGAGAGCTCGCTCCCTCCCCTCTCTCCCTCTCTTCACTTTCTCTCTCTCTTTCTTGCTCCTTTTCCTGCCCTTTTTTAACCCCTTGCATATGATCGCCATTTTTCCATATTTGATTTAAATTTTATTTTTATATTTTAACTGAAGGGAGAGAGACTGGGAAAGGAAGGGCAAGGCGTTTGATTTTTTTTTTTTTTTTTTTTAACAGAGCTCTTGTGAAGGCTGGAACGGGAGAAAACTGGCAGGCTGGCTGTCCGACAGCAAGGCGTGTGAAAACTGAAAGGTCAGAACTCAGAAGGGGTGTTTTTTGACCAAACTTACAGGTTTTGGATGAGCCCAAAAAATTGACTGCGTACTAAGATCTAGATCCGACAATTACTATCTAATTTACTATTTATGTAGTTTTAAATTTTCAAATTATTTTAGTTTTAAATAATATTATTGTTACTATACTATTCCACAAAGAATATGACAATAATATGTTTGGCATTCAATCATACTTGGCTAATATCTTCCTAGAGTAATTTAGTCCAATTATAAAAAAAAAAAGTTATTTTGTAATGCTAAGTCACTTTCCAACCAAGCAACATTCAAACAAAACCTCTGGAATTATAGATTTGAACAAAATAAAATTAGGCTTATTCCGTTTAGTCCTAGGACTAACAGGAGTAAAGAAGGTTAGAAATAAATTATTCTACTTGTGCTATTTTGCTTCCAAAACATAGTCTTATACTTTATAACTTGTTCAAAATAAAGGCATTATAACTGCTAAAAAATATAACAGTCATTATTTTTTCTTATTTTCATTTTTTTTATTTATAGTGAACCATTATAACATAACAGTTATCATTATTTTCACTTGTAGTTTTTAATAAAATATTTTTTTCTGAAGTTCAAATTTTCCTTCAAATTTGCTCCAAAAAATGATTTTTTGGTCCAAATATATATTAATTTATATAATAAAAAATTAAAAGAAAGATAATGCTATTGTATTTTCGTTATTAGCCATTATTTTTTATTACAACCATCTTTATTTCACAAGGTTGCTTTTGAGACAAGTAACGGTCCTTATAACTGGTGTAATGGTCAATAACAATTTTGACATGAGGGCAGCATAATAGACTAATCCATTATTTTAAAATCTTAGCTCGATACGGATGCATTACAATTTATGTATTGAGGTATGCTGAAATGTTTTTTCACTTTCATGTTCAAAGAAACAAAGAGGAAGTCCAAGAAAATTGAAAAATTCACCAACTCTCTTTAACCTCGATTTTTCAGGGATAGAAGAATAAATCTCACTTGTATGAACAAAGTACTTGATTAATGCAATCTCTAACTCCCCTTTCCTCACTAATCTAAACCTCAAGGACAGACTTGGTGTGAAATATCTAAGAATTTACTCTAGTTCTTTTAAATTTTATTACGATTCTTATATTTTGGAAAGATAATTTTGGACTTCAACATGTCACAACAGGTCACAATCTTCAATCAACGTTTGCACGTGCCTTGCACCTGTCATATTCGTGAAGTAACCATGTTCCGTGGAAATATTAAAGGTGAAGACGGAAGCAAGCGTGTGAAATCGAGAGGCCCCTCCACCCCATCAAGTTCCACAGCCTTGCTTCTCTTTTCTCACTCTCACACTCCTCCAGAGTCCGTCCCTTCTTTTCCTTTTTTTTTTTCCCTTCCTCCCTCTTTAACGCGGCGACTTCTCCTCCCTAATTCTGCGTCTCTTCTATTTATTTATTTATTTTTATAGAAACACAATGTAATTAAAAATTTATTTGATTCATAATTCTTTTTTATTAAAATTTTGTTTAAAAAAATTGATACTTATATATATAATATCTAAAAAATAATTTTTAATATTAATTGATCATGAAAAAGTAGTATATAGAAGACCAACTTATCTACTTTCTAGGAATAGTTATATAAAATATCTATTATTTTCTCAATATCTTACTCTATTCATATCTAAAACTTAAAAATATTTTTTTTAAAAAATTCCTAATTTTCAGCTAGCAGAAAATTGAAATTTTCTATATTTCATATGCTTTTTTTTCTTCATATAAAATATATAAATTTATTTTTTATGAAAAAGCTACTATTTTTTATCTTTTATTTGAAAACTCCAATTCAAATATAATATATATTTTTTATTTTTTTAACTTGACTATACTTTGCACTTTTTTTTTCTGCAGTAACGTAAAAACGAAAAAAAGAGAGAGGAGTATTTCGTGATTGTCCACGGCTTCGTTTAAGCTCAAAATTGGTACATGGATCCAGATGGACATCCACTGATCAAATGGTCCACAAATCTATTAATATTATTATTAAGTATAAATTAGCAGTAAACTAAGTAAAGGAGTACAGCGAAGGAAAGGGATTCGCTAAGTCTAGAATCGGATCCGTGGAGCTTTCACGATTTCTTACTTCTTTCTGCACTCTAATTAATATTGTTTACTTTGATAAATTAGTGGGTTATACAGCAAAGCACGCAACGCGGAGAAAAGAGCAGAGATTCGCAAATCGTACGGTGGAGATTTGTCCAGCTAAATTCGCCAATAAATAAACCATCTTTAATTCGACGGTGAGCCTTTGGCGCCAGTCAAACGGACGGCTGATAGCAGAATTTATTATTATTATGGTGGATCCCCGGGTTGTTCCCTTCAACGATAGGGCACGGATTTCTGCTTATTTACAGGATGCCATGGACCCAATCCGGGCGAGCCAATCCTGTGCGTCCGATTGGAGATTTATCTCTCGAGATTTATGGAAGTTAGGCAGGGTGTCGCTATCGTTCCTATAGCTCGTACGTCTTCAGATGGAGTCTAGACTTGGATTAGTGATGATTGAATAAATTTAGGGCCGTCGAGTCTGGTCAACAGTTTGGCAACCAAAATTCTTCAATCATGTTGATTCAAAACACATACCATCTCCTATTGTTTTAAAAGCTAGAAGAAGAGCAGGTGTAGTCAAAATTAGGTTGGGGGCAAAATCTAACCTAGATTGTGGGATATCCGATATCAATAACTTTACCAACCCAACCAGTTGATGCACAAATGCCTGATGGAAATATTGAAGATTGTCTATATAACTATATTGGGGTGGTTTTGCTGATAAAAAAAGAGCAAGATGATTATCTAACATAAATACCCTACCATTTTGGATCCATACATTTCCCTGATTTTTGGACAAATTTATCATTTGTGATGTGTCATTTTTTACAAGTTGTTCATATTTTGGACACAGGCAATTCTAGGGGGCAAAATCCAAACACTTGCATGAAATGTCTCTCTCATGGTTTACATTAAAAGACAATGTGCAATGTTGTGATAAGAATGTTGACAAAAGGTTTGTACTTATTTTGTCAATATTTGGAAGGATTGGAACAGAAAATATTGGAGCTATGTGTACTGCAATTAAGGCCAGCTAGCAATTGCTTAAGTCATTGTTCTGATTTTGTACAATCAACATACCTGTTTAAAGGAAAGTTAAAAGATTAAGAATAGAATTAATTGAAATTTATATGAAAACGTTTTTGGGTGGCATAAACTGTAAGAGTGGGATAGGTGAAGTTAATCACTTGATTAACTAATTATTGTATCTGAATTTCATTTAATTTTGTAACATATCAATAAAATGTAAATATTTTCTCGTGTGAACTAGATGATGCCTCGGTTCTTTCAAAGCCTGTTCATAATTCAAGTCTTGGGTGATGCTAGTGCAAACCGGAGTATATAGGTTGAGTTATTTACTCAGATCGTGAGTCTTCCCTTCCTTTCTCTCAAAATGGTATGTATTTTCTCACATTTGATCTAGTATATTTGCGTGCATGTGCAAGTAGCTAACATTTAATTTTTTTATGAAAATTTATATCATTTTATGTCAATTGAAACATTGTTTCTGTATGTTATCATGAATTATCTTGTTACAACAACATAATCACTATAAATAAAGCTGATTCTTGAGGGTTAAGTTTGATCGAAGAAATTATCTAAATCAAACAGGGAGTCATGGCCAGCAAGTAGTACTAATCATATGGACTAAAGCTTAAGGGAGCCACTTTAATGGAGCTTTGCTAGGTGTAAAGCAGAGTGGTCAGCAGATGCCATTCTTTAGGTTATGAGTAGATTAACCATCCAAAGCTTTGATTACCATATAATTATCATTTTTTGGCATCTCTCATGCTATTATGCAAGTTGGAGGCTGGAGAAAGCTAACCTAGAGGAAGTCAACAGGAGAAAGGAAGTGGGCTTCCAAGACCACCTCTCTTTACTTTATTTTTCTTCTGGAGGTGGCCACTGCGGCGGAGATCGCTTAGTTCTTTGGACGCTGAGTTCTTATTTTAAAAACACAGAGAGCACTCAGAGCCCACTCAGAGCTTCCGTAAAAGTCCGACCCATGTGAGCTTCACTCATATATAATTTGGTGGCCTTGTCTTTCTCGTCTGTTTGGGTGTAGAAGCTTTTCCTACTTCTTTTTCTTTCTTCTTTGCATGCTATAATTAAGGAGCAGAATGGGGGTATTCAATGCACGAAGGCTGAAGAGGACTTGCATGGGACCCCATGAGACCTAATTAACTAAGGTATATGGATGGTGGGAGTGCTGGTACACCGTAGATTGTGCTGTCTTGTGGATGAATGCATGCGATTCCATGTCGATTACTATCGTGATCACCTACTTATGCGGAGGTGGCAGTTGCAGTCAACTGGACGACAAGTGTGTGTACCGAGCATCCACATGCATCTGCTATGAAGGTATCATTATCCACGTAAATTAATAACAATTTATACATTCTGGTTTAATTAAGTTTAGCATGACTCTGAATGGCTCGTACCGATTTTAGATTTTGGTTCTGAGGCTTCGAGCTACATATTACTTAGTTATGCTTGTGAGGTGAAGTTGATTTCGATATTTGATGGACATTAGCTAAAGTTTAAAATGATTGACGAAGTATTTATATTTATAAATTTTCTCGAAGATGTACATATGCTTGCTAAATGACTGAAATTCTTCCGACATTTTAGCAAAATATAAAAAAAACAGAATAAAATACTGTCACCAAAATCCTGCTTGAACGAATCACTATGAATTCAGGCATCAAGATATATTAAATTTCTATATTCTTTTTCCTTTCTCTCTGCTCGATTCCACTGTCTGCTTTAATGCTCTCACAAGTCCCAATGTAGGCAAAACTCCTCCGTTTCTTTGAGAAAAATCATGTACAAGACATTCTTCTCCTAATATCGATCCCTAACGGACGAGATCTTGCTTTTGTGCATCATTCTATCGTGGACAGTTTGTATCGAGTGCTTAAGCTCATTTTGGTTGCGTAATTAGGTCAGTAAGATTAGTGTTACTCTCATGCAATTTCAACTACAAAGAGAGATGAAGCTAGTGATTTAATTTAACAGTCAAGTCGACCAGATAATTGCTCCCTCAATTTCATGGCCGTTTCCCATCCTAACCTCCAGTCCAGATACTTTGAATAGGCTAATTATACCATCTTCTTTAATTGACCAAGATTATTAATTGGAAACCTATCAGGTCCAGGTGCCGACTCCAATCCTTGTAGTGGCTCGTGACATCACTAATAAACTAATCCACTTGTGCGGTGGGATCCTAGTAGAGGAACTCATTCAGCATCTCCAACGGTTTCTTGTACTACTCCCAGGTAAACTAATTTCTTTAGCGAGGAGTTTAGATGGTCATAGTTGATGGTTCGGCTGCACCCGTTCACATGGCTCAATTCGTGGGTACTTTGCAGAATAAATTACTAATCCCAATCAAATTTGGAGTTTCTTTTGCCATCATCGATGTCTAATCTCAGTTGGATCAGGAGACCACCTTGGCTTTTTACCCCATAGCATCATCACTCCTCGAATGACTTTATCTAATAGCCTCCATAGTCGTCGATAATGCACCCACATTATGCCATGGTAGTATTATTCAATGCTGATTAAAGGTGTATATATATGGAACATCTGATCACTAGGAAGGCAAAAAGAGAAGTCTTCTATTGCATCTTCTAAACTGGAAGTTGGGGTTAATGAGTAAACCATGGATTTGGGATTCATTATGCTTCTTTTCTTTAAAAGATTCTTGGTTTCTTGCTCTTTAATTACCTGCAAACACCCTGAATAACACAAAACTAGTTAAATTTCCAGCACATAAGATGATACCTATAGCCTTGCAGAAATAGACCGAGAAAAGTACTTGAGACAAACTTATAGACTAAGCCTAAGTGATAACAAGAAGTAGAGAAACAGGATTAGTTAATATGTCAATCATGATCATTTGAAGGGTTTTAGGAGTTGCTTTTGGTGAGGCATCAATAGATGTGATTAGGGTTCACTAGGGTTGGTCAGTTAGGAGGTGATTAGGGTTTGACCTCAGCCCCTTAATGACAAAAAGCGTACTAAGAGTTGATTGATGGCTGATTATTGCTACTCCAGTGGAGTTGGTCTCCATGTGTGCCTTCTGGGTTATAGGGGCCACCGAGTGCACACCTTTAAAGGGCCTTCGGAGGCTTTTTGTCCCCTGCACGTGAGCTGTTCGTTATTCTCCTGTTCTCTTTCTCATCTTCCCCTCCCTTTAATCCTCTTATCTGTACGTAGAATTCCATTTACCAGGGTATATAGGCCTTATACGTACGTGGGACGTACGTGAGACAGGGTAAAAGCATTCTAATCCCATGCACCATTCAAATCCCTCACCATTCCTCCTATTATTCCAGCTTCACGTATGCTTTTTGGTTTGGAGGGGGTGGAAGGATGTCATTGCCATCCTGAATCAAAATCCCTCACTATCCTCCTATATATTATTCCAACTTCATGCAATCTTTTTATTAGCCATCCTGAAATCATTTCTTCCTAAAGAAATGGATCCTGAAAACTCCAAAAAAAATCATTGTGTAAGTTAAGGATTAAAATAAAAAAGAAAAAAGTTGGAAGCTTTCGTTTGGCTGGAAGAGACGTAGGAACTACCAAATAAAAGGTGACTTAGGTTCCACGTCCTAAAGAGGGAGTTAAATATGTAGATAGAAGTCCGAAGGTTCATGTGAAGGGTTTGTTCATTAGCGTCTCACCATGTTCTCTCGGAGCCCCGAGAGGAGGCTATTAATCCCCACCTTACTTCATTTTGTTCATAGATTGCGATGGGTCACTCGACCTACCGAAGGAAATTTTTGTTGCCGGGGGAAACCTACCAAAGGCACAGATCAGGTCCGTACGTGGCACTGTAAGGACTCCACCTTATCAATCTTTCTTCAGCAGCTGGTAGAATCCATCATGCAGTGATGCACTATTTGTTTTCGTGAGTTGAAAGTGGGTTCATCACGGTCCGAAGACCACTCTTGTGCCAGTGCTTCTTGTCGACAGAAATAAGTGCAAACCCAGCCTCCTATTTGAAGCCCTTCTTAATATGGAATTAAGGAGTTTACCGTCAAGATGCGTCGTAGCTCAGGGCTCAGGAACTCGATGAGCTCAAGTCCATTTGAGGACTGGAAACAGGTCACATGAAAGTTTCAAATGCCAATGAAAACTTCAAGTTGCATGGGAGAGAGGCTTGGCCATCTCCAATGCTTATTATCTGAGTACTCGAACCGATGTCACCCTGCAACACGAGTACCATATATTTTGTTTTCAGCAGGAGATGGTACGTAGTTCAACTATAGTTTTACTTTCTGAAATGCCATGGAGACTGGTGACGAGCCAAACCTCACGGTTAAAAAGGCTATTTATATATAGTATAACAACTATTCTTTCGATCAGTAACGTAGGCTTATAATTTACAAATGAACTTTTTTTTTTTCATTTTGTAAATAGGATTCAGATTTCCTGATTCGCAGCCCTCTCCTCAACACTTGCTCTTCAGAGAGATTATTTTTGGATGTGAATGATGGTATTCGCATCATTTTTTCCATAAAAAACATTAATTTTTGTTTGTATATTACTTTTTGTGAGAGATATTTTTATATCAATTATTTACTAGTTTTTCCATTTATCATGGAGGACACAGCTTACAAGATAGATAGGATGGATGCGCGATGATTGAGAGGAGAAGCAGTGCATGCATGTAAGCAAGCCGGCCGCAAGAGGTTGCTTTCCAAATCCATGCAGGCCGGCTTGCAGTGCATGCAAGCCGGCCCGCATGGAGAGCGACAGGAGGAAGAAGGAGGACAAGAGGTTGCTTTCCAAATCCACAGGCAGATGAAAATTCTCTTGCGAAGCCGGGCGGTCGGATTGGGTGGCTTGCCTTACGTGCTCTTTAAAGCAGCAACACGCTACATCGCCTTCTTTGTGGTCCGGCATTCGGATGGAGTGATTTGGATCAGAGTCGAAGATATATCCCACCCTCTGTATCATTTTCTTTCTTTTGATTTAGCAAATTGTACTCATGTGATAACTATATGAATGCCGTTTTTAGCCAAAAAAAAAAAAAAAAAAAAAGCAACACCACTTAGGTCTGAAGAAAAGATCCACCCTTAATTCCCCCTCATCTCCTCAGTGCTCATCTTTCTCCTCTAAATCTCTGCAGCCTTCCTGGTGGGGGAATTGAATGCTGCCGTGGTGGGGGTCCTCGTCGTGTCGCACCAGTCTTTGGTTCGGGTGTCTCTCTACAATTTCTTCTCTGGACCATATGTTTGCTCTGCTCCATGAAGCCTCCAAGAGCCCAGGTGCCTCCAATGCCGTCCGGATTCATGCAGAAGCCACCTTACGTATGGGTCCAGGATGGCCCATCCAAGTTCTAACCTGGCTAAGCTCAGTCCTTGGGAAGATTTTTATCTGTCATCATGGCCCAAGCCAAGGCTAGCAACTTCATCAATCACGGGACAGGAGTCTCATTTCTTTTTTTTTTTTCATTAAATTTCTTCTTTTCAGATCATTTGTGGTTAATTCTACGTTTGAACTATGAAGATTGGGCTCTCGGTGGGCTCAGTTAGACTAAAGTCGGCCTACCACTAGGTGGGTCGACCGGACGGGTGCGTCCGTTTAGTCCCACATTGAGAAAGTAAAATATATTTCCTTAACCCTTATTGCAAAGATGGAGACGTCGTGGCGTCTCTTCGGAGACATCCGATAAAATTGGAACGATACAGAGAAGATTAGCATGGCCCCTGCGCAAGGATGACACGCATAAATCGAGAAATGGTCCAAATTTTTTTTCCCCAATTTCCGATTGCTATCCTGGCGGGCGTCTTCCTCTCCACGTCTTTCAATGCCCTTCGTTTTTTTTCTACCTATGGTTGGGGATTTCGGCTCTTCCTCTCCACGCCCTTCTAATTTGTTTCGGGTCCCCCCTCGATTTCTTGGTTTATCAGATTAAATCCGGCCATGGCGGGACACTGGGCATGGTTGGGGATTTCGTCTTCGTCTTCCGTACCCTCCTACAAGGTAGGCAATCCTTGCCCTAGTGGGACCAAGTGAAACCCTAGATTTTTTTTTTACTGCGGTTCTTTTTCCTTTTTCATTTGATTTTGGCCTATTGGGAAAAATATACACCTGTTTCTGTATCCTTGAAGGA